>NC_081269.1:9837500-10137500 GCF_030490865.1 Poecile atricapillus
CCAGTTGCATTTGCTTTCCATCTTCCCCATCTGTTTGCTGTGGTTTTAATTAAATCTACTGAGATTATTCTTGGCCTTCTCCAAGAAGCAGAAAGCCAAGCCGTGCCAATGTCCACTCATCTGGGCTCTTTGCTGCCAGGCACTAATGAGCAGGCGTGGAGGGGAAGGAGCCCTGCTCCCTCTGCTCGCCAGCCATCATGAGCTGTTAATAAGGAGAAAGCCAAAAGGGCCCAGGCCTCCATCCCCTGACGCTTCAGCACTAAGCAAAACAAACTAATGAAGGATTCCACTTGTGGTTAGCTTGCTAATAGAAATGACAGGCTTCAAATAACCTGAAAGCATCCAGCACGATGCTTGTCTATCTGATCAGGGTTCCTGGGCTGGCACCTGACACTTTCAATACCACAATGACATTCACATGCATTCTTTTCCAATGCTGTCACACAGCAAGAGCTTTCTTCTCTTCATTTGCTTAGAGGGTGCCTGGCAAAGCTATTAAGTCTGTGATGGGAGTGACAGTTAACTGCAGAGCTGTCAGCCTTACTTCCGATGTCAGCACATCCTTGGAGCCATCAGGGGCACATGGCTGCAGCTTCACAAATAACCTGAAATGTTCTCTGCATTCTGCAGCCAAGCACGCCCCTGATGGGCTCGCTCAGAGCTCCCTTCTGAGCCACTCTCTGGTGTCTGTTTAGTTGATCCTTCAAAGGGCTTTTCTGGCCAGAAGCACAAGGAAAGTCTGAAAACCTCCAGAAGGTTTCTCAGTTGTGGTAGTTGTGAGCAAGGTGAGTTGTTGTCCCAGTGTCTCTCCCGACCTGCCTTTTGTAGGTCTGAACGGTGAATGTTGAACCTGTTTAGCCTAGAAGAAAGCTCCTGGTTTTTTCCTACCTGTGAAGGTCATTAATTTAAAAGCAACAATCAGTAATGAGAGTTTTAATTAAATATTTACCGAGGCAGAATTGTAGAGAGGAGAGGACACCAACACAGCAAAAGCTGCTGCCAGCACAGCAGCACTCTGGGCATTTTCCTGCAAGTGTGGCCACTCAGTGCTTGAGCATTACAAACTCAATTTCAACCTTATTCTTGGCACTCATTTATACAGCTCAATGTTCCCCGTTCGTGACACATCCCAATAACCCACAGGATTTCATTTTTAAAAGAACTTTTATTCAAAAATAGAAGCATTTAAGGATTGGAACCATTAAAAGGTTTAGGAATGCCAGGAGGTGAAATAATAGGGCTTTTTAGTCTTGTTCTTCAATGCAAAGAAGAGCAGTGGTCCCTCTACATCACCAACAAATGCAGGTGTGACACGGTTTCAGAGTGCATGGGATGAGTTTCCATCAGAATTTCATGATTTTTTTCAGCTGAGTGACTCAGGGGTAAACAATGTTTCTCCCTTTTTCTGTCCCAGAACTGAGCCTGAACTGAATCATGGAAGATGTCACAGAAATTACAGTTATGAATTGATGAGCAGTTGAACAGTAATGCACTTACACTGGCTCTGCTGTGACTCTTCAGGTATTCTTCACTCTTCTGAGTGGGATCAGCCATCAGCTTTCTTTTCAGGGAGTTTATGATAAGATGCCTAGAAACCAAACAAACCAGTCTGGTCCATTGTGCCAAGAATCTTTCAGTGCCCCATAATCTGTGATCCTGAGCCCTGCAACGGTGGGATCAGGAAATATGGTTTGCATTGAGCTCCTCATGCCTGACTGAGCCCAATTTAGGAATCAAATGTCAATTTTAATTGTCCTTTGTGTGATTTGGGAATTAATGGCAGCAAGAAAAGCAGAAAAGAACTTGATAAATATACCCACCTCTCTGCTACTCTTGATAAAGTTTGAGTCATAACTGGACCTCTGATAAAGTATTAAAATAACAGAAGCTTGAACTAAAAAACATTAGTTTTTTTTCTCCCTGGGATCATCTCCTGAGATTCACAATTAGGTAACTTGCCAGCCCTGAGAGCATTTACTGCTGCAGTGGTGATCATAAGGAGATTCAGGTACTTGAAAAGTAGGGTGGACATCTTGTGGGCAATTTAACAATTATTTTTAAAGCTTTGCTAATGCAACTGAGAGCCCAAGCTGCCTTCTTGGCACCTGCTGTTGAGTGTACTGTACATTAGATATACAAGAGATGGGGCCAGGGGGAGTTTCAAATTCAACAGCCCAGGTATCAATTAAAGTTGGGTTATTTTCATATGTCACCCTTCTGACCCTTTAAACAGAACAGCTATAGTGGAATCAGGATGTCTCTCTGACCCTATACTATGCAAATGCACCGAGGCCAGAAGGACCAGGAAAACCTCCTGAATTTTAATGGCAGAAGCGTGTGGTGCCCCAAACTCATTGACATTCTGAGCGGGTTCTTTCACTAATCCTCACACTCAGTAGGCACAACTTTCTTGATCTTGGTGCTTCCGTGGGGTGTGAAGGTCAAAAAGGCAGCAGAGATTGGTCAGGAGGAAGCCAGGCTCTGCAGCACAGGTGGATATATATTTAGGCACAATTAAAAAGGGGCCTGAGCTATGAAATTCAGGTAAGGACCCAAACTCTCCTGAAGCTGGAGCGATGGGTAAGCCATGTGTTCAGGTCAGTCCTGAGGAGATACTGCCTAGGCAGTTCATCCACAGCCAGAATTCCCCAAAACCCCTTGCTGGGTTTACATTTTGAGGGATATTTTTGAAATAATCTGTTGTCAGGAAGAACTTGGTGAAGTTTTAGTGCAGAGTTACCTGCGTGGTTCTTCTGCTTGGACCTCTCCACAAGCAACACGGAGAAGAAGCTCTGGCATTAAGAACAACAAAAGAGAGGCATAAAAAGAATAATAACATCAACTGTTTTCTGCAGTGATTTGTTTTCAGCTGTGTTGTGTTCCCCTTGAAACAGGCAGAGTTTCAGGAGTTTCAGACCTGCTGGCTCCATGTGGAGGTGCAGTGGTGGCTGGTGGTGCTCAGGTTCTCCTGGGCAGGGCACAGTGACAGGCTCTTGGGAAGAGTTGCTGTATTTTGGGGGCTGATGCTGCATCTGCTGGCTCTGAATGAATTCCACTTGCTGTGGAGGGGGATGCAGGCACTGGTGGGTTTGTGCTGTGCACAACAGTGGGTTTATTCTGTGCTGGACTGAAGGGCAGAGCTCAGAGCTGGAGCATCACAGAGTGAGGAAAGGGGGTTTTATTGCAGAGATGATTTTCATTCACTTAGCAGTTCAGTTTTGTTGGTTTGTTTTGTTGTTTTTTTTTTCTTAGTTGACCCTGGCTGGTTTTGCTCTTTTTTGCTCTTTTATTCCCAACAGCTTTAAAAATCTTAAATGTTTATGAATTTGGGCTACACAGTATTTAAATTCCCAAACAGAGGCCCATTCTTCTCTGTAACAACCTTGTGACTTTCTAAGGTTGTCAAACGTGTTACTTATTCTTTTTTTAAAGGGAGTTTTGTATATAGAACCTCAATTATTTCCCCATAAAGTGATTTTAAAATGATTCCCCAGTGAGTTTTAGGAAAGTGTGTCTAGACTCTTTTCTTTTTCTGTTTTATCCCAGTCTCCCCTTCCAGCCTGCCCCTATCATTTTGCAGGTTATGGATAGCTGAGGATTTGTTGTACTGCAATTTAATGCTGAGTGTGTGCTGTGACCTTTTGGAGGGGGGCAGCCTGTTGGCAGTGTCATTACAAATAAAGTACTAACAGATCTCAGATGTTTATAGATTCCAAGCTGCATGCTGATGCCTGCAGTCGTTTATAAACTCACCTGCACAGGTTTTCACATCTGACTCTGGGGTGGTGTGGCTCAGATGCCAGGTGAGCTCCCCTTGGTGCCCCTGTGCTCTGCCCAGAGCAGCAACTCCTGCAGATAAAGCTGCCTGCAGGGCCAGCACACAGATTTTGGTTATTTCAGGTTATTTCAGGTTATTTCAGGTTATTTCAGGTGGGCACAACCAGCCACAAAGGCTCTACAAACCCTGGCTGTATTCACCAGGCTGCTCCTGAGCGGTGGCAGACACTCAGACTCCAGTGGGAGGGAGCCAAGGCATCCAGTTGGGTTTTGGGGGAATTTTTGGAGCCCCAGCCAGTGGCTGCAGCCAGGGGCTGTCCTTGGGGTGCTGCCCAGCTCCTCACACTGGCTCCTGGCACAGCTTTGCCGCAGTGTGACAGGGACAGGGGGACAGGGGGACAGGGGGACAGGGGGACAGGGGGACAGGGCAGTGGAGCAGGCGATGCCTGAAGCTCTGGGCTGTCCCAGCAGGGTGGGTTTGGGTGAGTGCAGGGCACACACTCAGCACACACAGCTCCAATTCCTGGCTGGCTGCTGTGCTGCTGACAGGGGACAGGGCGCTCCTGGAGAGCTGGCAGGGAGGATTTGTGTGGCAGGATGCTAAAACAGCCAGAGCTGTGCTTGGCTTTACTGCGGGAAGTGGATTAGGCAAATCCCTGAGACAGTGCAGAAATCCATTTTTCCAGGTGCTGAGGCTGAAGGAAACCTGTAATTAATAGTACCCCGATTTTTACTTAGTTAAGTCTTAGAGCGAGGTATCCTGGAGTTTATATTTTTAGCAGCCGCTTTAAGAGAGGGTGGAGGAGGATAAGTGTGCATGGAGGGAGAGATTAATTTAAAATTGATAACCGCATGGCAGCACCACAGTTTTAACAAGCTCAAGGCCTGCCTTGCGCAGCCTGCTGTACTCGGGGGACTGGAGTTCAATTCTCCGTGCTGCCAGCTGAAATCAGAAATCACAACTGCAGTGATTAGCAGTGAATTTCCTGATCTTTGTGCCGCAGGCAAAGGAAGGAGGGGACTGGTTTTTTCCCTATCTCCAGCGAGGTTAACCCCTAGCAGGAGAGGCAGAGGTAGGGAAAGGGAATCTGGGGCAGTTTACACCATTTAAACTTGTACATGCTATTAAAAAAAAAAAAAATCAATGGCCTTTAACAGCCCTGCCCGACTGTGGAGAGGTGCCCAGCAGCGTCTTAATTAATCTCCTCGCTAATAGAGGAGCATCACTTCCAAATGCTTGTGCTACCCCTCTCCTTCCAATGATGTAGGTCAGATCCACAGAGGCAGAATACAGATGGCAAAAACAGGGACTTGGATGTCATTCCAGAGTCATCCCAAACGCTGGGTTTACACCAGCTGGGACCAAATCTGATTTATCCACACCACCATCAAGAACCAGCCTCTCTTGCTTTCCCTGTGTTTGCTCATCAGGAATGGATAGGTTGGAAGCAGTGAGACACTCTTCTGTATTGTTAAATTCTCAGTTATTTCTATTATTTGTCCCTGTAAATGACTCTACCTGATGAACAGAAAACAGCAGCACTTGTGAGTGTGTGGGCAGGATTTCTGCACAAGCCATCACCCTCGTCCCTTGGTCCCTCTCTGGGTGTTGCTGCTGCTGAAGGCTGCTTGTCTGGGTCCCTTGTGATGTAAGAGGAAGGAATTTTGGCTAAAAAGTGTAATAATATCAAATTGCAATCTGTAAAACCATTGCAAGGGGCAGAAAGTTGGGGCCTCGTTTGTCAGCTCTCCTTGGCCTGGAAAATGGAAGTGTTTTGGTAGCAAGGGAAGGTGTTGCCTCATGGATAATAGAGAGTTTGTCCAGAAATTACCTTCCTGGTACCCAAAGCTTGCCCTGCAAACCCCATCCAGTCACTCATCCTCAGCAGCTCCTGCCTCAAGAACATAAAAATCTCCAGACACCAATCTTTTAATCCTGGTCAAATGACAGTTTCCCAGTTTGTCAGTCCCAGCACAGCTCTCCTGCCTTTGGTGTGACTTGAGGCCACCAAGCTGTCCCATGGAAAGCACAAAGCGACTCCTTTGAACGTAAGAAGGTCCCAAATTGAAACTGATGTAATTTGAGTGCAGGATTTGGCCCATGGACTCCAGTTCTGGCTCCCCTGGCACTTGTAAGCTTTTTATTACTAATTAAAGTTGGTAAGTAGTCCCCCTCAGGGTGTTTTGGCTCATAAATGAAGGCCAACAAAGTATCTAATTTTGCTAAATAGAGTAATTTTTTATATGCCAACAGAGGGCTTTTGGTTAAGATTTTGTTTTCCCTCTCCCCACTGTTGTTTAGATGCAAGAGCTCTGATGTTTTCTATCCACATCAAGAAACAGAAGGAGCTCTTGTTTCCTTGTTGTAGTTTCCCTGCCCTGTTCCCTCAGGCCATACCTGCTCCAGCCTCCCCAGCAGGGTCCCATGCCCATGGGTCCAACCCCAATTCTCACTGCTGACCCCACTCTTTGCTGGAAAAGATCCTGCTCAGCACACACAGGAACGTCAAAATCCAGTTAGGTGAAAATTTCAGCCCTGAAATATTAAAAGCCATCAGCTTTTGTGTAATTGTACATATCTGGGTTCTTATCAGGATGTTATTTTCTCCTTAGGCAGTTAAAACATGATTTCCTTTCCCTTCTTAAAATCAAACCTGTTACAGTTTGATGAATGAAGCAGCAGAATTAAAAGTGTTTTAATAGCATTACAAACCCCTCATTGACAGGGATTGTTATTATGATAATCATTTAGCAGAGCTGGAATTTGGAGAAGCTGTTTGGACCAGCCAGCAATGTGAAATATTTGGGGTGAATTTCATCTCTGTGAAGACCAAAAGCCATTTAAAAAGCTGACTGGAGTCTTTTGATTTACATTTCTGATATTAAACAGAGAGCCTCTCTCCATGTTTTTTTTGCTACAGGGCATCGCCTCATTGCTAAGAAATAAGGCAATGGCAAGGATCCAGTTCCTTAATGAACCAGCCTATCTGGAGCAAAACAGCTTTTCACACCATAATAAACAATGAACACCTTTTAGATAACAAATTCAATGGCAAAAATATTGCATTGTACATGTCAGAGCCCCATAATTTAATGGAAGCACTTGCTGCATTAGTGGTTTACATTAATTTTTAAAATTAATTTTGTTTGGCCTGCGGGGGAAATACTTTCTTTTTTGCTTCTGATATCCTGCAGCTCATTAACACTTTTTTACTGCTGCTCTACAATACTGTCTGTAATCGTCCAATTTGTAGCTAGAGGCTCATTTTTTAACTAGAGAGAGAAGAAAAAAACGGAGCTTTTACTGAAAACATAAATGAAGCTTCAACCACACTGAAAAATCAGCATCTCTAACAACAGCCAGAGTGCTGTGGCTTTCTGAGGATGTATTAATTAAACCCTGGATGGATTGTGAGCCTGCAGTTTCTGGGTAGTTCTGTAGCCTGGGACAGGGAACTTTTCATCCCAATTCTGCCCTGCAGACATTGGCCAGGCAAGCACAGTTCCTCCCTTTGCTCCTGGTTTTTCTGGACACTGAGGGGCTTTAGCTGGAGCTGTCCTATATCCCTGTATTCCCTGAGAATTGTGTGATACGGGTTTCAATTTAAAAAGTGATTGTGCTTATTCAGAGTTACTGAAGAGCACAAATGTGTTTTCACCTTGGAGCGCTGGAGCGCTGCCCTGCCTGGCAAAACGAGACAGCCCAAATCAAACTCCAACAACTCCAGCCTCGGCCCAATTCCCTGCACCGTTCACAGTTGTTAATTTAACAGTGGACTGGTTCTGTCTGCCTGAATATTGAGTGCCATGTGGGCAGCTCCTGCCAGATCCCAGGCTCTCTGCACGCCCCAGGCACTGCAGCTCTGTGGATAAACCACCCCTGGGAGCAGGGGATAAACCACCCCTGGGAGCAGCAGATAAACCACCCCTGGGAGCAGCGGATAAACCACCCCTGGGAGCAGCAGATAAACCACCCCTGGGAACAGCAGATAAACCACCCCTGGGAGCAGTGGATAAACCACCCCTGGGAACAGCAGATAAACCACCCCTGGGAGCAGCAGATAAACCACCCCTGGGAGCAGTGGATAAACCACCCCTGGGAGCAGCAGATAAACCACCCCTGGGAGCAGTGGATAAACCACCCCTGGGAGCAGCAGATAAACCACCCATGGGAGCAGTGGATAAACCACCCCTGGGAGCAGTGGATAAACCACCCCTGGGAGCAGCAGATAAACCACCCCTGGGAGCAGCAGATAAACCACCCATGGGAGCAGTGGATAAACCACCCCTGGGAGCAGTGGATAAACCAGATAAACCACCCCTGGGAGCAGGGGATAAACCACCCCTGGGAGCAGGGGATAAACCACCCCTGGGAGCAGGGGATAAACCACCCCTGGGAGCAGGGGATAAACCACCCCTGGGAGCAGTGGATGAACCACCCCTGGGAGCAGCAGATAAACCAGATAAACCACCCCTGGGAGCAGTGGATAAACCACCCCTGGGAGCAGGGGATAAACCACCCCTGGGAGCAGGGGATAAACCACCCCTGGGAGCAGCAGGAGCCTTCCCCAGGGCCTGTCCCACCCTGTGCTGGGTGTCCCCAGCTGCTGCAGCTCCATGGGCTTCAGCTGGTCCCCAGGGATGGACAGACGTGGCCCTGGGACATGTTCCCAGTGCCACAGCAGGGACTCTCTGCAGGAACTGGTGGTTTGCTGAGCTGCTGGTGGAGGCTGGAGCTGTCTCTCTCTCTCGGTGCTGCAGAAGACACACGGCTGTATCCTGGCACATGTTGGCTTTGTCACTCCAGGTGCTCCCGAGCACTCAATCCTCCTGCCAGCACAGAGGGATAATCACTGCAGGCTGCACAGGGTGGCAGGATTATTTCTGTCTCGCTAGGCTGTCTGTGCCCCGTCACTGCTCCATCCCAGTGCCTGTCAGGGCTCCTTTTCCACATTTTCAACATCATTTCACAACTTTCCAACACCAGTGCCCAAATGGCAGTTGTGCAGCAGCAGGGAGGATGAGTGAGCAATGACAAGTGTTGGTGTTGAGCAGCATCTGTATTGCTTGGTGTGCACTGTGCTTCACTTGGTGAAACAAAGCTGTAAACTCGGTGTAGTTAAGCTGAGCTTCGTGTTTAATGTGGGCTGTTGTGAATGGAAAGGTGTAAATCCACCAGATTGTACCCCCCAGGCCAGTGAGCCTGGGCTCTCCCAGCATACAGGAGGAATGCCCAGGGTAACTGGGATGTGCTGCACAGGACAGTGTTTGTAGATAGGAAATGGTGTGTAATTACAGGGCTGAGATCATCAGTTTATAGAACTCAGCGTGACTCCGCTGATGTCAGTGGAATTGTGCCAGTTGACAGCAGCTGAAGGAGACAAACACTTGCACAGATGTGCTGAGTGTCCCTGCTGGACGTGCTGGGAGTCCTGGCCAGGTCAGGCTGGATCCCTGCTGGGGCTGCACATGGGGAGCCTTTTGACACCACTGCTGCAGGAACCTGCGGCTTCCCCTCGCTGGGAGGTGAACAGAAATCTGGGAAGGAAAGCTGTCACCACCTGGACCTGCTCTGCTGAGTGAATGGTTGAGCAGGCCAGGGATGGTTGGTATGAAAATCTGATTCAGCACTGGAAATCCCTGCCTTGAATGAGTAATTCTCCTGTGAAATCAAGGGTGCTGCATGTGGAGCTACTTCAGCTGAATTTGTCACCATTTCTAGTGCAGGGAAAGGAATCGTTGAATTACAGAGTGGTTTATGTTGGAAGGGACCTCAAAGCCCATCCTGTTCCACTCCTGCCATGGCAGGGACACCTTCCTCTGTCCCAGGCTGCTCCAATCCCCATCCAACCTGGCTTTGGGCACTTCCAGGGATCCAGGGACAGCCCCAGCTGCTCTGTGCCAGGGCCTCAGCACCTCACAGGGACTGATTTCTTCCCAATATCCAATCTTGACCTCCCCTCTTCCAGTTAAAAACCATTCCCTGTGTCCCGCCCCTCCATCCCTTATCCCAGGCCCCTCTCCAGCTCTCCTGGAACCCCTTTAGGCCCTGGAAGGGGCTCTGAGGTCACCCTGGAGCCTCCCCCAGCCTTTCCTGGTGGGAGAGGTGCCCCAGCAGAGGCACAGCTGGGGCTGTTCCTCAGGGAACCCAGCTCGGGGTGCTGAATAAACCACAGGAGCTATTGTTGCCTTTCAGAAAGGCTATCTAATTTTTATTTTTTGTGGAACTTGTAGCCATTTTGAAGCTTTCATTTCTCATAATGTCACAGATAATCTTTTATCTGTTATCCAGTAGTGCCATTCTGACAGACATTTGCATCAAATGGGAAGGCGCAGGCTGGAGCTCTCTCAGGTGGGGAAAGCAGCTTGATCTGAAAGGTTATTCCCTCTCGCTGGGTCTCGGGCCTTTGTTCTTGATTCACACTCGTTTCCCCCCATCTGAATGCAGGCATTTCTAGAGCTTTTTCTTTAGAGAAACCTTCCATTCTGAGATCTGAGCTCATTCAAGCTTCTTCCTACATAGCAGTCAAAAACTTGTATTCACTGCAAATGATGAAGCTGCTTTGAAACTTTTGTTGAAGACTCTGTATGCCTCCAGAATCCTTTCAGAACCTTTCCTACAGAGACACAGCAGCTTTCTCACTTTTTAAGGAGAGGAAACACTGATGAAGGAAGGAACTTAAGCAGCCATGAGCCTTTTTGCAGTTGCATCTCTATCTACCAACCACCCCCTCAAAAGTCCAATGGGAGCAATGACCTTTAAAGATGTGGGTAGAATATGAGCTGAGTGTCTAAAAGTTAGCAAAGCAGAAAAACTGCATGACTGGAAATATGAAAATCAGTTCAATATTACCTCGCTTTCACAATCCTTCACTTAGGAGGTTATTAAATGACAATATAAAAGGGTGAATAAACCTCCATTTCACAGGGAGAATTTCACTGATTGAAGAAGTAGCCTTGTTCTCCACCTAATAAACACAAATAGGGCTCCATTTCAGAGCCCTGATGTGTTCTTGGGTTATTTGAAAGTCATTCTCAGCAGACTGACTGAGCCAAAGGACTCACTGCCCATCACGAGCTCCCTCCCATCTCCCCAGTGCTTCCAGCTCCCAAGAACACCCAGCTGCTGAGCCAGCACGGGGCAGAGCTGGGCGTGGGGTGCCAGGGGAGCTGTGCCTGGGCACCAGAGCTCTGCCAGGGGCTGCTGCTGCTGCTGCTGCCTTGTGCCTTGGGGCTGAAATCCTCTGGCCCCACAGGGCTGCAGCACCCACCTGCCTTCCCAGCAAGAATGATCCCAGCCCATGTTTAACCTCTCTGCAGAGAACTCACAGGGACTCTGAGTGCTCAGAGCATCCCAGGGCAAAGCTCAGGGGTGTTTGGAGTGTCAGGAACAAACCCTCCCTGGGGCTGTGTGTGAGGGGCTGAGCTTGGGGAGGAGCTCACTGGGCTCTGAGCAGTGTCAGGGTGTGGGTCACAGCCCAACAACCAGCTGAAAGGTTTGGTTTGGTTGCCTGTTGCTGCCTGAAGAAGAAATTGTGGGTTGGAAAGAGTCAGAACTCTTTCATCCACACTGGTTCTGCTGTGGTCCCTAAGCTGTGTCTGGTTAATTCTGTCTGGGATGTGTAAGCTGGTCACATCATACCTGACACTGCCAGGAGCACTAGCCAGGGGTAACTGCAATATCAGTAACCTCAAATGACAATGATTTACTTTTATAGCTCTTTTTAATAGTATTTTACCATCCATATTGCAAGTTTTACAGTTTGTGCCACTCACTGATAAATACTTGATGAGCTCCCGTGGAGCCACAGCTGCCCTGTGTGTTCCATGGGATGGAGTGAAAACAGGAACCCTGTGGGACAGGGAGGCTTTCTGAGCTAGAAATCATTATTGCTAATGATGATGCAGGAGCAGACACCTGATAACAACTTGAGGAGTTTGTTTAGCCCTGTTAAATGGAAACTCTCGGCCTCCTGGGCTCGGCCTCTCGGAACAAAGTTTTAAATAAGCAGCTGATGACGCAGTGGCTCAGAATAAAAAGTAAATCTGTGCTTTTAGGTTCTGCTCTGGTCTGTGGAGTTGGGTTCTGTCAGAAGTGGAGCAGTGAAATTTAGCAAAGCATGTGACACCTGCGTAATGAACAAGTGACCTCTGAGAAATAAGTCTGTGTTAACCTGATTTGAGTAAGGCAGGAACAGCAGAGCCCAGGATGGCGTGAAGAACAGGAGTAAAGGGTTTTCCCATTCTGAATATATGGGATTGAAAACCTGGAGAGAGAGAACACACTTCTCTGGGATTCTGTGACAACAGTCTTGGGAAGTGCTGCTTGAGTTACCACTGGATAGGAGATGGAGAGCTGGTGGACCTGGGAATAATGTTACTTGAAAATGTGTGTTATGTAATGTTACCTTGAAACTGTCAATTATATTGAAAATTATATTTTTAAAATGTGCAGAATTGATACAAATTGCTGCTGGCCTGTTCTCCCCCAGCTGTGCTGGAGTTGATCTGTGTGGTTGGCAGCAGGAGTGGAAGGGCAGCCACAGTTATCAATAACCAATCTGAAGTCTCTGATCCATCCCAGGAGGAAAGGTGGATTTTGCAGGGAGGTCCAATAAACTCAGGGAATTTAAGAGGTGCCCCTGGTCAAGGCTGGTGCCACCTGGACTAAGACTTCCCATTTTTATGTCCCCTCTGAAGAGTTCACAGAAGTCGCCTGCTGCAGCCCCAGCTCAGAACCACAGTGTGGCCATCCCTGCTCTGGAACCTTCCCCCTTTAACCCCTCCTTGTCCCAGGGGATGCTCCTTGGGCAGCAGCAGCTCCCAGCCGAGGGTGGAGCACTCATCTGTCCCTGAGCAGTTGTGTGCCAGCACCGAGCCAGTCCCTTCCAGCTGCTCCTGGGATGGATCTGTCACAGCAGCCCCAGTGCCTGCAGCCTGTGCAGCTTCATTGTGTCCCTGGCTGAAGGAATTCAAGAGCTTGTCTGGGCTCTGGGCTAAGGGCTCCTGTGTGTTGATAGGAGTTGAGTTATTCAAGCTCACTCTGCAGTGAAAGAAGCCCCAAGGGACTGTCAGCTGCACCCGCTGCCCACAGCCTGTCGTGATTCTGCACGGGGAGGAGGCAGCTTTTAAGTAATTAGTGCCCAAAGCATTCACTGCTTTGTAGGTCAAAAGCAAAACCTTAATTCTACCAGAAAACTATCAGAAGGCGGCTGAGATTTGGGAGCATGGCTGTAATCAGCTTTCCCTGTGACACACCACTTAATGAGCAGGCAGCAGCCTCTTCCTCCAGCTGGAATTTCCAGCTGACCCATGGAGAGCAGGTTGTTGCTGCTTTAATCACCTGGTGGCAAAGGTGAGGATGTCCACGGTGGCTCCAGGATCTGAAATGGGTGACTGGGCCTTTATTGACTGTATGGAAATAGCAAAATTCATCCTGGCCTCTGAGGGGTGTGACTGGGTGGCTGCCAGTGGTCTGGGGAATCAGAGGGAAATAGGAAGGACAGGTAGCAGAAAAGCTGTGTGGATTTCTGTTCTTCCATGGGTGTATGCCTGGAGAGTCTCCTGGGAGAGATCCTGGCACACAAAACACGAGCAGGGGCTGTGGTGCCCTGGAGCTCCTGGCAGGACCCCGCTCCTTATCCCTGATCTTGAGTGGGGGTACAAAGATAACAGTGGAGTTTCCTTCTTCAGGCACTTCAGGACATCCTCAGTATCTCCTTTGGAAGTGGCTGCATGCATTTGTACATGAGTTGGACATTGCTGCTGCCATCCTTTAAAGCCTGAGGATTAATTAAGGCATTTTAATCGTGCGCTCCTGTGCACGGTTAAAGCGCAATGGGAGTAGAAGGAGGGAAGGAGTGATGTATTCACTTACCCTGCTCACCCTTCCATACACTGCTGTGTGTACTGGGAAAGATAAGGAGCAGTGTTAAACACAACATTAAAATAATTATGTTCATTATAATGCAGCTTGTCAGATGCTTGTGTCACTCTCGGTGAAAAATAAAATTCCGTCCTTGTATTTTTTTCACGATGCGGGAGGAAATGCTTGAATTGTGTTTCTCATGTTTCCTGGAATCTGAAACTTCCCTTTCATGTGTTTGATGTGATTTCTGAATTTCTTGTGAGCAGTGAGAAGATGCAGAAAAATGAAATGATACGAAGATATTTCTAAGGCAATATTTTTCAGCTGTGTTGAGGAGAGAGAGTATTTCAGGAAAGGTGGTGACAAGACAAGTGGGTCAGACAAAATCCTCCAAGGAAATGTGTTTTGAGGTACTTGCTTTCCATGGGATCCAGAGCTGGGAGGAACTTGTACATATGTGTGAATAAAGCAGGTATTTTTTCTGGCAGAGCAGGGAAACAGACATTACTGCCAGGTTAGCATGTATAGCAAGTATCCTTGCAGGAATATAATCTGAGCTACTCTAAACCTTTACCTGAACATCTTCAAGCATTTTTGAGCCCCTTTACTCTGTCAGATCAGGCAGCCAATTCCAGTCATTTTGGGCAGGAGTGGCAGCTGAAATGCCACACCATGGGTGGATAAAGATGGAACAAGGAGCTGCTGCAGCTTGTCTCAGCACTGTAGTGCTCTCTCCACATCAAGATGTCCTTCACTTGCTGCAGGATGAGCTCAGGCTCGATTCTTGGGTAAAACACTATCCATTTCCTGCCTTTTTTTCTCTTCAGACCATTTAACTTTATTTCAGAAGCCTGGGAACAAGACTTGGAAGGTTGTCAGTTCTGTTCTTGGTCTGCTGGTGGCAGAGTCAGGTCTCTGCTCCCTCCCTCCCACTGCCATGGAGCAAAGACCCTGATGATGTTGTCCTTCCTGAAACAGCTTCAGAAATGATAAACAGAAGCAGAACTTCTCTGTGTGTGAAATGATATTCCTGAGTGTCTGTGTTTGCAGCATCTTCATTTCCAACCTGCCACTGGTGTATAATTAAGGTGTTTGAAGAGAAGCCTGTCATATACCTGCAAATGAGATAAAACCTGCAACTATTAATTGATCTATCCTCATATAAATCAGGCAGAAACATTGAGAGTGGACTCGTGGGTCGTGGTCTGTAGGTTGTGTTTATAGAGTAAGCGTGCTGGCATTTATTACAGGAATCTTTCTCCTTCTCCCTTCCTGTTCTTCCCTCCCCCAGTCCCCTGTGCTGACCCCTAATCCCAACAAAATGAAGATCTGGTTGTCATATGGATGGCAAAGCCTTCCTCTTGCATCACAAACAGTGTAGATCAAAACCACCTCATTTAAAAACAGATGTTTTCTGGTAGTCATTAATATAGTTTCTCCCCTCTTCCTTTTTTTTTTTTTTTTAGGGGAACCTTTTACTTTGTAATCATCTGCTTTAGCATTAGCTTGAGGGACTGAATTTAGGCACTGCGGTGATGAACTGGTTCATTTGAAACATGAAGCTGATCTGAATTTTCGAGCTCAGAATGAAACCATTTACATTTCCATGCGTGTCCTCCCTGGTTTTGGCTTAAAGGAGAAGTCCTGTGTGGATCAACATTCTCAAATACCTTTCTCAAGCGAGAGCCCCGCTGGAAGCCGTGGGGTGCTGAGCGCTCACAGTCTCCAGTGCCCTCTGAATTTCCCTGCCTCTCTCCAGGTGCCCCTTTTGAAAATCTCTGTACCAGGTCTTTTATTTGACAGTTCTTTCACAGAGGGATTTCTCTCCCAATTTATTTGGCCAGAAATGTTCCCCTTTTTTCACTCTTCCACTCCTCAGCTGTGCACAGCTCAGCTTTCTCCTTCTGCGTTGGAATTGGCTGCATTTTACTGAGGCTTCAAATAGAGAGGATTTGAGCCCATAAATCCTTGCTCTGTGTGAGTCCTTATTTTCACTAATAGCACCACTGAAGTCATCAAGACTGTTTACATGAATAGGATCAGGAGTAATTCTAGTTGGGTCTAATTAGTTACACCAATTTAAGTGAAAGCAGCATCAATCCCTTGTTCTGCAGAGGACGTTGGGATGAAAAATGCTAAGGCAGAGTGTGTACCCACATGGTTGTGTATGGTTAAAGGATATTGTTGTCTGGCATTTTTCACAGAGAACAATCATTAGTACAAGTTGGAAAAATATAGGGTTTGGGGCTGCATTTTCCCTGCAATTTAATATTACTTGGTATTGGTTAGAAATAAATTGTTACAGACTCCCTTTGAATTCCTTTAGGGTAAATATTTATCACATGTAACATTTCCTCAATATTCTGAATTTTCAATACAATTAGCTTCACTGCAGGTTATTTACTCCCAAGTCAGAATTCAAGGAAAAGCCTCCAAGTGTATTTTGAGCTGAGCTATTCATCAGAAGTCCAACGTGATTTTGTTCAAAGTGAAGCAAAAGCTGTGGGAGATTTTCAAGCTGGGGAACTGCATTTGCAAGATGCATAAAACTAATGGTGTACACAAAGTGTCTCGTTTTCCCTCCTTTCTGTGGGGGGTGTTTGAAATGCTCATTACTGGGGCCAGGATGGGATGCTGGCAGTGAGATGATGACGGGAGGGGAGCAGAGCTCTGTGAATCCCTGGCAGAAGGCTGGCAGGAGCACGGAGCCATTCGCAGTCTGTGCACCCTGCTGACAGCTCCTGCCTGCCCCAGCACCCTGGGGTGGCCACGAGCTCTGGGAGCACCCCCAGGCCAGGGCAGGGGTGCTGGGCTGAGGCCTGGGGGTGCCTCCAGGATGCTGAAACCACTGCAGGGGTTTCACTTGGGAAATCACCCCAAAGCAGAGACACTCAGCTCACTTGGCACTGGCTGAGCATCTCTGGGTTTGTTCTCTTGGTGATAATCCATGAGCCTTCAAATGCCCTTGGGCTCTTCTGTAAGAACTTGCTAGTGAGAACTCTCTTCTAGAGTCCTGATCCTGTTGGGTTAATCCTATTTAATCACAAGCTTTAGGTGTTCTGAAATCAGAAATGAGTTTGCTTTGGTCAGGTTGTCTCCTCGGGGTGCTGAGGAGTGTGTTCACTGGGATGCAGCTCCTGTCACAATCTGCTGCTGCTGAGGTTGGTGTAGGAGCTTCCAGCCTTTCCCACGTGTATCTTGGTGCCCTTTCATGGCCTGTGCTCTGTGCTGGCTCGGTAAAACCAGCCAAGATTAGCTGGGGGGTGAAGAAAACAAAAGGATAATTCAGCTTAACCAGTGGAAGTCCAGAAGGGAAGGGGGCAGGATCCTTGGGGAATGGGGGAGGCCTTGTGACAAGGAGGGAATTTCACAGTGACATTTTCAAAGGCTGTGCTCCACCCACTGAGATTTATAATGAAATTTAGCATCTTCCTGGACTGGAGTTGAAGATGGTTTGTAGTCTTGAGAGTCATGCCTTCAGATCACACTGGTGTCAGCTGGTTTGGGTTTTTGACTTTAAAGGCACCATATCCAGCATCTGCTGATGTGGTTTGTAATCACCTCAAGCTTGTTTAAGTTGAACCATTCAGCAAAGAGATTAATTTATACTTCATCCATAATATAACTTCTTCTGGGAGTAAAAGCTGGAGAGGATGATGGACAGCATGAAATTTCTCATTACTTGGTTTTAGAAGGGACAAGCCAAAACATTAAAATGCTCCAAACAATTCAAGATATTTTAAAGCTTTCTAAAAGCTTTTTCTCTTTTTTTTTTTTCTTTTTTTTTAAAGATGTTTCATTATAGGGAACTTCAAAGAGTACATTTGATCTGCTGGTATGGTTTTGACTGTATCCACCAGGAGTTCACTTAAGCCAAGCAGTGAAACAATAATGTATGTTGTACAGCTGAAATGAAAATTAACCTAATGTACAGTATTTGCTGCCTTGCACAGCTGAAATGAACTCCTGGTGGACAGGGAAAAAAATGCTGGCAGATCAAATACACCTTTTGAAGTTTATTATAATAAAATGAAATAAAGCCACCAAGGGAAGCATTTGCAAAAAAAGAAAGGCTTAGGAGGGCTACAGCTGTTGTATACTGCTCTGGTCTTTTTTTTTTCTTTTTTCTTTTTTTTTTTTTTTTTAATTGCATTTACTAAAGCCCCAGTACAGAGCCCACTGAAGCCATTGTGAGCTCTTCCCATTAACTGTTCTGGACCCTGATATCAGATTGCTGGGACCAGCCTGGCCACCAAAAGCCACAGGCTTTACTGGGAGCCCCAGTGACTGTGCCCACGTGTGGCCTGAAGGATCCACCAGAACACAATGTCCTGCTAAAAAGGCAATTTTCTTGGAAGGATTTTTTTTTTTTTTTTTATCTAGAGAATTGTGGTATCATAATTTTCAGTTAGCATTTTTCTCCCTCTGAATAAATCCCTCTCCTCCATCCTTTACTCCTGATAAATGCAGTCACAGTAGTCCTGGTTTTAATCAGGAGATTAAAAGTGTCCATGCTTCAGCTAGCATGGTGAGCCCCCTTTGCTGGGGGAGATGAAGGCCTGCAGAGGTTAGCCTGTTTCCATAAGCAAAAAGAATTTTTTTATTAACATCAGTAGATTAAATAAAAATTGGGGACGTTTTTCCTCTCTTTTTCCCTGAAAGGTGATTAGCATGTCCTGAGAAGTGTCAAAGCCACAGGAGCATCAGGTGGTCGGCATTGCTGCTGTGTCACTGTTGGAGGATCAGCCTGAGCTCTTGCCAGGGAAATGGGGGTCATTTCCTCCAGCCAGCATTCTGCCAGCGAGGAGAAACTCCAAAACCAAATTAACATTGGCTTCTCTTTCCCCCCTTCTTGCAGGGCAGTAATAAAAGCAGCCCTGTGTATTCACCTGCATCCCCCCATGAGTGTGGCTCTGCTGGTGTCCCCATCAGTTCAGTGTGACAGGGAGAGGCTGCTGTGCCACAGGCCCTGGCAGGAGGGTGTTGAGAGAGCTGGGCTGGACAGGAGCACCCCAGAGCACATCAGAGCACAACAGAGCACACCAGAGCACCCCCAGAGCACCCCAGGGCACCCCCAGAGCACAGCAGAGCACCCCAGAGCACAACAGAGCACAGCAGAGCACCCCCAGAGCACCCCAGAGCACCCCAGGGCACCCCCAGAGCATCTCAGAGCATCCCAGAGCTCAGCAGAGCACTCCCAGGGCACCCCCAGAGCACCCCAGAGCACAGCAGAACATCACAGAGCACCCCAGAGCACCCCAGAGAATCCCAGAGCACCCCAGAGCATCCCAGAGCATCCCAGAGCACAGCAGAACACCCCAGAACACCCCAGAGCACCCCGAGAACACCCCAGAGCACCCCAGAGCATCCCAGGGCACCCCAGAGCACCCCAGACCACCCCTAGAGCACCCCAGAGCACCCCAGGGCTCCCCAGAGCACCCCCAGAGCACCCCAGAACACCCCAGAGCACCCCAGAGCATCCCAGACCACCCCTAGAGCACCCCAGGGCACCCCAGAGCACCCCAGAGCACAGCAGAGCACCCCAGGGCTCCCCAGAGCACCCCAGAGCACCCCAGAACACCCCAGGGCACCCCAGAGCATCCCAGACCACCCCTAGAGCACCCCAGAGCACCCCTAGAGCACCCCAGAACACCCCAGACCACCCCAGACCACCCCTAGAGCACCCCAGAGCACCCCAGAGCACCCCAGACCACCCCTAGAGCACCCCAGGGCACCCCAGAGCACCCCAGAACACCCCAGAACACCCCAGAACACCCCAGCAGCCTGCAGGCAGCTCTCTGGGCCAGCCAGCAGCCCCAGCCTGGCAGCTCAGCCATCTCCAAGGGAGCCAGAGGCAACTGGGTCCCCAGTTCAGCCTGAATTCCCCCAGTCCCCAGGCAGAGCTCGGGGAAAGCTCAGTCTCGCTGCTGGGAGCTCTGTTTGCTCTGGTTTTTGGGGCAGGAGCAGCCAGGGGACTCAGGCAGGTCAGGCTGTGCTCCTGCAGGGCCCTGGGTGCCTGTGTGGACTGCTCAGAATAAAGAAATAAATAAATGATGTGTGGATGTGTTCCCCTGGCCAGTGCCACTGGAACTCTGCACACCCAGAGCTGCAGCCTGTGTGGGATTCCTGGGGAAATCAGGAGCTGCTGAAGCTCTGTTTGCAGGGCAGGGACCTCAGCCTGCCAGAAACTCCAGATCTTGTGTCTCAGGCCAGTGTCTGATCAGGGCACGCTCTTGTGCAGGACCAGATCTTTTGTTTTAGCGTTACAGAATCCTTGATCCCATAATCCGTTCCGTGGATGGGGGGATAATCTGTGTTTATGGGATTAGGCACTTTGAAAGCTCTCCTGAGTAAATAAAGTGTGCTCACTCGGTTCTCTGGCTAGAGGAGCTGTGATGCTCCAGCACCCTCCACACTCTGCCCGGTGTTTTTTTATTCTGCCAGCCCCTGATGGTGACGGGTGGCAAACCAGGAATTTTGTGGATCCTAAATTTGTATTTGTTTGACAGCGCAGGCATTGTCTGTGTGTTCCCGGAGCAGTGGGCATCCCCCGCAGAAAGTGAAAACTGAATGAACTGATTGCTTAACCTCTCCTGACTCTGCCCTGGTGGTAGATCATTAATGGTGTAGAAAACGAGGGCCAGCGCTGGCAGCACAGGGTGGGGTGTGTGTGCATCTTTAAGAGATTTATGTGGAGGTCTGAGATGAGGAGACAGCACTGTGGTACATCATCATGCAGGAGACATCAGAGACGTTCTTCTTCGCTTGGATGCATTATCATAAAAAGTGATTTAGACTAGAGCTGATTGATGCAAATGGTCCTCTGTTCTTTCCTATCATTAGCGGCCTCTTTCAGTGGCCAGAGGCAGTGATTAAAGCTGTCATTTGGAGCTGCTCATTAAAGACAAGCACCCGAGTAGAGGGAGGAAAAAAGGTTGAAGAAGCATGGTTTTATTTCTTTCCCCCCACACCCCTTCCTTATAAAAAAGGGCATTATCCTTTTTCCAGTTCTGGCTCTACAGGAAAAGTCTGTGTTTGATGTGAGAATGCAGGTGGTTTAAAAAATAAAATCAGAACTCCGTTATTGTCACTTAGTATTTTGAGGACAGCACAGCAGAGTGTTGAGATGATCATTATAAAAGTATCACTGGGTGTATTTGTTATGGAATAACCTGATAAAATACTAAACATCATTATTCACACGAGCCAGAGATTGCCACACAGAAATTGTGCAGGGCTGTAATGACTGTTCTTTTGGGGCTGGCTGGGAAGGATGAGCAGAGGCAAATGCAGGGATGCTGGATGGTGATCAGCTTTGACACGCTTCATCATAACAGATTTGCCTCTTCAGAGTTTGCATTCTTCAGGGCAAGGCCTTTCTTTCGCTGCAGATGCACAGAGTGTCACACAGCAGAGCCAGCAGCTCGAGCAGGACTTTTGGGCATCATCAGAGCATGAGTGGGAAATCGGGGCAAGTTGTTCAATAAATGGCTCAAAGTGGGAGCTTCCTGTAACCACAGACCCTGCAAGTCATCCATAAAACTGTGCACAGCACGTCCTGGAACTGAGGATTCAGCGATTCCCAGGAGTGCTGGGGCTCTTTGCTTCATGCCAAGCATCCCCAAGGAGGGTGGGAGAGCTGCTGCTCCTCCAGGGTGATTCCTGTGCCCCAGGCTGGGGGAAATTCTCCTTCCCCTGGCATTTAATGGTCCGGGGTGGGCAGAGGGCTGGGCAGGGACAGGAGGACACGGAGCAGGAGCAGCAGAGCCCTGCTGGAGCCCAGCAGCCCCGGGCAGGGCAATTCCTGTCGGAATTAACGCGATTTTAAAGAGGTCACAGCCGGAGAAGCTCCCTGAGTGCTTTCAGGCCGGGCTAATAGGAGATGCTGAGGAGTGACTGAGGGGAAGTTATGATGATAGTGAAGGAGTAATTTAGCATATTAGGGGAAATATGTCAAACCACACTGATTGCTATAAATACAGCCTTCTTCTTTCAGAATCTGGCTGTGCCCCAAGGATTTTCCGATGAAATTATGGAAGTGCAGCTTACTTATTACTGGCTGGCTTTCACACCACTGTGCCTTCTTTCCCGGTCATGTGCTGAGCTCTAAATTGGTGCCTTTCCCACCGTGCTGGTTTTCCTCCCAGCGATCCTGTGTGAAACACAAGAGACAATGCTGGGACTCCAAGGGGCAGTGGTGGCATCCTGAAAGCTGAGTTTATTCTTCAGGAGAACCCTTCTGCTTAGAGATTTCCCAGCTGGGGCAGGTGAAGGGAAGGAGGGGTTGATGCTCTGGGAAGGGCAGGGGGCTCTTGGTGGGCTCAGCTTGGCCAGAGCAGGCAGCAGAGGGAAGGAGCAGAGCTCGCTGAAGGTAGCTGGGAACAGCCAGTTTGGGATTTGCCTGGGATTTTTAACAGCTAGTATTTCTAAACTGGGCCAAGTTGCTTCAAATAGAGCCTACTTCTGCTTCTCTACTCAAGTGTGATGTTGCTCTCACTGCAGTCATTACGTTTTATACATTAGATACATTATATTTTAATGTATATCCTCCTAATACTCAAATAATCCATACTGGACTGACAATGGTAATAAATCCTTTGGCATTAAGCTGTCAGAAAAAGTGACTGCTTTGTGTGTCGTGTCAGTCAGGTTTTGGGTGTAATTGATCTGAACAAGGATTTTGATTTTGGAAAATGCTCTGCTGTTTATCTTCTGGAATTCACTTTGGGCAGCAAAGACATCTAACATGAGGGAGGAGAAGGGCAATTGTGTTAACAGAGTTAAAGATTCCAATAATTTTAGACCATTTTCTCCTCCTTATGCATCAAATTAAAATTAGGAAACGGCATTTCCAAAAGAATTTCCTTCACCTTTGTTTCAGTTTTCTTTTAAACCAACTTAGAGATTCTGTGCATTCTTTCTTGTTGCTGTTGATCACATCTGTGCAGCTGCAGCTCTGCTTTGGGGCTTGCCTGGAGAAAGAAGCTGAGGCTGAGAAGTGTCCAAGGCCAGGTTGGATGGAGCCTGGAGCAGGGATGGTGGGAGGTGTCCCTGCCCATGGCAGGAGGTGGCACTGGAGGGGCTTTAAGGTCCCTTCCAAGCCCAGAATTCTGTGAGCACTGAGGTGGGACACAGCCCTGCTGGAGGGAGCCCACGTGTGGGATTTGTGGGACACCTGATGCTCGCCAGGAATGGGAAATGTCGAGTGCAGGAAGGAGGGACACACTCAGATGTGACACAGGTGACACATCTGGCTTTCACCAGCAGTAAAACCTCCATGGGCTGAGTCTGTGTCATTTCTGCAATAATAATTCCTCAGTGTAACACACAAGTGCTGTTGATGGCTAAGATGAGCACTTTCCTCTCTTGCACCTGTTTTGGAGGGACCCAGGTTCAGTCTCTTCACTTGTGCCTGGTATTTCTGCCTCTTGCATTCAGAGTGGGCTGCACAGCAGAGCTTTTGTACCAATGATTATTGATGATCTTGTGAGCAATCCCAGGTGTGTAGGGGACATTTCCACCCCTTGGTCTCCACCTTGCCAAGCTCCCTGTCTCGTGCTGCTGCCAGCAGCCCAGCAGCACAGCTGGATCCCAGCAGCACAGCTGGATCCCAGCACCACAGCTGGATCCCAGCAGCACAGCTGGATCCCAGCACCACAGCTGGATCCCAGCAGCACAGCTGGATCCCAGCAGCACAGCTGGATCCCAGCACCACAGCTGGATCCCAGCAGCACAGCTGGATCCCAGCACCACAGCTGGATCCCAGCAGCACAGCTGGATCCCAGCACCCAGGGACTGCAGCTGTGCAAAAGCTCATTGACTTTGAAGTTAGTCCCAAAGAAAACAGCAGTTTGGCCCCATGCTGGCCTGGATTTAGCTCAGGAGCTTGGAAGGCACCAGTTCAGGCAGAAAGGACAAAGAGCATGTTAGAGCAAGTGTGACGATAATTTAAAATTTCATTTTGTTTCATGTGTTTTTACCAGAGAGCAGCTTAACAACTCTCAGGTCAAGAGAGCATTTTGAAAGTATTGATTAATATTGTTAATAAAACAGTTAGAGTTACTAAATGAGGCTTAGTCTGGGAGAGCAGTGTATAGATGTACACATGCAGCATCATCTATAGGTTTATTATTATTATTATTATTATTATGTATGTGTAGCCTGTGAGTTCTGTCTTGCTGTCTCAATGCAGTTGTCTGTAGAAACACCTGAGGACACCTTCAGAAAAACACAGTGATGTAAAATCTACATCCTAAACCACAACATTCCGCTCCGTTGCTGTCAAAAAATTAAATATACAATTCTCATTTTCTTCCCGGTGGAAGAGTTGCAATAATTTGGGGGTAAATTAAAAATACAATCCAATCATTTCCTTGTAAAACCTGGTGCTGACATTAGCCTTTAGTTATGACATTGCAATTATCTCCATGGCAACCCGGTGTGATGTGACAGCACGTTCACGTGCTCCCAGCCTGGGAGGGATCCGGGTTCCTGCCTGACACATTCCTGATTTTCCCCTTCCTTGCAGCACTTTAGTGCTGCTGTAACATGGCTGCAGCCAAGGCCCTGGTGCCTGTTCAAAGAGCAGAGTGAGATTCTGTGTGTTTATGGGAGCCTCTCAGGCATATTAAGGAGCAATATTTTATAGGATCTCTTCCAGTAATAAATAATTTTGAGCAAGGCCAGACAGGAATACAGCACTTCCAGGCCATTCTGCACAGGAATGCATCACCAGTGAGGACTGCACCTTGGTTAACTCTGAAACCTGTTCTTTAGTCAAACACATTTGGTGTCTCCTGAAGCCTCAGGACAGCACTGAGCAGAGAGAAAATTGTGGATTGGAAGGAAAAGACTAAAGAGGCACCACCCAAAACCTGTTCCTGCTTTTATTGTGGACTGTGTTTTCTGTGCCTCAGCTCCTTGCCTGCCCATGGACTCCCCAGTGAGAGTCCCTCAGCCTTTCCTCACATCCCCAAGTCCTGTGTTTGCATTTTCAGTCTTCTCTTGGGGCTGTGTCTGTCCCTGCCCCCAGACTGAGGTTCCATCACAAGGTTCCCCTTGGGAGGCTGTGCCAGTGGGACTGAGCTGAAGCCAAAATCTGTCCCACCATTTTCACTTTCAGGGTGATGATTTTCATCACCCAGGCTGAGCAATTCCCGTATCTTCAGCCACCAAAAACATCAGCAGTCACATCTGCCACGTGCTCAGTGCAGAAAGGATTTCTCTAAGAATACCAGCTCAGGGCACTTTGTTGTAGGAATGCATTTCCAACACCTTAATTTGCTTGGCAAACTTTTAAATGATTCTTATTCCCTTGGTGCAATCATGGATTGAATGGTAATGGAGCCATCCACCAGCAACTGAAATGTTTTTGTGTCCAGCTGTGGGCACCAGGTTGGAAATACCATTATCCACAGTTCTCTACAAGTGACACATGTATTTATATGTATAAATACACAGCATGGATACGTGTGTGTACAAATATATACACAATGTGTCACTGCTGTAGCGCATTTTAAGAGAAGAACTTGTTTTGTGCAAGGCATCAAGACTAAGATGTATTTCACCACCCTGATGTGCAGTGATTTGAGTGATTAAATTTCTGTGTGGCGAGATTAGACAGCATCCTGAAGGATTTATGTCCTTGTATCTCTGTAGGCTGTGAATTTGCTCTCTGTCCCCTTAGTGAACTGTGCTGGAGGTGTTTGAGGCCTGGAGGGGGTTTTCCTTCTTGTTGTTTTCTGGCTGTTGCACCCAATATCTTTGATTTTTGGCAGGGGTGGGAGGAAGGGGCTGTGTTATCCTGGTGTGTGGCTCAGGGATGGGGGAAGGATCCCCCTGCAGAGCTCAGGAGCCAACAGGAGAGTGTGGGGGCACAGGAGGGAAGGGGTGAGCCTGAGCAGACATGGGCTGTGTGACTGGTCCTACAGCAGCCAGCCCATTCCCCCTCCCTTCTGCCTTCATCCTGCTCTTCCTCCTTCCTCAGTGCCCTGGGACAGCTCCAGCACAGCCCCAGCTCCTGTCCCTCCTTGGGAGGGGCACCTGGGGCTGAGCTCAGACAAAGGGAGCTGGCACAGAGCAGCCTCTGAGTGCCTCTGGATCTTCCTGAGCTCCTTGTGAGGCAGGAGGAGCTGCCTGGGCTCTCCTGGGACAGGCACAGCATCCTTTGATTCAGGGAGAGAGAGGAGAGTCCCAGCCCTGGGTGTGGAAATCTGCTGAGACTCACAGGATCAGCTCCTGGCGTGCCAGGCTGGCAGAATGAACAGCAAGGAGAGCCTTGCCAAAGGGCAGGGAGAGAGCCAGGGAAAGCAGGAAGATTTAGGAAGATACTGGCTCAGAGTTAAGCCACTGGCATTCCACAGGGTTCTATCTGCAATGGGCTCAAAGCTGGACTTCATCATTGCACTTTAAAATGTTTTACTTCTGCTAAATCTCTGAGAAACTGCTTTGCTGCTGGTTTTCTTCTAGGCTCAGTTATCCAGCCTTGATGTATTATTTCTTTTTTTTTTTTTATGAGAATGAAAAAGTGACACCTTACCCTCCTGCAAAGCAAAACTGATATTTCTCAGTACTGACAAAATATCTTCATTCACAAAGTTTGACTTTCCACCTGAGACCCCCACTAAATCTATCCACCACAGCAGCTGGTGCTGGGAAGACTCTGCAAGGAGCCAGAATTCCCATGTAAACATGATTGAAGCAGCTCTTCACCCAGCATTCCTGGCAGTGTTTATCCTGAGGATGCTCCTGGGTACAGGGATGGGATTTTGGCTCTGTTTCCTCTCACTGGGGTGAAGCTGTGGCTTTGGAGGTGCTGCCAGCCCCAGGACTGGCTCTACCAACCCCTCTGCACTTTGGGCTGTGGTGGCTCTGCTCAGACCGTGCACTTCTGTAGGCTCAGTTCAAAACCTGCTGAGGTGTCACTGGAAACCTTCCCGTGCTTTGGGCAGAGCCCTGGCTTTGTGCAGATCAGCTTTTCCAGCATCTGCTGTCCTGCAGAACAGCTCCTGAGCCTGGGCTTTGCATCTCCAGCTTTTCCAGGATCTGCTGTGCTGCAGAACAGCTCCTGAGCCATGGCCTTGCATCTCCAGCTTTTCCAGCATCTGCTGTGCTGCAGAACAGCTCCTGAGCCATGGCCTTGCATCTCCTGCTCCAGCTTTTCCAGGATCTGCTGTGCTGCAGAACAGCTCCTGAGCCAGGGCTTTGCATCTCCTGCTCCAGCTTTTCCAGGATCTGCTGTCCTGCAGAACTGCTCCTGAGCCATGGCCTTGCATCTCCTGCTCCAGCTTTTCCAGCATCTGCTGTCCTGCAGAACAGCTCCTGAGCCATGGCCTTGCATCTCCTGCTCCTCCTGCACTCTGACTGCACACTCTGCTATTTAGGTTGGCTTAAGGTTTAAGTTTCTGTATTAATTCTCTCCTGACCCTCGTTAGCCGAAAGGAAAAAACAATTCTGAAAGGGTTTGATTTCCTAATATTGTATCTTCTGTATCTGCAGTGCCTGTTGTGGCCTATTAAGAATTAAACTGAGATCACTAAACTCATTTCATTTATGCCTTGGGCCTCATTCAAACCCTGGTTTCCCAGCAAAGTAAGGCCAATGGATTAACGTTTCACCTAGCTCAATGGAGTGGTTTTCATCTCTTTTAATGCCTTTGGCATTAAGGGAAAAAAAAAAAAAAAAAAAAGAAAGAAAGGGGAGTAAGAAAAAAAAAAAAAAAAAAAGAGGACGATGCTTTGGCTGCACCAGAGCATTTTGTTAGTGCCTTTACTGGGATTATTTTGTACTGTGCTGGGTTTTATCCCACTTCCAGTGGGAGGGGAGGAGTGGCAGGAACGTTTATTGCATCTTTATGTCATTAAGCAGTTTGTCTGGCCACAAAATGATATTTTTTTTTTCTTTTTTTAAAAAAAAGGGGGATTTGGGTGTCTCTGTTTTAAAAGGAAGCCTGGTCCTCCCTTGGCTGCTGTCAGACAAATTGCAGTGTGGCTGGAGCTGTGATAGCGACATGTGCGACTTGATCTTCTTTAATGGGGGCACCACAGGGGTTTCTGCCTGCCCCACTGAGCCTAATGTTCTGTAAGGAAAAACAGAGCCAGCACTAAAGGACATTTCTAATGGGCTGCAGCTTAACCCTTTGCTGGCCTGGCTCCAGCCCCGTGGTCTTCAGGGAATCCCACAGGAGGTGACTTCACCTGTTCTCCATCGTGATCCCTGGGCAGACGCTGTTCTGGGGGGACACTGCTGTCCTTCCTCCCTCTCCTCTTCCCCTCAGCTCAGAATTAAACCAAATGGTTACAAACTCAGTGGCGAAGGGAGCTCTGTAATTATAACAACAAAATAGCCTGTAAATTGGAGCTGTCTACTTCTCTATATTAACAACAGCTTTATGTACAAGTGTGGCTATTTATTTTGACCTTTCATAATAATTAGCTTCCTAGGGATAAAGAATTAGACATTTATGAATTCAGCAATGCAGAACTGCAAAGGTGAAGACCCTTCTGGAGATGGGGGAGTTCTGCAGATTTATTTGGGGTTTATTTTTGCGGGCATTGGATCCTGTCCTTTTTTACTTTGTTAACAAGCTCTGGCAGGGCCTGAGGGTTTCCCTTTCTCCTGTGTACCTCCTTCACCATCTCAGAGTGCTCCTCAGAGGGTGTGTGAGGCTCTGGAGACAGGGCTTCAACAACTGCTGCTCTGCAGAGAGAAAAGCCAGCCTTGCCACAGGCTCCAGTGGAGGGTTGGCTTATTTAGGCTGCCCAGAGCAGGTGGGGCTGCCCCTGGATCCCTGGAAGTGTCCAAGGCCAGGCTGGATGGGGCTTGGAGCAACAGGAATAGGGGATAGAGGAAGGTGTCCCTGCACATGGCAGGGGTGGGGCTGGATGGGCTTTAAGGTCCCTTCCAGCCCAGTCTGGGATTCTGTGATTTTGCTGAAAACCTCAGCCCAAGTGTCAGGTATCCTAGGGCACCTTGGTCCTGTTATTTTGCTCCCAGTCATTGTTCTTTAACTCCCTTAACTTCTCCCCTGCCTCATTTTCACACAGTCAGTGCTCCATAAGCGTGGGGTGCAGGAAGCTGCATGCCCATGAAGCCTTTCACTGGATAGAGTATTGCAATATCCATTTATTATTAATTGTCATTAGCACTAAAAAGCCATGAAACCTCTTAGCATCTTGTTTACTTCATGCAGCTCGTGCTGAGGACTCCTCTCTAGCTCTTGAGATGGTGCAGTAGTTGTAAATAGAACATAAGAAGCAATAAAACCTCCTTTCACTGCTGTGAGCCATGGGGCAGCTGCTTGGCTCCTGTGCTGATGTTGGCCAGGATGGGGCTGGAAGGAGCAGTGGGGATTCTTCCATGAAATGCATGATTAGACCTTGTGCCAAAACCTCAGAGGAGAATATTTCCACTCCTTGGCTGAGTCTCATGAGGGACAGGTAATGAGGATCTGAGAGCATCATCCACCAGCCTTCCTCTTCCATCTTGTTGTGTACAGTTCAATTCCTGCCCATGGGTCCTTGGGCCAGGAAATTCCATCTCCTTCTGGGTTGTTTTCCTGTAGGTATTGTTGCAATCAGAATTTATTCATCATCAAAAGTCACTTTGCCAACAAAACACAAAGGGGGTTTGGATTTGTGCTTCAGTTGGCCTCAGGACGTGGGAAAGGGGATTTTTATGCTGGAGGGGACAGTGACAGTGCCACCACAGGTACCACATGCTCATCTTGCAGGGCTTTTCTCATCATTGCTTTAGAGTTTTGAGTTTGTGGCAGGGAGAGGCAGTGTCCATAGCCCCCTGTGGAGATGCACACCATGGAATGAGTTTGTGCAGGGCTCCTCAAGGGAAGCTTTAGGTAGAATCATCACTTGAGGCTTGCTCAGGGTTTCAGTGAGGGTAGGGAGCTCTGCCAGAGGACAGGGTGAGCTTTGCACCACATGCTCTGGAGATCCAGTGTAGATATCTGCACTGCAGGGCTACATCAATGCACAGGATTAAATCCAGCGTGGATCCTGTACAACCTGGGGTCATCTATCTGAGGCTGAGGATCCAGTGGATGGCTAAAGATAACTCTTTCTATGTTGTCTACACTCTTTCTGCCTTCACAGCTCGGTGCTGGGGTGTGCTGGGGGTAGAGAGGCGTGTCAAGGCTGTAGCTGCAGGATGCACAGTGCTGCTGATGCATTCCTGGAACATCCCAGCAATGTTCATTTGATCCAAGTCAGGTGTAGCTCTGTGGTTACATTTCTGTCTGCTCAGCCAAACATGTGACAGAAGTTTATGTTGGCTTTTCTTCTCTCTACTGGTGTTACATTAGCTGTGGGATGACAGATGATACTTCCTCCAGGGAAAGGTTTGCTGGGACAAACTCACCTATCAACTTCTTCTCAACTTTGCTTTGGCAGTGTGGGTTGATACACAACCAGCACTTCGAGTTTGAAGGCTGCAAGGCTTTTCCCCAGGCAACTGCCTCCCTCAAATTTGGTTTATTGTGCAATCAAGTCACCATCTTAGTGCCTGCCAGCGCAGAGAGCTGTGGCTTTCTTGCACCTATGCAAACACCTTGTGTCTGCTCACACTGGAGCAAGGCCACCCTAAGCCCACTGTCCCTTGTTTTACAAGGAATAAAAGTGGTTAATGTTGCCAGCTAACAGGAACAGATTGCTGTTTGAAGTTTACAAACACCATAGCAGGGATGGTGTTGCAAGGACAAGCAGGGTAACATTCCTGTAAAGGAAAGTAGCATTGGAATCCCCAGTCACCATGGTAAAATCTGATGAAAATGATGCAGAACTGTTCCAAGGAGGTGAGGAGTGCTCCAGACCTTGTCATGGAGCAGGGCTGCCCAGTTCTGCACTGTGTTAATGGTCATGGCAAGCTCAGAACTGGGATTTCAACACCAGGTATCAAAGAAGACAATAGGAATGTGTGTATAGATGACATGAGAGAGGTGCTGAAGCCCATTTTGTGGGCTGCCCTTGCCCACAGCACTGCTGTGGCTTTTGCACTGCACCCAGGGAGCTGCAGCCCTGGCTTTGGGGCTCGGCGTCTGTTACTTGGAGATCCTGAAACATTAGCTCCTGGCAATTAATATAATTACGTCATTAATGTCACACCCCCGATGTTACTGTGTGTCAGAGTCAGACAATTGCAGTGTTGTGATTTCTTAGTTATGTAAAAGGCGATTAAGGCAATTAAGTGGGTGATTAAAGCTGCTCAGTCAGAGGTGCTGACTGATGCTATTACCAAGCAGCAGCACTGGTGTATGGTAACAGTGATGGGAAGTACCTCCAGCAGCAGGAATTTGCTTCTTGGGGTCCTGGGGGATCTTGAGTGAGCCATCCCACACCCCCCAATCCCCCACCTCCCTCAGCCACGGTGATTTACTGAAGAAACGAGCACATACAGCATCAACTACATGGTTAAATAAAAAACTTCAATGTTCCCTTTGAAATGAGCATTATTGGCTTTATTTAATTAAATATGGATTTACACTATAAATATTGGAGCTCATAGAGCCCATATTTCAATTAATGGATCATTTGTATGTCATGCTCGCTTTGTAATTACTGGAATGTGAAAATACAATGAATTGAAATGATTTCCCCTCCTCTTCAAATAAATCTGAGCAAGAATCAGATAGAAACTGTTTTCCTACCCAGGAGTGTGGGCATGTGGCTGCAGCCAGCGCAGCCATGCGGGCTCCAGGCAGAAATGGGGATTTTTGGCAGGTTAATGCAGGAGGAGCATGTGGGGTGTGCGAGGCATCTGTCTTGATACTGTCAGCAGTGGTTCTGTAGGACAGAAAGCTGCCTACACATGAAGTGTTTTACTCCCAGGGTGACTCTGGCTGTTAAGCTGACAAATCCAAGGTACCATTTGGTGCAAATGATGTAGATTTGCTGGGTTGTTTCTGGTCAGGACCTCAAACAAGCCTGTTCAGAAGCTGTGTTCAGCAGTGCTGTCATAAACTGTGCGATGGGGACTTGTGGGGTAAGGACTGGGTTTGGGTTTTAGTGCCCAGAGAGCAAAAAACATGGAAAATGCCATTGTTTCTTGTCTTCTGAGCACTGCCCACATGCATTTTTTATAGTCTCCTCCTCCTGGTTGCAAGGATGTGGTATCCATTTTCTGGGGTGTTTTATGTTAAAAAGAAATACAAATAACTATGTCAGGCTTTAGATCAAACCAAGGCAGTGGTAATTGTGACTGGCAAGGATCTGCTGTCAGGAAATGGGGTTTTATCACCCTGTGCTGGGCAGAAGCAGCAGCCCTGGCCTCGGCAGGCAGAGCAGCGGGCTCTGCCCGGCCACCCTCGCCCAGCCAGCCAAGGGAGGCTCGCAGGGCCTGGCCCTGAGCTGCCATGGCATCCATAATTCCATCAGAAAATATCCGAGGGTGGAAATCATTGTTCTCCCAACTAGCTGAGCTGGAGCCAGAGCAGAAATACTAAAGTCAGTTGTGCCTTTGAGCTGCCTATAACAGCGCCCTTTGGAGACCCATTTCATACCAAATTTGAAGCCTGTGTTTATTGCCCATTAAAGCAACCTTTATTTTATGGCAAATGTTGCAGTAATTGCCTTTTACGAAGAGCACTTTGTAACACACATGCACTGTTGAAAGAAAACCACTCTGGTATTGTCTATCGGGACTTAATGGCGCAATTAATTTTACTCCATCTGTTCCTGAGACTTTAAAGGAAAATGGATTTTTTTTTTGAGCGCACTTTAATGAAGAAGATAAAGCGGCCCGGCTGGTGTCCCACAGGCTCAGCGCAGTAAGTTCAGATTATTGCTCAGTCTGTCAGAATGGGCTGCTCCCCTCGGCAGCCGCAGCCAGTAGCCCGCTCTGGCCCCTCGCCGCGCCATTCCTGATGACAAACTGCCAGCCGGCTCCCACAAAAGCGCGATTAAAATGTCAGCACAGGATGACGAAGGGGCCAAGAGGGTCCTCGGAGACAAACTGTGTTGGGTATGAGTTAATACTTCACTGCGGTGCGAGGCTGGGCTGCTTCAGGGAAGCGCCGTACAAAGGGCTGCTGTGAGCGCACGGCCGCGCTGGCACAGCCCCGCATTTATCCCGGCTCGGGGGCTGCCAGCCCAGCCCAGCCGCTCCATTTCATGTGCAGCAGCCCGCAGTGCACCGCAAACAGGGCTGCAGGATGTGTTTCCCTGGGCTGGCCGAGTGCGGAGGCGCTGGAGACGGGCAGGGATGCGCTGGAGAGAGAGAGGGGCAGGGATGCTCTGGAGACGGGCAGGGATGCGCTGAGAGGGGCAGGGATGCGCTGGAGAGAGAGGGGCAGGGATGCGCTGAGAGGGGCAGGGATGTGCTGGAGAGAGAGGGGCAGGGATGCGCTGAGAGGGGCAGGGATGTGCTGGAGAGGGGCAGGGATGCGCTGGAGACGGGCAGGGATGCGCTGAGAGGGGCAGGGATGCGCTGGAGAGAGAGAGAGGGGCAGGGATGCGCTGAGAGGGGCAGGGATGCGCTGAGAGGGGCAGGGATGCGCTGGAGAGAGAGGGGCAGGGATGCGCTGAGAGGGGCAGGGATGCTCTGGAGGGGGGCAGGGATGCGCTGGAGAGGGGCAGGGATGCGCTGAGAGGGGCAGGGATGCGCTGGAGAGAGAGAGGGGCAGGGATGCGCTGAGAGGGGCAGGGATGCGCTGAGAGGGGCAGGGATGCGCTGGAGAGAGAGAGGGGCAGGGATGCGCTGAGAGGGGCAGGGATGCTCTGGAGACGGGCAGGGATGCTCTGGAGAGGGGCAGGGATGCGCTGAGAGGGGCAGGGATGCGCTGGAGAGAGAGAGGGGCAGGGATGCGCTGAGAGGGGCAGGGATGTGCTGGAGACGGGCAGGGATGTGCTGGAGACGGGCAGGGATGCGCTGGAGAGGGGCAGGGATGCTCTGGAGAGAGAGAGGGGCAGGGATGCTCTGGAGAGGGGCAGGGATGCGCTGAGAGGGGCAGGGATGCTCTGGAGAGGGGCAGGGATGCTCTGGAGACGGGCAGGGATGCGCTGAGAGGGGCAGGGATGCTCTGGAGAGGGGCAGGGACGCTCTGGATGGAGGCGCTGCGCACAGGGACCGAGGACGGAGGGTTTGCAGCAGAAGCCGGGGCCCAGGGGCAGCAGATCGGAGGGTTTGCAGCAGATCCCGGGGCCCAGGGGCAGCAGATCGGAGGGTTTGCAGCAGATCCCGGGGCCCAGAGGCAGCAGATCGCAGTCCTGGGGCTGATGCTGCTCCCGGGGACAGCGGCCCCCGGCCCCCGGGGAGGGCGATGCCGGGGCGGGGTGATGGGCGAGGGTCGGCGCGGCCCCGGCCGCTGTTTGCGGACCTGCCAGGGGGTAGGACGCACTTTGTCACCGCAGTTTAATTCCCCGAGAGCCCTCCCGAGTAGTTTCTGGGGGTGTGAGAGTGACAAAAGGCCGTAATGAAAAGGAGAGGAGATTGTCAGCGCTGGCATCCCGCTGGGAGCGATCTGAGCTCCTCCTGGGCAGCAGGTGGGAGCCTCGCCATTGTCCCTAATGGTTATTAGCCAGCGATGAGCAGGACAAATGTGGGGTCACCTCTCCCGCTGGCAGGGCAGCAGTTGCAGGATTTAAAGCCCTTAGGAGAGGAAGAAATGACATGGTTAGTACCTACAGCTCAGAATATGACCTGCTCACTTTTAAATGATCTGTTACACTTCGGGGGAGGGAGAGCGGAGGACTGCTAGAGCAAGTTGAATTCAAAATATATTGCCTACTTGAATTAAATGCAATCAGAGACATTCACTGATATCATAATGGCTCTTGAATAATCAGCACAAGACATAGCACTGGGCTATTGACTATTTAAAGCAAGATCCAGCAAGACAGAGATTGCAGCGAGCTGCCTTTGGTGGGTTTTGTTTCCAGTGCCATGTGCTGATTCCCAATGAAGATTTAAAGCCAAGGATATAAAACAGGAAGCCTTTACATTTCCAATAAAACTTGCTTGCTTCTTGCTGTTCATGTTCAATTGAAGACAATGTCTTCCTGGGTTTCCATGCTCCTTAGGGATTTGCTTCATCCCACCTCTCCAATGTGCTCATCTGTGACATCTCCCCCTCCCTGCTCCTCTTGGAGCTCCCTCCCTCCCTCCCCTCGGAGCTTTCCGTGGTTGGGGATTGATCTTTCTCTTGTGCCCATTTAACTGGAACAGCTCTCCCTCCTCTCCCCTGAGCCACTTGCTTGCCTCAGGTCTCCCCTTAAAAAATCCTGATTTGCTGTTCAGTGCTGCTGGTGCTGTGCTGCGTTATTACACCTTGCCCTGCTACCTCCAATTTCCTATTTTTGCCTTGTCATTACGAGCCTGCATCAATTTGGTCCTCACTGCTATTAAGTTTCAGGGTTTTTCAGAGTCACCTTTGCCTCCCTGCGTGGCCTGCCCCGTGTGGGAGCTGCTGACCCAGATGTGTGCAGATGTGGTGCTGCTGTTAATGGCTGCACAGAGAGCTCACCCCAGGAGCTCCAGGCACTTCAGCAGCAGGGCTGGAGGCTCGGGGTGTCCCGTGGGGGGAGCTTGGTGGGTTCCAGCTGGATGAGCTGAGCATGGGCTGTGCAAATGTCTCAGAGAGATGGGGCTGGGGGCAGCCTCGAGGAGCGCAGGGCTCCACGGCTCCTCTCCCTGCTGCTGCAGAGCAGCTCGTGGTGCTTCCTCTGGGGGATTTGTATGAAACTAAATTGCATTGTATGGGATTAGGGCTCCATGAGTTTACTGTTTGCAGTGCAGCACACATCTGCTCCCCAGTAATCTCCCCTTGGGTGGGGAGTGCGTTTATTCTGTGAGCTGCTTCCACGGGAAAATAAACGTGCCCGTATGGGTGTGTTATTGAGGGAGTAAAGGGATGCAGCTGGTCTCCAGCTCATTCAGCAACCCTGTGCTGTGACTTACAGCTCTGTGCCACCAGCTCTCCACAGCACTGCTGTTAATGGCAGGGTTTATAAGTAAGTTCCGTCAGGGCAAGATTCCTGTGTAGCACTCGGTGCTTTCCAAACCCTGCGGTAAATCCCCTTCTGAATGGAGCACTGTGCTGGCCTTTCAGGGCTGGGGAGAGGGGAGGATTGAAAGATTTGCCTTTGCATTCTGCACGGCTCGCCTGTGGCAGACATATAAACCACAGGAGGTTTGTGCTTGTGTTTTCCCAGCTCATTTCCCATAGCCTGGGAAGTGATCCCTGAGTGTCAGGTGGCATGCAGGCCGCTTTCCATGGCAAGGAAAGCAAAAGAAACCAGTGTGCTCCTCTGTGTGGCTAGCTCTTGTTTATCCTTTTAAAGTGTTGCTTGCCCAGGGGTGGAAATGGCTCCCATGGCAATGGTCCCCAGTTACCCACTGGGTCTGGGATGGCGTCTCAGGCACTGAGCTTCGCCTCAGGAACTCTCCTGGCAGGCACAGGGAACCTTCCAGAGCTGCAGGGTCATTTTTTCACCCTCACTGGAGTTTTGATCTATTTCCAAAATCTGTCTTTGCCCATTCACTGGGGAAAAATTAAATGCCAAGATGGTTCTTCTTGGCAGCCCCTGGCTTCAGAGAAACTGGTGGATGTGCCTGGCCTGGTTGATATGGCCAAGGGGCAGTGGGAGGCTGCTCGGTGGCTTCATGGCCAAATTCCTTGTTGAGAGCCCTCAGGGGAGGAGAAAACTCCCTAAAATAACAGGTTCCTTTGCAGTACAAAAAGTTGGACTCTTCATTTTCTTCTGATGGGGTTGAGTCACAAGTGATTCCAAAGAAAACCTTGCCCACACAAGGAGCAGAATTTCCTTTTTGTGCTTCCATGAAAGCTCAGTGTCCCTCCTGGCCCTGGGAGTGTGAGGGATTCAGAGGCTTTCACAGAAAGTGCCACTACCAGAGAGGTTCTCTAGAGACAACACCAAGTTAGAGCTGGGCATGCTTGTGGCAGGAATGGAGATGAAAGGTGCACTCACTTGCAGAGGTTTGGCTAACTGGAAGACAAAGAACTCAGGACTTAAGGTGTTGGTGATTCTTCACTGTTGTTTTTATCCTGTGGTGTGCAGGACACCCTCAGCACGCTTCTTTCCTCTCCTGTGTGCAGCAGTGGCACCAGAGGTAAATTGGACTTGGCATGAGCAGGAGTGAGCCCAAGCCAGGGGGATGCTCTCAATGATTTGGTTATATTTGAGATGTAAAATTATTTTCTTCATGTTGGAAAAAGAAGGAAAATGAAAAGTCCAGTGCCCTCTGTGTGCCATGCTCAGGTCCCTCTGTGCCTGTGTTGCTGAGGAGCCCCAGCAGTCACAGCAGGAATATCACAGTGCAAAACAGGCACAGATCAACACCCAACACGGTGCAGAGAATCCAGACAACACCAGGAAACGTCTCTCCATTGCAATACACTTAAAATACCACTCTGACCCGAGGGATGTGTATAATAGCATTTTAAGAGAGATCTTTGAGAGCAGACACTGAGTTTGCCCTCGTGGATTAGATCAGCAGTAAACAAATGCTGTTGCTGTGAGATGGGGGTGGCAGGAGCTGGCAGTGGCCCTGTGGAGTGTGTGAAGGGGACAGGAATTCTCCCTGGCTCCTTGCAGCAGCCAGATGGTGCCCTGCAGGCCTTCCTTTGATTTCCTGAACTCCTTTGCTAGCACCTTTGCTAGTGAGTCTGAAATTACCACTGCTCAGATGTTCTGTGTGCTGTACAGGTAAGCCAAGCCCACGCCCAAGCACCCATCTGCTTTCTCCAGGACACAGATCCAGATCTGAATTTGCCTTTTTTTGTTGTTGTTTTTTTTCCAGCAGCCCCATCTTTATGCTTGCTCCAGCTGGAGCTCCCTGTTTTAGATGTTGTTAGAATTTGGCTGTGAGACCAGGAATTTTCTGGCCATGTCTGAAGGAAGTTGCTGCTGGAGGACCCTCCCTGCCCTGGGGGTGTGGTGAGGGTGGTTGAAGGCATCACTGGGACTTGCAGGAGTGCTTGGCTTGGCTGTGTATGATGCAAAGTGCTGCAGGACACTCATGCACACGTCCTTCCTCCCCTCCTCTGCTTTATCCCTCCTGTCTACAGCAAAGCAGAGCTTGAGAGCTCAGCTTCCACCTGGTGATGTTTCATCCGTGGCTTGTGGGGCTCTTTAAGTGTGATCACTGTCACCCTTTGGGGACAGCAGTGACACCCATGGCTGTGTGGGCAGTCAGTGAGAGCCCACACTGAACTTGATCCTTAACCCTGAGCCTTGTCAGGATGTGATCCCTGGGCTTGTGACGATGTTGTGATGATGAAGCCCAGGCTGGACAGAGCCCAGAGCGTCACCGGGGCCACCTCCCTGCTCCAGCCCAGAGCACAGGGCACCGCATGGTGTCCAGAGGGCTCGGGAATATCCCCGCTCAGGGAGACTCCAGCCCCTCCCTGGGCAGCCTGGGCAGGGCTGGGCAGTGCCCAGGGCACCACTTCTGCCTCTCAGCTGCATCTTCCCCGTGCCCATGGTCCCTCCTGTGCCTCCACCTTGGTGTGGGTGGAGGGGACACACCACCTGCAAGGGGGCAAAAGGGCAGAGCGGACACAGAAACTTTGGAAAGGCTCCCTGAGAGCAAAAGCCAAGGGAGGAAAGGCAAAAACCCTCCTCCAATAAATTCCACAGTTCATGCTGCCTTAAAAGCTTGTCGTGATTCAGGCTTTTGTTAAAAATTCCACCTCTTGATCTTCAAAACTCTGGCTAATGATGGAAAAGAAAAATCCAAAACCACAGACCTCTACAGAGTTTTATGTATTTTATAATAAAATAACTTTCTCATGACTTCTCTCATAATAATATTTTTAAGGAACCAGGAAGGCTGAGTGGTGTTGCTGGAGTGCAGCTTTCTGCTTTAATGGGCTGCAGCTGGAATGGTTCAGAACAGGGTTTGGAGTGGGGGCAGCAGGAGTTAACTTCACACCCCTGCCGGGCGCCTGGACCCGCAGCAACTTTGGCTTGTCAGGTTGGGAGAATTTCTGCAAATGAACTTTGCAAAGAATTATGCAGGGCTTGGCATTACAGTATTACACACTCGCCTGTTCTCAATCACTCACTGGAACTTATTTTGTAGTTAACCTCCATAAAGGACTGCACAGCCGAGCAAAGGCCTGTCACACACACATTATTTAGAAGCCCTTATTATTATTTTATTGCCAGTCCTTGACAGCTGAGGAAAAGCCAAGCGCTTTAATCTTTCTTTCCCTTTAGTTTACAGTGTAAGAGCTGCATGTAAGATGGATTTGATTAATATGTAACAGAGATGCAATTCTCTGTAAAATGTGCTGTACTTTAGAACCCTGGAAAACAAACTGCATCACAATGGCTTAAATCTCAGTCCATTGTATTATATAGACATCATAAATAATAGAGAGCAGGCAGATATTGCTGCAGGCTTCATCTACATAACACATCTGAGCTCTCTATAATGTGTTCAACTTGTCACTTTTAGTACAGAAGAGAGGCAATAAAGCTAACAGCTGACTAAACCACATCAGCCTTGCTTCCACTTCCAGGGTGGTGAATGCTCATTAAGCAATCTTAGCTGTGACTTTTAAAATCCATAACTCTTACAAATGTAAAAAAGTTGCCACAAAAGATTAAGCGCAAAATACATGTCAAAGCATTCATTTTCTGCGTGTAGATTCCAGCCACCGCAAACCTCAAATATTTCTTTCCCTTTTGTTTTATATGTGCTTTTGGTTAAAACAGATCTTCATAAAAAATATTTGTTTCCATCTGGGGCAGCAAATAACCTCTGTGATTGTAGGGAGTGAGGGAAATTGTTTTTCATGCAGCCAGGACAGGCTGTACTTCTGCTTCCCAGGAGGGTTTTTGCTTGGCAGGAGTGTTGGTGTGTCAGCTGGGAGATCAGGGATGGAATCACTCCCTGGCCAGAGTGGTGGACCCAGAGCAAGGTGGTCCCTCCCAGGGAGGAGGATGAGGGCAGAGCCTGTGTTAGAGACAGGGCCAGAAGGATGCTGAGGAGCCAGGGAAATGCTGGGCTGGCTGGAGTTAAAGGCTGGCAAAGCACAGAGCCCAGGCCCAGAGCTTGGGAGCCAACCCCTTCATCCTAGGAAATGGTCTAGGACTGAAGGCAGGATCAGGGATGTGAGGGATGAAGGATAAATGAACACCCAGGTGCCTGTGGAGCTGCTCTTCTGGGCTGATGGGATTTCCTGGGGCACCCATGGGAGAAGCTCCGTGGCAGCACTTGGGGTGCAGGTGTTGTCCCCACAGCTGTGCCTCTGCCTGGTACCAGGTACCAGCTCTCAGACTGGCCCCTGTGGCTCCTGTGGATGCACAAATTATCCTTGAAATAAACCCCAGAGGCTGTGGGGGTGGCTGGGGTGCCTGTGGCAGTCTCTTTTTCTGGAGACTGGCCAGGCATCTCCAGCAAAATGCTTCCTTCTTCTCCAGCTACCTCCAAATCACCCTCAGCTCCAGCCACGTGAAGGGGAAAAGCACATAGAGTGGGAATTTACATCAAGTATGGGATGTTTAGAAGAATGTTTCTTGTAGGCAAAAAAAATTAAAAAAAAAAAAAATATATAAGAAAGGTTATTAGCAAAAGGGTGTGGCCTGAAGGGTCTCTGCTGGTGTGCAGTGGGCAGGGGGTGCTTTTCCAGGAGCCAGCACAGAGAAAGGGTTTCCCAGTGCTGGGGGTAACCAGGAAAGCCCTGGGTGTCCCAAGGGTTTGTGATGATCCAGCTGTGAGAAAAGCCCAGCTGGGGCTGAGAGGGCAGCCCTGCCCTTAACCCCGGCCTGGGGAGGGTTTATCAGGCAGTTAATCTCCAGGAAAGCTAAAGGCTTTAAAGAGAGAAGTAAGTAATATATAGGCTTTGCTTTGGCTTTTTGTACAAAGGAATTTCATCTTGTGACAAAAAAAAAAATAAAAAATTTGCTTCCAATTATAAAGGAAACATTCCAAGGGCAAGAAATGCAACTTGGAAAGCGTAATCCCCCCTTGGACGTGGGTGGGTGCCAAGCTGTCCTATACAAAGGCTTTGTTTTTGTAGTGCTGAGACAAGTCTGGATTTAGAATGGAGAAGTTCTGAAAGGAGACAACCTCCTCCCCACGTTTTTACCCCGAATTTCCTACCAGATACGAAAAATGCTGTCTGCAGTAGAAGCAGTGGTGCTGCACACAGTCTGGGCCAGAGGTATGTGTGGAACAAGCTGGCAGGGCTGTCAGAGGGGTTGCTGAAAGGCTGGGGGGTGGAAATGACCCAGGGAGTTGTTTCCAGTTTCTCCAAGAAGCTGATCCAGCCCCTTCCACGGTCCCTTGTTAATCGTGGGCAGGGGATTGCATGGGCACCTTGCAGAAGGAGGGAGCAGAACTGAACAGGCAGCTTTATGTCTCATTAACATCTCTTCTCTGGCAATCACACCGCTTCAGTGTCTTATCTTTTACATCTTCAAGAAAAACATTAATACCTGAGGCTGATTATTCTTGAATTCTTCAAGTGTGCTGTAGTCCCCTCCTCCCCCCTAATGGCACCTGGGACTCTCAGAGGGTGTGATGCTGTCACACAAAAAGTCTTTAAGAATCTTTCACTCCAGGCTGACATCCCCACAGGATGCATTTTAGCAGTTTCAGAAGCTCTTCTTTCCCAGGGGGGTTATTAAATGTCTGTCGTGAGTATGGACTGGTATTCGCAGCATTCATTTCAGATTTAAATCGGTTTGAAAGTTCTGTGCTCACTGGTAAAGAAAATGCAATATTATTTAGAGGCTGTGGTCATGGGAGCAAGATTTGGAGTGATGTGACAGCTAGGAGCCCTCAAAGAATCAGAGGTGAGGGAAGGGAAAGGATTGTCCCAGCAGTGTCATTCTGCTAGTGAGGAAAATGATAAAAATGCCATCCTGTGTCCCATTTCCACTTGGGCAGCGTGCTGGAGAAGCGTGAGGTGTGGATCTGTTCATACAACAGGGGAAGGGGCTGGACAGTCACATCTGTCTTTCACCTCTGTCTTTCATGCCCAACATAAAACCAGAAAATTCTCTTGGTTTTTCGGTAGCTAAGAAGCTATTTCTTTTATTGGCACATAAATATAACCTTATTTTTTTTTTAATTTTCTCCTCTCTGTGTGCTTATCATGCTCCTGAGAGTGCTGGACGGGGCTCCCTGTACTTGAAGAGGGAGAGTGACCTTTTAGTTGGGCTGACAGTGATGGGATAAGGAGGAATGGCTTTAAACTAAAAGAGGAGAGATTTAGATTGGATGTTAGGGAGAAACTCATTACTCAGAGCGTGGTGTGGTGCTGGCACAGGGTGCCCAGAGAAGCTGTGGCTGCCCCATCCTTGGAAATGCCCAAGGCCAGGTTGGATGTGGCTTGGAGCAGCCTGGGACAATGGAAGGTGTCCCTGCCCATGGGGGAGATGAGCTTTAAGGTCCCTTCCCAAACCCAAACTATCCTGGGATTCTACAAAGGAGAGTTGGTTCATTAGCCAGAAAGAACCTGGAGTACAAAAAAAAAAAAAAAATTGTAGAAGGAGGAGGTGGACAAAAAACTGGAAAATACAGAACCAACATGCTCTTCTGTAAAAGAGGTATTCATTCAAATTCTCTAGCTTCCTCAGGATATGTCTATATTTCAGTGCCTTGCCATATGTTGGAATGACAGCAAAGTTTACCCTTAATATTTTTCCAGGCACTTCAATGTTAAAATGATAGATAGACTTCACACATGCTCTGAGCACACGGCGCTGGTGCGAACGCGGAGGATAGAGAGGCTGAGCCAGTCTGTGAGGCCTTTTTTTCATCGCTGCTCTGTGCTTGAATTCTCATCTTCTCCATCCCCTGTATCCCAGTGTGCACCAGTGAACTATGGAATCACAGAATCACTGTGGAATCTCTCAGGTTTAGGTTGGTTTGTGTGTTTGTTCCCTGCTTTCCCACTCTTTGCCACAGGGATTAGATTTGACCTTCTGCAGCCACGGGCGTTTTGCAGAGCTTCCCTTTGGAGGCCATGCAGGAGGAGCGTGTGAGGAGGGTCAGGGAGGGAAGAACAAAGCCTGTTAAGCTTTCCATGCTCGGGTAATTGATGTGTTAGGGCTGGTACGAGATTAGCCCGGCTGTAACATTGAAATCGCCTGTCTGCAGATCCCTCGCACCGAAAGGACCTCGGGGGGGAAACATGCCAAGAGGTTTTTCTGCTGGGGCTACAGCTCTGCAGGAAGATCAGAATCAGCCACAGCGCAGCCTGATACCTGCCTGAGCCTCCTCTTTATTGCTATTGATCCAAAAGAGAAAATGTTTTAGCAGTTCTGGACAGCTAATCAGTGTCATCTGATTCCGGTCTCGGTGTGCTGGGGAAGGACAGCGTGTGGGAGCGTGTCTGTGCTCTGCTGGGGGACAAACAGAAGCCTTTGGACTCCCAGGCTGTCAATGCAGCTTTTCCTAAGCTTTTCCTGAGTGCCAGCTTCCAGCCTCGCACACAGAGCGAGAGCAGCTCCGGAGGATCCGCTGGATGAGGCTGTTGTCTCCTGGCAGAGCCACTTCTGCTCTGGGCAGTTCAACAAAGCGCCCACAGATAAATAAAGAGACTCACAAACAGCAGCAAGGGGGGAAGAAATGGTGCGATAACATTTGGGAGTGAATAATGTGGCTGGGGCGAATGGGATCCGACAGGAATCTTAGCTCAGCAGCAGCTCCTGAACTCTTTACGGCACAGCCAGATGGCCTGGTGCAACAACAGCCTTTCAGAATTAATAACTGCTGCTCTGGGGGGACAGCTTCACGCAGGAACCGTTTCGCATTTGGGCAGGAGGATTTTTTTGGGTTTTTTTGGTGCTTTCTGGCCGCTTTGCTCCGGTTGAGGTGTCAGAAGTGCTCAAAAGAAGGTTTAAAAAAAGGAAAGATTCTCCATCTCCTTTTCCACTTTCTTCTCTTCCACCACTCCCTCCGTGCTGCCTCCCCTCTGCCTTTGGCTTCGAACATTGCAGCTTTTAATCTAGAAATTATGGTAACTTGTATGTGCATTTTGAGAGTATATCATTGCTGCAGTTAATTAACAGTTATTAGCGTTAGCGTACTGTGCTGTATTATATGTCACAAATCATCGAGTCTCCCTGTGCAGTTACAGCAATTAAGAACTCCATCACACCTTCTGTATAGTCATTTGGTTCTCTTCCAGGTCTTTTCAAAACTGGAAATTGCTAATCAAATCATTTCTGCTCTGTGCCTCGGTATCGTTTATTCCATTCCTAATGATGTGCGACTTTTTTTTTCCTTGGCCGTTAACAGAGGCATCCATGCGTCTAACCCATTTCACACCACCGTCATGCTTTGGAGAGGCGATAATGAACTTGCAGGAGGAAGTGGAGGCTTTGCTGCTTCTCCCCCCACTTCTGCTGCTGCTTCTTATTTTTTTTTTTTTTTTTTACCTTTTTTTTTTTTTTTTTTTTTTAAAGCCAATGTCTTTCCTGCTGTTGGGTGATTGAATTTTGAAACTGTAAAATGCATTGACAGACTGACAAACCCAAGTTGCCAGAGCTGGAGCTATCGCAGTTTAGCTTCAATTCAGAGCTCAGTGAGATTCCTGCCTGATCAATTTGTCATCCCTCTAAATGGAAACTAATTACTTCCCAGGGAAAGATTGCAGGCAAATATCACCCTTTGCATCAGCAGCCTTCTGCAGTGAGGTGGAAGCAAAGTCCAGAGGGTTTTAACTAACGGAGGAGAGGATGAACCACTCCATCTCCTGCCCCTTTCCATGGCCTGTCAGGGAGAATTTATTTTATTCATGCTGTCAGTAAAATTGCCTTCACGTTTGCCTGGGTCGTATGTCAAGGGCATATTTCGCTTTCCAGGTCAGCTGCAAGGGAACGAACGTCATGATCCTGACAAGGATGTTTGATGTCATCTGAACACAAAGTCCTTTCTCTCATCCTGAGGTTGATGATTCTGTACATGCTGAAGCCCAGGGCATCCTTCTGTGGGTTTCTGTGTCGGTTTCACTTTGCTTGGAGTCTTCCAGCAGTGTCCAAGTGCTCCACAGTGTTGGGTGGGCTTGGGAAGACCTTGTTGTGGAGTGCCAGTTCTGGACATAAATAGCTGTGGGTGTTGTGTGCTGGAGAGGAGCCATCCTGCGAGCTCTTAGGAGCTCTGGAAGTCCATGGGGTCATTTCTGAGCCCTTGGGGAGCTGCTGACCACTCAGCAATCCCAGCTCCTCTTGCCAGATGGCCGTACCGAGGAAGGGAGACATCAGCTTCTCGAGGCAGCTCGCCCATTCATTTCTCATTGCCTTGGTATATTCTTCTGTAAAATATGTGACAGCAGAACGAGATTCATGGCAAGACTTTCTGGGGATTGTATTGTCTTCACAAAATGCAGCGGGAAGGAGTGTGTGCAGAGCAAGGGCTGGTAGCTGCTGCAGGCAGAAGGAGCTCGTTCAGAAAGCAAAAACATCTCCTGTGGAGATGTTGGGGTGTCTGTGCAGGGCCAGGGGTTGGACTGGGTGATCCTTGGTGTCCCTTCCCACTCAGGATATTCTGTGACTCTGTGAAATACACAGTAAATTCAATAATGTCCCACACCCACACCTGCTAAATGAGCCTCAGTTCAGTGAGCTTCCCTTTGCCATGGCATGAGCAGGATAGTCACTCCAGGCTGGCTGGGCTTGCTTTTTGCCAGCCTGAGCCACCTCCAGCAGCTCAGCTGCTGAAACTGAATGGTGCTTCAAAGAAGAGCCTGTTAATGAGCTGAGCAGCTTATGGTGTGTTCCTTGTAGCTGAGATATTTCTGCAGACACACAGGGATTTGGGACACCCAGTGTGACCTGACTGAAATGCAGGCTTGCTCTGAAAGCCCAGATGTAGCACAGCTGGATTGCTACAGTTGTACCTTCAGAGATGTGCACAATGAGCATTATTGCAACTCGGTGTGGGGTTGGGTTTTTTCCTCCTATTTAATGAAGTCTTTTATAAAAAACAAGTATTGTATCCTCACTCCTGAATCTGCCTGGGTTGGGTTTTAGAATTGTAGGATGGTTTGGGTGGAAGGGACTGCAAAGATCATCCATTTCCACCCCTGCCATGGCAGGGACACCTTCCACTGTCCCAGGAGCTCCCAGCCCTGTCCAGCCTGGCCTTGGGCACTGCCAGGGATCCAGGGGCTGCTCTGGGCACCTGGGACAGGGCCTGCCCACCCTGCTAGCCAAGAATTAATCACATGGTTTGACCTGTGAGATTAAAGATCCCTTCCAACCCAAGCTATTCTATGATTCTGTGCTTTAACGTCCCCAAAGAGCAGAGAGGTTTGTATTTCAGGTTTTATATACAGCCCAAAACAGAAGGTAATTGCAGAAAGGTGAGATGTGCCCAAGGTTTGATGGTCATTGATAAGAGCACTGCACTGCCATTATTGGTCATTTAGGTACAGATAGCCTTCAGGTATCATTGCTAAGCACACCAAAAGCATTGATCAGTGTCCAAAAACACTTGCCAAGTTCTCAGAGAAAAAGAGGCAGCAGGAGGAAGGGAAGGATGAACTGATTCCTCCATCTACACACGGTGGGGTTGTGTGTTGGGTGGGTTTAACCCCAGCCAGAATCCCTTGCTGTGTGCTGGTGATTGGACCTCAGGAGATCATTGCTGGCTGTGTGCACTTCAGTGATGTGCAGTGTGGCATTGCTCACAGCTCCTGGGAGCGCCTGCTCTAAAGGAGGGGAGCGCAGCCGTGGGCTCTGGGTGCCTTTTGTAACTCTCCACTTCAGGCTGCTCCTGCCACAGCAATGGGCTCCAGGCTGTGCTGTCATCCAGCTGCCTTCAAGGAAGGTCTCGAGTTTTGCTTTTTTTCCTTTCTTTCCCCAAAAGATGAAGAAAACATCTGGTAATTTGAGAATTGGTCTTTGTGAGAGAGAGGAGCAGCTCTCCCGCTCACTGCGGTGTCACTGTTCTCTGTTTAGATACCATTAACTCGTCCTTTGAAGGTAGTAGATGAAGTTGCCAACAACAATTAAAAAACAATTTTTTTGAAAGTGTTGGGTTTCCCGGGCCCTTCTCAGATCAGGAAATGAGATTAAAATCAGTTGCTGAAAAGCTACTGTGTTTATTTGAATACAGCCGAGCATGGCGGCTCATTAAAGGAGGCATTATGAGCAGCCTGGTGTTGTGTTCCCGCTTTGATAAAGAGCATTGTCTGACAGCAAGCTTGGTGCAGCTCCCACTCCATGCTCTGGCACATATTTTCTGCCTCAGTGGTTCCTCTCAGTAGGATAGCCAGCCTCTGCCTTTCTGTTTGACATTTTTGCTAATAATTACTTGAAAAATCATCCACTTCTATTTAAAAATTGCTACATGAAGTACTAGTCCGTCTTTGCATCATGACAGCAAGAGGCCAGTGAAGTAAGGGGTGTTCAGCCACATGAAGCTAACTTCATAAAGCATTGCCCAGGGTGCACTGCAGGATGACTGGAAATAATTAGCCTCTGGAGGTTGCAAACCTATGCCATAAATCCCAGAGCTTGGAGTGAGGAGAGTTTTTTATCACTGTCCTTGACAGAAAAATTGTAACATCACGGCTTACTCCGTCTTTGACATGATAAACTCACGGCAGTGCTTTGCAGAATGCTGTGCTCCCAGCCCCTGTCCCAGCCTTCTCCCATGGGCCATGGCTGGGCTCTGGGAAGTTTCCTTTGGGCCTCAAACCATCACACAGACAGGTAACAGCTTCCAGGCGTCTGCCTCCCAGCGAGAATCAGCTCCTGTCGCAGCGAGATGAATTCCCAGTGATGCGGTGACCTCAGAGAACAGCGGGATCTGAAGGTGGACGAGCTGCTCCCAGCTCTGTGTGCTGAGGGATCCCTGCCTCGGGGCCAGCACGGACACAGAGCATTCCCAGCACCACTCTGCCTGCTGTGGGCACCTTGGGGCTGGGGGTGGAAATTCAGAGTGGAATCTGCCCGGATCCTCGGGTAAATTGTTGTGTGTATCAGGAGTGTAAACCATAACGAGCAGATGCCGTGTACGTACTACACAATAAGCCACTTGAAGTTGTCGCTAGTTGTTTATAGATGTTATTAATATTAATAATTCACCACTCATTTCCATATGAAACCACATTAGGCTTGTCTACACTGCATCCAGTTACCTGCAGAAGCTGCGAAGCCGTGGCAGAGTGCCCGAGCTCACACGTCCTGCTGAGAAAATGCTGCCTTTGTTCGGGTCTCAGCAGCTCTGAGCAGGGCTGGGTGGAAGGACAGGGATGGGTGGAAGGACAGGGATGGGTGGAAGGAACTGGGATGTGTGGAAGGATCAGGGATGTGTGGAAGGATCAGGGATGTGTGGAAGGATCAGGGATGTGTGGAAGGATCAGGGATGTGTGGAAGGATCAGGGATGTGTGGAAGGACAGGGATGGGTGGAAGGACAGGGCTGGGTAGAAGGACAGGGATATGGAAGGAGCCAGGTGATGCTGAAGGAGCTGGGATGTGTGGAAGGACAGGGATGTGTGGAAGGGCAGGGATGTGTGGAAGGATCAGGGATGTGTGGAAGGATCAGGGATGTGTGGAAGGATCAGGGATGTGTGGAAGCATCAGGGATGTGTGGAAGGACAAGGCTGGGTGGAAGGAACTGGGATGTGTGGAAGGATCAGGGATGTGTGGAAGGATCAGGGATGTGTGGAAGCATCAGGGATGTGTGGAAGGACAAGGCTGGGTGGAAGGAACTGGGATGTGTGGAAGGATCAGGGATGTGTGGAAGGGCAGGGATGTGTGGAAGGATCAGGGATGTGTGGAAGGAACTGGGATGTGTGGAAGGACAGGGATGTGGAAGGAGCCAGGTGATGCTGAAGGAGCTGGGATGTGTGGAAGGAGCTGGGATGTGTGGAAGGGCAGGGATGTGTGGAAAGAAGGAGCAGGGTGATGGCCTGTGTCCCCACACACAGCCCAGGGAGCTGCAGGAATTCATCAGGCCCCTGCTCCAGGGACTGTTTTTAACTGTTCTGCAGAGCTGAACATCTGCTCATCAAGGGGAGGCTTTTGGGTGGTGAAAGTGCTCTTTGGATCTTGGAGAGGAGGGTCAAAGCCTTGGGATCTGTCCTTTGCAGAAGGCTTTAAAGGCAGGTCTGTCTTTTTAGGGAATGGGGAGAAAAGATGAACCATAAAAATTTTCCCAGTTTTGGAATTCTGAAGTTTAATCTCCTCTAGTTTAGGCAAAGTTGAAATCTTGGTGTTCTGCACACAAGAAAAACAAGAGTTAGATGAAAAGGTGATATTTTCTACAGCTTTTAGCTCTAGACCTGCATCTTTCCCCAAGGAATTAAATGACAATGTGCCAGATAATGTCTATGGAATGCCAAACATTTATAAAATAAAGTGAAATGTTCCTTGGTGTGCAGTGGGGGGTGATCCCAGATAAAGAGGTGACCCTGCAGGACTGGGAGTCACAGCACTGACCTCTGGTTCCAGGTGTCCTGCCAGGCTATTTGTGTGGCACAGAAAGATCTGGAGGAGCCTCAAGCCTGAAAGGGAGGTTCCCAAACCTTCAGGATTTGGGGGTGCTGAATTCCCATCCTCAACTGCCTTTCAATCCAGTGTTGTGTGGTTTAATGTACAATATGCTCTGTTGAGGCTGGGTACAATTATCAGTATTTATTCCCTGAAGCCCAGGGAGATATTTTTGTCAAAAGACAAAGCAACAGAAGTTCCACAGTACGCAAAATACAGACCTTTGTATTGCAAGTGAAATATTTAGATAGGAATCATTACTGAGTCCTTTTACAGCAACCTTGCCAGAGAAGGAGAGAGAGAGAGAGAGAGGGCTGGGAAAGAAAACACAAAGGAGGTAATAATATCTGATTTGCCAAGCAGCTGAAGAACTGATGGGGATTGTGAAGCCTATCAAGGCATCGTGACTTTGCGTGTGAGTGACATTCCGCAGCGGGAAGCAGCCACCAGCCGAGGAGCTGCTCCTGAATTTTACCCCCAGGACTTGTCTTTTATGGGTAACCTTGCAGTATCCTTTGCTGGAGCTGTGTGCTCTGAGAATTCGGGCATTTGGCTACGGGGTGTCTCTGACAGCCCCCGTGGGGCCGAGCCCTGGCCGGGGCGCTCGGTGGCCGTGCAACGTGGGCAGATATTTTCCATCTGTCCTCTGTCACTCCCTGTCTTTTCAAAGCTGACACTGTTGCAGTGACCTGGACAATGTCTGCCATGTATTTTGTGAATTCCTGGAGCAGTATTTTTTTGGATGCAGTGCCCAGGGGAACGTTGTGCCTGTTGTGCCTCTCATTTCCACAAGAGCGATGCCAGCGTTTGGGGGGATCACTTATGATTTAAAGCTCTGTGCCAGAGAGAAGACTTTATCCCTTCATTTTACAGGATTTTTGAGACAGAACCAAAAGTGCTAAGCAGCCTAAGGAACTCTGGTTGTGTCACTGGAGAAGGCTGGAAGGAGGCTTGGCCATATCTTGATGCCTGTCACTGTTGTTTCCTGGTTTGGTATCTTTGAGGATTCTGGTATTCACAGCTGCCTTTCTTTCTCCCCTCCCTAAGGTTGCATTTGGGTGTGAGGGTTGTTTTGCCTTCCTTAGAGCATCACCACACCACAGCTGGGACACCAAGCTGCAGTTTGGTCCTTCCTCAAACGTGTGCTGACAGTTCTTCAACTGGAAGAGGGACAAGGCAACACTGCTTTGTCAAGACTGTTCTCCACAGTAATTTGCACATTCAGTTTTTTAGTGGTGCTCTCCTTCTTCAAAAACAGCTCCTCATGTCACTAATAAAGCCATCTTAGACTCGAGCAAAGAGGATTCCAGCTGAATCCTGTGGTAAATCAGCTCGTTCAGGAGAGCCAAATTAGAGAATTGTCCTTGCTGAGTACTTAGGGCCTGGAAAAGGGAACATGAACTCGATGTTGATGACAGTGAGATTACATTCTAGCTGCTCTTTACTGACTTTCATTTCTAATGTCAGTGGATATCATAGATTTAAACTCCCAGATTTCAGGGTTGCAGGTAGGATCTAGTTTAGAGCACAGTGTACAATATGTGAGCTGGAAGAAATAGGGCTCCAGCCTCCTGCAGCTGGAGGAATTGGCTATACCAACTTAATCTGAGTCCACCTCCCACAGAGAGGATGTAGGAATGAAATGAAAAGTATATGTAAAGTTTTGTGTATTTATTACTTTTTTTAAAACACTTTTCATGGGTAAAATCTGTCTTTAATGATGCATTCAAACTGTGGTGCTGAGAAGTATTGCATAGCTAATGCATTGGTTTGTTTTTGTTTATTCTGCAGAAATGATGGAATTTCATATTTTAGCAAAAAATTACCAGGGCTCCTTTATTATTCACAGGGCTTTAAATGCATGACAGGGGAATTCTAAGTCCTCAAGGATTTTAATACCAGCTTCTCTGCGAATCTAAACTGGTTTTCCAGCCCACTACTTGGTGGGCCACAGGGGTTTCTCCTGGAGTGTAATACACATTTAAAGCTTCTTATGGATGGCTACGTCTGCAAATAAGCTCAGGAAGGAGAAGAGGGAATGCACTGTGTTATCTGGAGCTGAGCAGGGAGAGATTATCACAGGAGAGAGCTGAACAAGAGGAGTGCCAGCTGGGCAGGCAGAGGTGCTGACTGCTCCCAGGTACCAGAGACAGGAGCAGATTCTGCAGGATCACCGAGGCAGGGATCCAGCCTTCACTCAGCATTAGGACTCAGGAAACTTTTGGCTCCCTGGCTGGCTTCTTATGAATTGCAAAGAAGGAAAATACCAAGTAGTAAAGACCGTATATATTTCATTCCCGAGTGACATTGGGGTTTATTTTGTTTGCCCTTTCATTTCTCCTCTCAATACTTTCAGGAAATAAATGCAGTGCATTAGCCTGGATTCAGCTGGGCAATGAATGTCTCAGTGTGTGTAATGTACAGCTCTGAGACAGAGATGTGTGTTTTAGACACCCAGGATCCAAGTTCATAGCAAAGGCTCTCAGGCAATGCAATAATATAAAAAAGCAACACTGGAATTTCTCAATTACACATTTTTAAAGGAAACTTAGAGATTTCCATTTTATATGCCAGACTGGCATGAGGGGAGTTTGGGTTTCCACCTCCTTTCCAAGCTCATATGCCACGTAGCTTTCCTGAGCTCACCTGATTTCCACATTTCCTCTAAAATTAGGGAAATCAAAACCTGTCATTACATGGTTTGAGTTCCCCTGTTAGTCACTAAGATGAGCTGATAGATGACAAGTCTCCAGCACTGCCAGCAGGCCCCACATCATCCCTCTGGCACTGGGAGCCATTCCCTGGGTCCTGTCCCTCCATCCCCAGTCCCTTTCCAGCTCTCCTGGAGCCCCTTTAGGCTCTGACAGGAGCTCTGAGCTCTCCTGGAGCCCCTTTAGGCTCTGGAAGGGTCTCTGAGCTCTCCTGGAGCCCCTTTAGGCTCTGGAAGGGTCTCTGAGCTCTCCTGGAGCCCCTTTAGGCTCTGGAAGGTTCTCTGAGCTCTCCTGGAGCTTCTCCTCTCCAGGTGAATCCCCCCAGCTCTGCCAGCCCAGCTCCAGGGCAGAGGAGCTCCAGCCCTCAGAGCAGCTCCATGGCTTTCTCTGACACCCATTTGACACATGTACAAGTTTATAATGACATGCACATACACACACAGATGAATATCAACAAGACCTAAAGGCACAGAGCAAATCCAATCCCATCTCGGCTGTAGCCTGCTGGAAATTGTTCAACTTTTATAGAAAATCAGTCACAGCTCTGCAATTTCATGCTTTATCATTTTTGTTACATGTATGAGGGAAATTATAAACCTTGTAATTTCTCTCAGACTATATAAAAAGCTTTAGATAACATCAAGATATGGAAGTAATACAAAGTAAGATGCCTCGATACATTAATGAACAAGATCTGAAATAGACACTGTTCACCTCGATGGCATGGAAAGGAAAAGAGAAGAACTCAGCTCTGAATGGGAGGATTAAAAATCCTGGGTAAGGGGAGAAAAAATAGAATGAGGAAGAGGCTTGGAAATGTAAGGCAAAGCAAAATATGCTCCAAATACAAAAGATTTTGTTCCTGTCTTATTTTAAAAAGATAGAACAATTGGTGGTTGGTGGCAGTGGGGTTCCTGCCTTCAGACTCCTCAGAACTGTGTGCCAGGGCTGAGGTCTGACACCTCATACAAATACAAATACAAAAGACTTCGTTCCTGGCTTATTTTGAAAAGGTTTGGCTGGTGGGCAGGGCACTCTGGAGCCCGGTGGTGATGGTGGGGACAGGGACACACAGATGCAGAATTCCTGATCGTGTCTTTTCCAACCTCTGCTTCTGCAGATGGGTGTGATTACCCCCAGTTTTTTCAAAAGTAATGCTTAAACATTACCTGTCTACCTGTGCTAATTCATTAGCTCAAACTCTACCTTTCATTGGCTAAGTTTCCCTTTTCAGTCACATTTTAAAGTTGTATTATTTCATCAAAAAAAGATGGACACTCTTTGTATTTCTGGTTCTTCCTGACTGCTCTTCCCTCTGATGGGCTGAGCAAAGAGATTCTCCTTCCCAGAACACCAAATTATTGGAGTGGGCAGCATAAACTGTGTGTTAGCACACGTGGGAAGCTAGGATGAGGGAGAAGGAAAAATATTTTCAAATACCTGCAGCCTACGGGAAAGCTGGAGAGAGACTTTTTGCAGAGCTAGGACAAAGTGTAATGGCTTTAAACTGAAGAAGGAGAGGTTTGAATTGGATACTGGGAAGGAATTGTTCCATGTGAGGGTGGGAAGGCCCTGGCAGAGGTGCCCAGAGCAGCTGGGGCTGTCCCTGGATCCCTGGCAGTGCCCAAGGCCAGACTGGATGAGGTTTGGAGCACCTGGGACAGTGGAAGGTGTCCCTGCCATGGCAGGGCTGGAACAGGATGGGCTTTAAGGTCCTTCCAACCTTTCCACAATCTTAGGGATGGTGGAAATGCAGGGGAAGAGAAAAAGCAAAGGGAGTTTTTAATTAATTAGCTTTAGCCCTGTGGGTCTAAGCTGGTAGCAAAGCTGAGGGTACATCACTGGGATGTAGCAAATCCTCAGGTCCCCAGCTCTCCTCCTCTGCAGAGCCGCCTGGGAGCTGCACACGCAGCAGAGCCTACTCTTGAAGGCTCCACTGCCAAAAATAAACCTCATTGGGATTCCTGAGATGGCTGCTGTCAAGGAAAGTCAAATTTGGAGCTTTGAGCATGCGAACAGTGTCATTTTAAAAAGTCTGTTCACCAGGGAGATAAACAGGGATTAGCCTCACAAGCTGCTCTGACTCCCCTGCACACAGGGAGGGGCAGCAGAGCGGGGCTGGGGACAGCTGGGGCTGGGGACAGGTGAGGCTGGGGACAGGTGGGGCTGGGGACAGGTGAGTTGGGGCTGGGGACAGGTGATGCTGGGGACAGGTGAGGCTGGGGACAGGTGAGGCTGGGGACAGCTGGGGCTGGGGACAGATGGGGCTGGGGACAGGTGAGGCTGGGGACAGGTGGGGCTGGGGACAGGTGAGGCTGGGGACAGGTGGGGCTGGGGACAGGTGAGGCTGGGGACAGGTGGGGCTGGGGACAGGTGAGGCTGGGGACAGGTGAGGCTGGGGACAGGTGAGGCTGGGGACAGCTGGGGCTGGGGACAGGTGAGTTGGGTCTGGGGACAGGTGAGTTGGGGCTGGGGGAAGGTGAGGCTGGGGACAGGTGAGGCTGGGGACAGGTGAGGCTGGGGACAGGTGAGTTGGGGACAGGTGAGTTGGGGCTGGGGACAGGTGAGGCTGGGGACAGGTGAGTTGGGGCTGGGGACAGGTGAGGCTGGGGACAGGTGAGTTGGGGCTGGGGACAGGTGAGGCTGGGGACAGGTGAGTTGGGGCTGGGGACAGGTGGGGCTGGGGACAGGTGAGTTGGGGACAGGTGGGGCTGGGGACAGGTGAGGCTGGGGACAGGTGAGGCTGGGGACAGGTGAGTTGGGGACAGGTGAGGCTGGGGACAGGTGAGGCTGGGGGCAGGTGAGGCTGGGGACAGCTGGGGCTGGGGACAGGTGAGGCTGGGGACAGGTGAGATGGGGCTGGGGACAGGTGAGATGGGGACAGGTGAGTTGGGGCTGGGGACAGGTGAGATGGGGACAGGTGAGTTGGGGCTGGGGACAGGTGAGTTGGGGCTGGGGACAGGTGAGGCTGGGGACAGGTGGGGCTGGGGACAGGTGAGTTGGGGCTGGGGGAAGATGAGGCTGGGGACAGGTGAGGCTGGGGACAGGTGAGTTGAGGCTGGGGGAAGGTGAGTTGGGGCTAGGGGAAGGTGAGCCTGGGCTGGCTCCTGTTGCCCAGGAAGATGGCCCATCCCCAGCCTGGCTCCAGAGCCGTTTCCCTGAGGCTGGCTGTGCTGAGTTTCCTGGGAGCAGAGTGGGAAGGAGCAGTGAGGGATGAGCAGCCCCAGCCCAGGGCGTTGTGCCATAGCCTTGCTGCTGACTGGAGCACCCTGGGAGCTCCCTGGGGCCTGTCCCTGCACACAGAAGGCAAAACCAAACCAGCCAACCCAGAAAAGTGCTGTATCATTTATCTTGTTCAGAATAACCTTACTCTTTGCAATTCTGTCGCCTGAAAAACTCCCTCTCTTTGTGGGTACTTTTGTCCTACTGACTATGCAGGTTTCTCTCTGTGGTAATTCTTTCCATCCTGTTTTCCCCCAATCTGTACAAACCACAGATTTTTGGTTTTGTTGTTGGATAAATTGTTGGAGCCTGAAAGAGCTCTCTGAAGATGCTTCAACAGAGATATTAAATCAGCAGCAGCCTCTTGCCAGTGCAAAGGATTTCCAGGTACATCCTGAAAGCAGTTCCTTCCTCTTGTACAGTTCCAACAACATCATTAAAAAAAAATCGTGTCCTTTGTACTTCCTCCCCCCTTCATACATGCACACATCTTGTAGTAAATTCATTTTTCAGTCCTGACTTTGTGCAAACACAATGTTGTGCTGCAAGCATTAAAAGGCAATTTAGTACTCAAAGGATTAAAAGCTCATGTTAAATTGAAGACTACACTTGGCATAAACATTAAAAATTGACAGAACACCCTACACATTAACTGCACCAGGGCTCCATAATTAGCATTTAAAAGTAAAACATCATTTCCTTACTGTTTCCTACTTACTCATTTATAATGCATTTATTATAATTCGGATGTGAATATGAGGCTTTCCACTATTGTCAGTCAGTAAATAAATAAAAATCCCCTACTCCTGTTGGAAACAGGGTCCTGCACACGAGGCCTGTGGGATGAATGGTTTGTTAATCCAAATCTCAAACGCGTGATGAATCAGCAGTGACTAACTAACCTCATTCCAGCTCTAATTCTCTTCCTGAGCATCCATGGAGAAAGCCTGGGCTCGGCAGCTTCCACTGGCAGCAGCACAGGGAACACGGGATAAACTCTGCTTCTTGGGATTTGGATGGATTGTGTTGGGTCTAGTGCTGTGCAATGTGGGAAAATAGATATATGGTTCATCCTGTAATGTGGAAAATTCGCTGTGGATTGAAATTGGAATGCAAAAGGAAAAGAATGAGGAAGCCAATCTCGTTAGGGAAGCGGAAAAGAGGGACTAGCAGACATTAAAGGGATAGCACTTTGGTGACTTGTGTTATTTTGGGATGAGATGGTGTTTTGTTCATCCACACCAGTCCAGACCTCCTTTGGTGTTTTGGGTTTTTTGGAAGGTGAGGTGGCCAAGTGCTGGGTTCCAGTTCACTCCTGTGAGTGATTTAAATCATGTCCTGTCTCTGGCTGGCCTGACATTGCCTGTGGAGCACCTGGCCTGAGGCTTTCTTCTCATCCCACATCCCCTGAAACCACTTTCCTGTACTTCCAACAAATCTATCTGGCTTCAGCCAAACCTCATCCACAGCTCTAGACTGACTGGAAGAATTTGAATTAGGCTGCTTACATCAGCCTGGCTCCCATTTGATCAAGATCCCAGATTGCCAGAGGACATCTCCACCTGCAGAGCTGGCTCAGTGGGCAGAGCTTCTTCCTCTCCATCACCGAGGAGATCTCTGCTCTGCTGCTCACAGCAGCCACCTTCAGCTGAGTCTGGCTTTCCACTGGCACTGCAGATCAGGTCAGACCCTGGCCCAAAGCTCGGTGGCTTTGCAGATTCAAGGCCGTGAGGAGGGGGCCAGGACACTTCTGTGAGCAGCCACCACTGCCCCTTCACCTCTGGAAACGTGGCCACATGCAAATGATCCTGCAGAAGGCTCAGCATTGCCTCTGCACGCCTTGCTGACACGATGAATCCCTTTTTGTTCCCGCTCTGAAGCCTCACATCATCTCCACGTCCTCCAGGGTCGCTGCTGTGCGGAAGACAAGACCAGGTTTTGTTCAGCCCCTGTGAAATGCAATTAGAAGGCCCTCCACAGCCAGCAGGAGCTGAAGTTAAAAGGAGAGAGAGGGGAAGAAAGGGACCTCCCCGCTGGCCAGCAGTGTGCTGGCTTTGAAGTCCTGGGCCATCTTTTGTGTCCCCGCTCCGAGGGCCTTTAATCAGGACCTTTGCCTCGTCATTCGGGGGGGACAAACCCCACACAGTTGGTGGGGTTGTCCCTGTGTGTGCCAGGAAGAAAAGTCTTTGTCAGAAATTTCCACTGACCCAAGCACTTTGTTTCTTTGTCTCTCCCAGACAACGTTTGAACTAAAAAGAAGAGCAAAACTCTCGTCTGTGCTAACAGTATTTTAATAGGGAGCCCCGGTGACTTCTCGGAGCCTCCCTGCCAGGCCCAAGGCGGAGACCAGGCCTTTGGTCTGAAGGCCTCTTAAAATAAAACCAGCTCAGGCAGCTTTTTATAACCTTCTCCTCTGTCTGTGTCCTGGCTGATACAAAGAGCCTCACACCGGAATATTGCAACACGCTGCTAAGCAAAAACACTTAATTCTCGTATTATGTAATACCGTGCGGACAGAACCTGGAATGGTGAACCTCTTGTTTTTTTGTTGTTTGCACAGCAGCGAGTTAGGGATCAGCTAAAACTCCCCAAAGGAATGGCCAGCAGCTCAAGCAGGAGGCACTCTGAGATCTGACAGAGCTGGGAGCACAGGGCTGGCCAGCCCCACGTCCCAGGGATGGAGCTGAGGTGACACAGGGCTGAGCAGGAGTGATCTGTGCTCTGTTTTCTGCAGCACTTTACAGATGCTCCGCTGAAGTGCTGAGAATGATGCTAAAATTCATGTTGCCAGTGTTTTACTCATGAAGAATCTATTTAAGCTACTTTTTAAAGAGATTTTTATGTATCTGTTGCAGTCTCACTTTTCTATTGAAATATGTACACCTGGACTCATAACTATGACTTTTATTCCTCAGGAAGAGGCATAAAATAGTACTCAGTGCTTTTTAAATGATATAAAATATTTCTAAAATAACTCTTCCTTTCCAGTTAAACATTATCTCCTTAACCATTTTCCCATTCACTTTTTGATACGCTGCAGCTTTTTTCCAACCTTAAATCAGTTCCACTTTAGAAAAAGTAAACTCCTGAAAAAAGAGGGGGAGATGACAACAGTTTATAGGAACAAATGGATAACTAATGGTAATGAGATCTGGTAGCCTTTCTTCCAGGTGTGTGCAGAGTAGAACATCACTGTATTATCAAAGCAGGTTAAAGTTTTATCACAGCTCTTGTGTATTTTATTAGATTCTCAAAGGACACCTCCTCCAGTAATGCCTGGAATAATCCAGGCTAGATAAAGATCAGTTGATTAACTGAACCTCAGCAACAATACCTCAGCTTTGGTATCATTTTTACTCCTTCAGCTTCCTCTTCATGATCTCCCCATCATTCATTTGGATTTGTTTATTTTGTATTTGTCCCTTCCTTCTTGTAGGGTTTGAACACTGATTTTGAAGCAAAGGCCAAGCCTTCATCCCAGGAACACCTGGAGATCCTTCAGGTGTTCCATCCCATGGATGGAACGTTACATTAGAGCAGGAATAACCCTGCCTGCTCCTGCTAACACAGAAACAGCAACACAGTGCCATGTGCAACTGTAATTACACGGCTGCCACGTTAATTACTGATAGAGAGACTCCCCAGTTTACCTGTGTGTTTCTAGCTGGTTTTGCTCTCTCAGGAACTGAGCCTTGCAAAGGCTCTGTCCCTAATCCAGCCAAATTTATACAATGGTGCTGAAGCCTGAATGCCAGAGCAGCCCCATTAGCTTCAAAAGGACTTCTTTTTGTTAAAAGTTGAGCAGATATTTAAGTGCTTTGCTAGCTTAGGGTCAAAGTGTTCAGCACCTTGTTGGACTGTGTCTTACCTACCTCCTCATTAAAGATACATCAGACCAGTTGGCTTGTCTTTATCAAGCAGAGAGGTGCAGCCAATTGACTTTATGTGACAGCTGAAAGTGAAGGAGATCAAGGAAGCTTGAGAGACAAAGAAGTTAGGTTTTGTTAGAATCTTAAATGAAAGAAGAATAGCATTTGGCAAAATTGTCTCTTACTGAAAACTGTGTCAGAAGGATTTTATTTTCCAAGGACTTTTGACCAGGACTTGTGGAGAGATTTGGATTTGTGGAGGTTGGACTAGGGCAGAATCAATCTCTTATTTTGTTGTTGCCTTTTTAGTTGTGAATGTGGTGGCCTTGCACAGAGCTTTGAGTGCAGACTCCTGCAGTCCCAGGTGAGGATGCACAGAAGAATTGGGAGCCTCGGTGGAAGTGTTAGTGAGGCTCTTGAATCATTCTTACAAAGGGGTTAGAAACAGCAAAAAAAAAAGTGGTGGGTTTAATCCTGAGCACAACTAGGCAGCCAGTTTCCAAGAGATCAGCTCTATGGCCTGAGTCATCTCCACTGATGAGCAGGGAGGAATTTGCTCCTTTAGCTGCAGCATTAGCTTGATAGTTCTCACGATACAAATTATAAGGTCATTTGCGTTTATATTCCTGCTAATGATTATATGAAGAAATAATTTGTTTTCAACACAAGACTGCGCCTGTGAGGTCAGCACCTGTGTGTGATGGACCCCTGGGTTCCACAGCTGGAAGCTGTGAGCTGCTGGATGTGGTTCTGCTCTCACCAAACAGTGCAGGAAACTGGGCAGCCTTTGTTTCTTGGCACTGCCTGCACTGGTCTTGACTGGTGTTCCTCCTCTGGGGAGTGGGAAGCAGCCATAGCCTCTGTGTGCTGTTGGCTGTCCTGCCTCTTGGGCTGCAGGGGCAGAGCTGGGGTTCCCCAGGACAGCTGCATTTTGGGCTGATTTTGGGTAATTTTCTCTTTTTTGATGCCTGTATCAGCAGCCCTTGCTGTGGAATGAGAAGTCTCTCCTTCCCTGAGCCAAAGGTTTGCACAGGGAACTGCCCAGGTTCCTCCCATCACTTTTCCCCAGAGGAAGTGACTTTTTCTTCCTGTGCCTTCTTTTCTACATCCCGAAGCTGAGATGCAACCAGAAAACCCTTTTTTAATAAAAACCCAGCAGAAATCTAAACTGTGCAGGGTCAGGTTTACATTTCCCCTGTGTTATGATGACATCAGGGTGGAAACACAAGGCTGGGGACTTGGTGACAGCAGGCAGCTTTCCTGCCACTGCTCATTTACTGCCTTTCTGAGAGCCACATCCTAAACACTCGAGTATTAACATGATTTCAGCTCTTAAGTAAAACTAACGAAGTCTTTTCATCTTCCCATTGAGTGACGAGCTCCTTAAGTAGATCACAAGCTTTCTGCTGCTTTGTCTGAGTGAGGAGGAAAACTTTAATTGTTCCCATCTTCTAGTGCAGGTATTGATTAATTAAATGTATTAGCAAAGATCTTGGCCTACTTTTTTGCACCATCAAACAAGTACTTAATGATTATATTACTATGAAAATGGCATTGCTTTAAAGCATTGCATTGGAGCCCCTTTGTACTTTGCTTTCATTTCATTTTTATTTTTTTTCTTATCCCATTATGAACAATAAAGTTTCTCCTGTTAGTATAACACAGAGGAAGGGAAGGGAGCCAGAGAGGAGCTCTCAGCTGAGGGATCCCATCTGGGCCAGGCTGGAGCTGTGGCAGTGGGATGTCCCCAGGCAGGAGGATGTGCTGCCAGATGGGGAGGCTCTCTGCAAGTGCAGGCAGGTCAGGGAGCAAATGTTAGATGGTAAATCTGTATAATTTACTCTAATTTAGCATTTGGTGGGTAGAAATATGAATATGACTCACATGCTAAGAGGGAGAAGGCATGTTTATGAGGAGCAGAACTAATAGGTCTGTGTGAGATAAAGAACACTGCCTCCCACCTCACTTAATCACTTTCTTCCTTTGGGTCCCATTTGTAGAATCTCACTTACCTGCACTTTTATACCTGCCTGTAGTTCTGCCTCATCCCACCTCACAGCCCTGTGCTCTCCAAAGTGTATCAGAGAATCCCAGAACTGTTTGGGTTGGAAGGGACCTCAGAGCCCCTCCAGTGCCACCCCAGCCATGGCAGGGACACCTCCCATTGTCCCAGGCTGCTCCCAACCCATCCAGCCTGGCCTTGGGCACTGCCAGGGATCCAGGAGCAGCCCCAGCTGCTCTGAGCCGTCCATCCACCCCCTCATCACCTTCACAGGGAAGAATTCCTTCTTAATTTCCTGTCTAAATCTCCCCTCCTCCAGTAAAGCCATCCCCCTTAGCACATCCTGCATCCTGCACAAAGGCTCTGTATTTTGCACACTTGCTGAATGGCAAATCCAGGTGAATCTGCCCCAATTCACACACACTGTCAGGGCCCATAATTGCCCTCAGGTTTTAAATGCATCTTCTCATGTCCTATCCAGGAGATATTCTTGGAAATCCGACCTTTTCCTGGCCTCCACATGCACCTGGAGCTGGTGTTGCTCAGCCTCTCCAGTTTGCACCTTGCCAGGCTGTGAGGTTGTGCTAAATGATTTCATTTTACAGCACTTTGAGCATTCATACAAAGTCATTAAGATCTGACACCAATTTGGTGCTTTCAGTCTTGATGTTTTTACCCCACCTGTCTTGGCCTGTGCCTTCCAACAGTGACCAAAGCCAAGCGGGGCTTCACTGCCTGCAATGACAAAGCATTTCTTGCTGCAAAGGAGAAATTGTTATTGCAGAACACTTCATAAACTGTAAATTTGGAATTAAGGCTTAACATTTTATAGTACCAGCCCTGGGAAGTCCCATGTCTGTGACTAAAATGTGTGCCATGGCGACAATAACACTTGGGTTTTATTCAATGCTGAAAGTTGAGGCGCAGAGAAATGAAGTGAGAGCCCAACTGCCTTCATCACCAGGGAAAACCTGAAAATGCACCCACAGCTGCTGGGCCACACTCACACCTGAAATAAAATTCACGTTGGCAGCCTCTGCAGATTGATAGGTTGAGGACTTTGCTGCCCAGGAGTGACTCGGGTCCCGTGTTGGGGTGGGAGGAGTGCAGAAACACAGCTGAGTTGCTTAAAATAGCCAGAAAAGGACCCTTAGTCCTTTCTTGCCTTGTTCCCTTCACATTCACAAATGTTCATCTCTATCTCTCCTTTTTTCCATCCTTCCTAGGGGCGATGACTGACAGATTAATATATGTCTAGCTACGTGTCTTAGAAATCAAAAGGAAGGTGCTGTCAGAATCGCTTGTCAGAAAATGAGATTAGGCACACTTGTCATTTGCTGAGGATTGCAGTCTTTCAGAGATAAGGTTGCATTTAATGAGTGTAAAAAGCCTCCTTGTGAAAAAGGGGGTGGTGCAGGAGAGAGAGAATGATTATTTTTCTGGTGTCAGCTGAGTGCTTTATCATATAACTTGATAGCGTGGCACCCTGGCAGGCACTGATAATGGCTGCTGGGGCTATTGCACCTCTTCAGCTGCTCTGCAGCTTCAAAAGTGATGACTTGTTACCTGCTTTTAAACTCCTCTTGGATCTGGAAACCCACTATCCTGGGGGAAAGAAGCAAAAGCATGTACAGTGTGTTTTAAAGAAAGACCTGTGAAAACACACAGCATAAAGGGAACGTGCTAAATGTATAGCCACTTTCCCCAGCAAACTAGAAAGAATACTCAGCGGGTTTCGGTGAAATATGGAACTTGTCTGACAAGTGAAGGATAACTAATGAGAAACAGAGCTGTATCCCACTGAAACCAATTGTGTTTTGTTATGGAAAATATTTATCAAGCCTTTTTTTTTTTTTTTTCATTTGTTGGTTCTCCTAACAGTGCCATAATAACTCCTCTTATGTATGTGATTTGGTTTCTCTCATATGCATCTCAGTTATTTAAATCTGCAGTGGGGTGGGTGATTTTTGGTTATCAATTGGATATTATCATCTTGTACATGAATATTTTAGGTGAATGCTTCATTCATCAAAGTAATGGTCATTCTTTTGCCAAGTTAATGTCTTTGCATGGTTTAGAAGCTGGCTAAAGGTACAGATTTATTGTTCATAATCTACTTTCTAAATATGAGCTGACAGTCAAAAATGGAATTTATCTGCTCAGCAGAAGAGCCCCTGCATTAGCTGTGTTTTTGCAACAGTATTTCTTGCCTTGGCATACCTCTTTGAAAATTATCCTTGGAAGAGGAGATTTCTGTCGTATATTCTTCTCATCAAATGAGATGTGATTTTCATTATTTTGCTTGAATGTTAGAAAATGAAAGAAATTACTTGATTGGTTTATGGTGCTGATTCAGCATTTTCTGGACTAAAAATGACCTGGACGACAGAATGGGATTACAGCACGCAATAATGGATGCTTTATTTGGTGATAAGAAAGTCTTTTCTTCTGACTGAGAAGAAGAGAATGAAAAATATTTCTCTTATTAGGTGATTCAGTACCCAGATATTGACAGACAAATTAATTTGAAATACTTCTTCAGTTGCAGAACGTGCAAGCAGGCAGAAATCAGGGGAGGACAATGGCCACAGCCTGAAAGTGGTGCATTTATGAACTGCACAACAGAAGTGCTGGTGGATGGGGAAGAATTTATATTTTATCCTCTCACCCAGTGATAGGATGTGATGTTCCTGGTTGGATTGCAGGGTGGATAGCAGCTCAAAGCCAGCGAGGTCTCCAGGAGCTACACCCAGCCAATCCGTGGTGTCTTTAGGAACTCAGAATTCAAACCCCAGCAAGGGTTTTAGAGGAAGAGATAAAATGCAGGCATTTTCTGATGGAAAACTTACAGCCAGGATTCTCACTCTTCGTGGTAGTTGAAGGGAAGGAAAGATGGCTGTGGTGCTCACCTGAAGGAATTCACATTGTTTGGAGAAGCCTGGGAGAGAAATGGCTTCACACACCTAGGACAGTTAGGATTTGTCTTTGGTACAGTGACTGGGTTCAGAAAATTATCCAGGTGTGCAAATCTGGGCTAAATTCTGTCCTGGAAGCAGTGGAGACCACATAGTATTTTATTAGGGCCAAGCTGTAAGGATGGGGAAGAGAGAGCAGCCCTATTGTTCCCTGAGCCCCAGTTTTTATCTTTGTTTCCATTTGAAACCCTAATCATAAAACTGCCTGCAGAGCGGTTGCCTTGCTGTTCCTCTAAATGAGAATTCCAGCTTTTATGCTAATTCAGTTTCAGGTTTCTTTGAACCTGCAGTTTATGGGCCTCTGCTTAAAACTGCAATCTGTTCTGCATAAAAGAAGGGATTACAAAGGGGTTTAGTTTTGCAAATGCTGCAGAAAAATAAAAATAATAAAAAAGTTGCACTGTCATTAATATGTTCCCGCAGAAGTTTTCTGCTTTGTCAAATGAAAAGCAGAGATTTAGCCGGGGATGTTCAACGTGCAGAGCTCTGTTCCCCTCGGAAAGGGCCATTTGCTGGTTGTGTCCCCCTTTGCCAGTGCCCTGTCCCTGCTGGAGGGGACACTGAGGGGACACTGCCAGGAGCCCCTGGTGCTTGTCCCAGGGCTGGGCTGCTCCAGACATCCCCCCAGTCCAGCAGAGCCCACCCTCACCACCAGCTCCTTCCCCTGGCACCTCCCATCACCTTCTTACAGCCACACCAGCTGTGGTTTTGCTCTCCAGAGGTCACTCTGGGGAGCAGCTCCTTTTCCTGCACCTCTCAAACTGCTGGAGTTTAAATACCTTCTGCTTGGGACATTGTGCCGTGGCTTGCTGTTCACAGCCATAAAATTCCACTGGTAGCTCCATAAATTCTTTTCCTGGGGAAAGGATCCTGCATCTCTTGTCCAGTAATAGGCAAAATCTTGTATGTTTTCAAAGCGTTATGGAAGGCTTTCTAAGGCACTGTAATCGTGCTGCAAAGTCAGATACCACGGTGTCTTTTGGGAAGGTTAGAAACTCAATGGAAACATAAATGTTTCCAGGCTTTGACAGAATACCAAAGAATTGGAATATCCACTTTTTATGTTGCCAGGAAAAAAGCTGTAGAACCTTCCAGGTGAGGTGAAGTTTGCCATAAATAATTTAATCCAATATAATCTGCTGTAATTTCAATATTCGTTTGCTTCTTGTGCCAGAGATGGATAATTCTTCTTTGGAATTACTCTGTGACTTGGAAGCGAATGTCTGCTTCCCTGCCTGCTGTCTGGGCAGCTTTAGGTCATTTTTATAAAATACTTGGATCTGAAAACCTCTTCCAGAGAGTGAAAGATCTTGAAATTACTTTTGATCCAAGTTCAATGCACTTCATTTGGCTGCTGTTGTGGCAGAAACAAATGTCGACACTGACAGAGACCACAGACAGATGAAAAAAATTCTGGCAAGGTCCCACATAGATAAGAGACAGAAGGTTTCAAAAACCTATCCAGGCATAACCTAAAGCACAGGAAAGTATTGCTGTCAGGAGAGGGGGAAGCCTGATCCAAAGGCATTCAAATCGCTGCGGGGAGGAGGGGTCCTTTGATTTAATTTGGCTTTGAGTGAATTTCTGAACTCCAAATTTCTCATTCAGAATTGTGCAACGCATTTTGTCCATGTGTAATTTTGTAGCAGGAAAACAGAGGTCCTCAATTTATCTCTAAGGCACAAATAATGAACATAATGAGGCCCAGAGCCCTGCCAATAAATCCTCACAGCCCCAGGGAGATGAGCAGGTAAATGCATTTCTGATTCTGTGTGTGCTGAGATTTCAGGTGTGGCATGTGGTTAACACTGGAAAAATCCAGTACAGACAAGCCTGTTGTTTAATAAATTAAAGTCTTGTGAGGCACCTAGGCTTTAATTAGATCCATTCTTACCATGCCAGGATGTGGAAAGTCTTGACCAAGGTGCTCATAGACTGCATGAGCTGCCACACCTTGGTACTGTGCATTTAATTCCTCGTCCAGGTACAGCCTCCCCATGGGTCCATGGAGCCCCCAAGCGCTGTGGTTGTACAGAGAACACTCTGCCAGCTTAATGCCTTTATCAGTTTATTTTTGGTGGGGACTGGAATCTGCGCTCAAGCAACATCCATGGCCAAAGGGCTGCAATAGCTCCTGGCCACTGCCCACCTTTGATTCCAGAGACCAGACCCAAAGCCAGCTCTGTTGGGTTTGTAAGAGGAGATGAAAACTACCTCTCTGATAGCACAGGATAATCATTGCAGTATATATTTATTAGATGCAAATATATATTAGATGTAAAAACGTGTGAAAGCTTAACAGCCAAAGTCCATGCTCAGTTATGGTGTGGAAATGTGGGGATAAGCTACTCAGCTGGACAGTCCTGGAGAGCTCATTGCCATTGCCATACCAGGGTCTGAGGTTGGCCACAATTCTTTGATTTTCCAGTGGAGACCACTTGTCCCAGTTTCAGCAAAGCGTTCCACCCTGGATCAGCCACGGCACGAAGGCACTGTGGTGTCTGCAGCCACGGTGTGACTCAGGAGCTCTGCTGTGTGTTCATCTCCTGGGGAGCATTATTGTTCTCATTACTGTACATCTTCCCTGTCCCAGCAGAAACCAGCACACTCAGTGGGACTGCACCTCAGATAAGAATCCTGGAGGAGCCACTGAAGGGGAAAACTGGAATGGATTCTTAAATGTATCATATGGTGATGGAATGAGGAACTAAGGGGAAATATTTGCATAAAACCGTGTAGTTCTACGTGGGTAATTGGTAGGTGCTCTTTCTTAATCACGGCCCTTGTGCTTGTGTGGACAGTCAGATCTTGGTTCCCTGCTCCCCTCAGTGCTGGGGGAGAGCTCAGAGCCAGCTCGGTGTCCTGCCTTCAGGAGAAGGGCACTCACTCCCTCATCATCCCACGTCCCGGGGGAGCTCGGAGCTGGGCCAGGACACAGTGCATCTTTCCAAGCTGCCGCTGGAGTTTGGGCACATGACTGTAATCCCTCAGCATCGTCAGCTGAGGCCGAGCAGGCACACACAGCTCTTGCTCTGCACTTCTTTTCTGGCTGGTATAGGTAGTTCCCATCTTTTCCTTAGGAGAATCACCTCCTCCAGGCTGAGTTCTACCACAGGAGTTGGGGTGAGCAGGACTTGTCAGCCCTGTTTCTGAGGATTTAGCTCAAACTCAAGTGGAACCCACGGGAGTTTAATTCCATTAGCACTCCTAGCCCAGTATGGGTTTGAAACCCATTTCCACGTTTGAAATCTTGAAAACACTCCCTGGGCACGGTCTTGCAAGCCTGTAAATCCCCTCTTAGCACCTATCCCTTTCCCAGGAAACATCTCACCGTATGGAGCTACTGTGCCAATGTGCATAACTGCCTCTCATCTTCCCAGGAAACATCATTTGGCTCCGAGTGCTGCGCTTCAGTGAATTATCATTTATATCATCACGTATCTGTGCGTTTATTTTCCACGGTGGCCATTACTAATGGTGCGCTGCACTTAAGGAAAACCTCCAGCGAGTGGGAAATGCAGTGTCCGTGGACAATCAGCGCTGGAAGCAGTCCGGCGGCTCTCTGCATGGGGGGCTCAGAGAGAAAGCACAGCTCAGCGAGCAGCCGGGGTCCCCGGCAGGCCACCCTGCCTGCAGCTGGGGACATCGGCTTTAAACACTTAAGAAAGAAAACCCGGTAAAACAAAAAAAAAAAAACTGCTAAGCGCAAGGCGATGTTTTCCACCGTGCTTTCGTCCCGCGGAGCTCTAGAGAGTGATGTTGGTGGAGCTTTCGCTCCAGTGAGTGATGCTCGTCGCCATCCCGGGGCAGGGGGGTCTGTCCGGCTCGGCGGGTCCCTCGCAGCCGCTGCCGGAGGCTCCGCACCGGCTCCCGCGGAGCCTCTGCCACCCGTTCGGGCCGGCCCCGCCGCGGGGACCGGAGCAGGAGCAGAGCAGGAGCGGATCATCCCCCCCCGTTCGGGCCGGCCCCGCCGCGGGGACCGGAGCGGGACCGGAGCAGGAGCGGATTCTCCCCCCCGTTCGGGCCGGCCCCGCCGCGGGGACCGGAGCGGGAGCGGAGCAGGAGCGGATCATCCCCCCCCGTTCGGGCCGGCCCCGCCGCGGGGAGCCGCTCGGAACGGAGCAGGAGCGGATCATCCCCCCCCGTTCGGGCCGGCCCCGCCGCGGGGAGCCGCTCGGAGCGGGGCGGGGCCGGGGGAGGGCGGAGCCGGTGGCGGCGGCGGCGGCGGCTTCGGGAGCGCCGCGCAGTGCGGAGCGGAGCCGGGCGGCGAGAGGGGTCCGGCCGGCGCTGCAGCCGGGCCGGGCGGAGCGGAGCGGAGCGGCCGCCCCGCGGGGATTACAGGCTTTGCGAGGCTGTTTCGGAGGGGCCGGGGCCGGGCCGCCGCCTCTCCCCCATGGAATTCACCTGAGCGCGGCCGCGACGGGAGGGACGGCGCCCGGCGGGAGCTCGCTTTGGCTCGGGAGAGGACGGGCATGACTTTTTAAGCAAAACAAAAACAACCGGCCCCCCCAAACGCCCCGGCAAACGGCGGAAGGGAACCCAAAAAGCCGCCCGAAGGAAGGGACGCGCAGCCGCCGGCGCTGGAGCCGCGGAGGGAGGGAGGAGGCGCCGCGGCCGCACCGCCCCGCACCGCCCCGCAGCCGGAGGTGCCGCCGCTGCCCCCGGCCGCCGCCGCACATGGTTTTCTTTGTCCTGCTGCCGCTCGCGTAGCGCCAGCTCCGCGCTCCCCGCACGCCTCGCTCCTGCCGGGAACCATCTTGCGGGAGCGGGGAAGGAGCTCGGCGGCCCGCTGAAGGATGCCCGCCCGGCGGCCCGCGCTCCCGGCCCGCGGAGCCGGCTCCCCGCCGAGGATTAGTTGGGGTTTGGCCGCGGGACGCTGAGAGCAGCGCTGGATCGGAGTTGCCGCTCACGCCCGTCCCTCCCGCACCGCCATGAGCCGCGGGCCGGCCCCGCGGAGCCCCCGGAGCGCAGGTGAGAACCGGGCCGGGGGCTCCTGCTGCGGGAGGGAGCGGACCGGGCCGGGGGCTCCTGCTGCGGGAGGGAGCGGAGCGGAGCGGGCCGGGGAGCAGCGGCGGGGCCGCTCCTGCTGCTGGAGGGACCGGAGCGGACCGGACCGGGAGCAGCGGCGGGAGGGAGCGGAGCGGACCGGGGCTTCCTGCTGCTGGAGGGAGCGGGCCGGGTCGGGCCGGACCGGGAGCAGCGGCGGGAGGGAGCGGAGCGGGCTGGACCGGACCGAGAGCAGCGGCGGGAGGGAGCGGAGCGGACCGGGGGTTCCTGCTGCTGGAGGGACCGGAGCGGGCCGGACTGGACCGGACCGGACCGGGAGCAGCGGCGGGGCCGCGGGCAGGTGCGGGGCCGCTGCGAGTGCCGCGGCCGTGCCAGCAGTGAGTCAGGCTGCGCTGTCTGGACAGGAAATATTTTAGTCATACATCCCCTCGAACGGCAGCGCATTCCTCGGTGAGGGAAAAATACTCTTCGGGTCATTTTTTTCTGTGCGGTTTGTTGGGTGGTTTTTTTTTTTTTTTCTTTAAGCTCAGGGATTGCTGTTTTGTTTCATTTCGCGGTGGAAAGGATTAAGCTGCGCTTGGTAACGAGGGGATTTGCACGGGAAAACGGCCCAAGTGCGAGGAAGGGAGCTGTGTGTGAGCAGCTCCGGCTCCGTGCCGAGACACCGGGGATGCTCCTCGGGCACAGCACCCCGGATAACCCCGTGAGTGATACCCCGGATAACCCGAGCTGGGAGTGCTCGAGACACACCCGGCAAGGTCGGGATAAAGGGGAGAGAAGAGCGAGTTGCGCTTGGCCGGTGTCAGGGAAGGGAGCGCCGAGCATCAGCTTCGGCCACATCGCGCATAAAGGCACTTTGTTGTCTGCGCCGATTCCCGTCAGCACCGAGCAGGCTTTGAGACTGAATTTCATCCTTCTGGGCTAGTAGCGAGTTGTTGCGGGTTTTTGAATCAGCTGGGGTTTTTTGTTCCTTCGGTGTTGTTCGTGATGTGACTGCCTAGCTGTGGGAAAATAATATTATTTGCATGGAAATTGGCACTCTGTGTGTCTGCTGACAGAGATTGTGCTCGCCTCTGTATCGCTGCTACATCACCCTAATTGCTATTTTGTATTTAAAACCCAATTTTTAAGTAAGGAAACGGGCAGGCCAAGTTCATCTCCCCGTTCCAGCCAGTTTGGGTTATTTTCATGCTAACGCAGGCAGTGTGGTTATTTCAAGTTGCTCTTCCATTCGGCTGTGTGTGGTCAGTAATGCAGAATGAGCTTCGCTCTTGGAGCTTTGTCTTTGTAAAACAATTCCTTTTTTAGACGGATGTTTCATGGTTAATCACCTGCCGGGTTGCTCCGGAGGAATCCTCGGGCAGGCTGAGTTCTGTTCGAGGTGTGCCACTTCCAGGAGTGCCACTCGCAGGTGTCACAGCCCTGCTTGTGACCGGGGTATGCGGTGCCACAGGAAAGGATTGCATCTGAAAAACCGTGCCTTGAAAAACAACCTCTTGGTTCAGGCTTGGCGTTAGAGCAAACTTCGTAAAAAGATGTTTTCCTCTTTGTAGTGCTTGGAAAAATGGAGCGAACAGGAAACACGGAGCTGTGCTGTTTTGTTTTGAAACAGTAAAATAAAGTAATAGCTGAAACTGTAAGAAGTTTGTTTGGTTTTTAATACTGGATTTTCTTTCTAAAAAGAAGGACTGGTTCAGAGAGTTTTGACTTCAGAGAAAAGCTGCATTTGAGAAGACAACAACAGCTGAAATTCACCGGGAAAGATTATTTTTAAGCAGGCTGATTGGCAAGGGTAGGAAAGCATTGAGCCTCTTGTTGGGCTAATACTGGGCTGCCCTTTAAAGCACATGGCTTTCTTCATCTCTTCAATTTCTGCGTTATTCACATATTTTCATTAATTTAGAGAAAGTCGTCACTGAATAATAAATCCATCATTGGGTAATAAATCCAGTGTTTACAAGGTATTTAATTGAGACGAAATGCACCATGCTCGGCTTTCAAATAAGCCAGCAGTAATCTAGTAAAATTTGTCTAAAAGTCTGAAAAATAATAAAGCTATTTTTAATAATTAATCGTAGAAATCTTGTCTGTCACTAAGTTGAGGGCAAACAGTTTTTTCCGGTGTATTCCTGTGCTGTGATGCACAGTCTGAGCCGTGTCTACTCATTTATCGGGAGTTTCACATCCAAGTTTTAGTGCAGTCGAGGTAGCGAACGTATATGTTGATTGTCTGGTGATTTTTATCTCATTTTGAGTTGAGAAAATCCTTCCCTTTAAAAAAAAAATAAACAAACCCACAGCCCGCTTTCCAAACAGTGTTTTCAATTACTGTTCCTGAAGCCAGCAAGAAAACAGTTTCTAGGGAAAAATGAAAACCTTTCTCAAGTGTTGTGTTTTAACCCCGTTTGCAGTGTTCTGCTCCTGAGCACGTTTTCCCTGTGTTTTCCAAGCTGTTTCTGCTGTTTCCCAGCAGGTCTGGGCTCCAGTTTGGAATTGAGCAGCTCTGTGCTTTTAGTGGGTGCAGAGGTGGGAGAAGTTTGAGCTGAGCTGCCCGTGTGTGTTGTGTGTGTGCCCAAACACAGCAGCACACAGCTGCCAGAAACTCAGTGCTTTTGGGCTCGGGCTCTTTGAAAAATGAACATTTTCAGTGTTCCTCCCCTGCCTGGTTGGAATTTCTTAAAGGGGGCAGATCAATGATTTTGTGGGAAAGTGAAATAAAGCTTTTTATCTGGGTGGAGAGCTGAGCTGGCACCCTGGCGTAGAAACAGCAGGAATAGGCAAGCCACTAACACAATATTGAGGGGAAAAACCTCCGTGGATAGAGGTGGCTTGATGAAAAAGAAAAGGTTTATTAATTTACACAGCGAGGTGTCAGAAATCAGTGATTCTGAGGAAGGCGAAGCTGACGTGGAAATACGCGCTGATCCTAAATACTGCCACGCTCTTTATCTTTCAAAGAGCTTGCAACAGCAATTTAGGAAATTACTAACCTAAGTTATCAACGCTGCTTTGAAGGTGGTAAAAATCGAATGTTCGCACAGCAGGGATCCCAAAAATACTTTAAAAATTAATTAAGGAATCTGCAGTTCTGGAAATTCCTGAGACTGGGCTGTCTGGTTGGAAATCACGACTCCTCTCCATTGCAAAATCAATGTCGGAATGTATTGGATAATGGCAGTACAAAGATACAGTGTCTGTGCGGCTAATGTTGGAGAAAAAGCCCATTTCTTTATGAAATAGAGCTTTTCCAGAGAAATATCTGCACTGCAGGGCGGCGAAGCACAGCCGAACAGCACCACCTGATGGACTCTGCAATTCCTGGGTTTGTCTCCTGGTTTGTTTCCCTGAAATTCACACACACACACCTCTGCCTGTGCATAAATACAGCGCCGTGCCTTCGGAAATCTATCACTGCTACAAAATGTAACTGCTTTTTTTTTTCTTTTTCTTTCTTTTTTTTTTTTTTTTTTTTTTATTGGTCTTTCAGGCATCTGATGCCAGCTCTGAGAAACTGTTCAACGCTGTCACAAATAAAGGTAAGGCTGCAATTCACATCCCAAACAGATTTATTTTCCTTTTTTTCCCCACACGTTTCTTTTCATGCCAATTTCAATGGGAGATGAAATGTGACTTGTCTTGCAGAAATGTCGCAATCAGCTTGTTAGTGCTTTTTATGTTTCTCTGGGTTTCAGACGTGTTCTGTATGCTTGGTAATTGCTTTGCTTAATATAAAATATAGGCTTTAAATAATGCATTGCCTGCCAGGTCAGAATTAATTTAAATAACAATATTAAGGAATAGTTTATTTTACAAATGGCTTTAATTTAAGCTCATTTAAATAACTGTAAGAGTTTTCAAAATGTTTTAACTTGATTGTTACTCATCAGCTCCGTGATAGACGTGGAATTATGAATAGCCAATTTGCACTGCTGACAGTAATAACCAGCCAACGTTTAGTATTCACAGGATAATAGTCATAAACCATGGCTTACTGTGCTGTGTGCTTTCTGTAGAGTTAATAAATGATAGAGAGGGCCACATTTAAATATTCAGTATCCCATTAATTTCTTCCAAACAGCAATCCAAAGACAGAGTGGCTAATGATATAACAGTGCATGAAGGGAAAGGCTCGCTCAGCGCCCGTGAGCTGCCGTGCTGGGCCTGCAGAGCCCTGAAAGGCTTTGGGGGAATCCTTTGGCTGGGATCCTCCTTTTTGATCTGCTTGCTGTTTTTGCAGGGAGGGTGTAGGGAGCAGCCCCAGGCACGGGTTTCACAAACAAGTGTAATTCAAAGCCTTGAAATATTTTTTTTCCTGGTTTTTACCCCAGTGTCCTGCGCGTGGGAAGTGCCTGGGAAGGGGTGAGCTCCTGCCTGCAGAGCCGGGGTTTTGTCCCATGGGCTTTGGAGCACTCGAGTCAGTCTGAGTTAGAAGAGGCAGATTGGGCTGGTGTGAAATTGGGCTGTGTTTTGTTTGCTGGGTGTGGATTCTCTCAGTATTTGCCCTGTGTGTGCTTCTCCCTGGCTTTGGTTCCTCACTCCAGCGAGTCACTCCAGTGCTTCTCTGTGCTGTTCAATTCCACCAAGCTGTGGTGGTTTAACTGGGGACAGAACGTGACCCCGTTACCTTTGGAATTCCCATGCTGACCCTCTGCTGCTTCTGAAGGCTTCTGCTGCATATTGAATTATACCTGGATTTAATTGCATTACGGATCCATAGTCCTGTTTTTCATGTATTAGCATCCTCTGGAAGTACAGTCTGGATTATTTCTGTGGTCTAACCAGGTTATCTCACTTGGCAAGCTGATTTATCCTTTGTGATTAATGGCATTCACAGGTTCCCCAGGCCCTTCTGGAGACTGAGAGTAGGTGGCACAGCCATTAGAAGGGAAGAGCTTCGTGTCTGGAGTGACCCCAGGCCCCCAAACTACATGTGACTGCATCTTTATTTTGCTAATTTGCTGTAAAAGGCTTTGGCATTTGAGCAGCTCTTTCTTGGGGCTGGGCAGGAGCAGCCCCACATTCCTGCTGCAGGACTGTAACCAGGGTGAGGTGACTGATGAAGAGTAGGCCCCTCTTCCTCTTCTTTGCTTTTCTTTTTTGACTCAAACACATTTCCCACATTCTTATTGCTGTTTACTTACGGGGCTTGATTCGTGGCATCCCTTTGGATGTGAATACCCATGCTTGACAGGGAGCCTTTTCTTCCGAGGTACTTTTCTTTGGTGATTTAGTTCCCTTGAAAGGATTAGGGTTTCTTTGTGTAGCCTAAAATCAACATGGGCTTTTCGAAGCTTTGCTTGGGAAACCGTACACAAATAAGCTTTTTAGTTGATGGTAGATTATTCCTTTGCCCCTTATTTCCATCAAAATGGCATCTTTCTTTTCTCCTCCTGAGTTTCCCCTTAAAGCCATATGCTAATTCCTGTTGGTAACATGAATGACAAGGGAGGAATCAATGCAAATCCAGGTGCGGCCAAACTAGGCTGGCTGGTATTTTCTTTTTTTTTTTTTCTTTCCTTACCCTCTTTTTTTATTTTTTTTCCACTGGGAGAAAGAGATTAAGGGGAAAGAGAACGGAAAAAGCATTGGGGACAGTTTTGTCAAAGGGATTAGCATTCAGAGTACAAAATATCAGGAAAAGAAGCTCAGAAAAGCTCCCCTGTTTGGAGATAATGTCAGTAATTGCTGGCAGGCAGGTGCTGGGCTCTCTGCCGGGGCTGGGGGGCTCTTCTTGCTCTGAGTGCCGGCCCTGGGGAGCTCCAAGTGCCTGGGGGCTGTCACTTTGATAAATTCCCAGTTCAAGTTCCCTCTCCGCAGCTCAGGCTGTTCCCTTCCAAGCCAGCCCTTCCCCACTGCGTTGTCCACGGCTGCTTTTGCCAAAAGCAATAAAAGTCACTCGTAAGAAAGGTCAGATTTGCATTGGGTAAATCATGATGGAACCTTCCAAGCTGCCAGGCTGGGCAGGCTGACAATGTCCAGCCCTCTGAGTCCTGTTGGGTGTCCCACAGCCACCCATGTCTCACACACTGCTTGGCTTCTTCTTGCCTTTTTGAAATTTTTTTAGTATTATTCATAACTGAGGTAGCAGAAAATACAGAAGTAGTGTATTTACGGAGCAGGTACAAATCCTGAAGCGTTTTACATCTCATATATACATTTTGTCCCCTTTCTGTCATTTCATTGTGGACTTCAAGGCTTAAGATGTGCTCAGGCTGAAGGAGTGATGGATTAGTGTGGATGTGCAATGTGGAGCAGTCCCTTCCCCAGAAACACTAAGAATTTAAAAAATCCACAGCCAAGTGAGATCCCTCCCAACCCTCTCTGGAAGAGCTGGCAAAACATCCTCTGAGAGTTTCACCTCAGCAGCATTCATCCCAGCCAAAGTACAGGGTTTCTGCACGAATTTTTGTAACGTGACTTCTCACCATAATGAAATTCCATTATCTCTCAATAATTTAAATGCACACATCTGAAGCTGCAGAGCAAGCAGCTCCTGCTACAACTGTGTGCTTCATTTATGTTAACTCCCTCCTACATACCCCTGGAAAACAGCTTTTCCTGAAGGGAGAAATGAGTCCCAAAGTGGTGAAGTTTTCATTTGTGCTGTATATTGAAGTTTGCCTTTGATCAGAAGCACAATTGGGCTGTTAGAGCTTTTTATGTTCAAATTGTTTACAGGATGTTCATGTAAACTTTATGAATCCTTCTGCTGCGTGGCACCACCAGCTGTCAGGGAAATATTTACAGTCTCAGCTGGAGGTAGATCAAGGCATGTGGGTTACGAGGCTTCACTGAAATACCAGTCAGATCAAGCCCTGGCTTTTTAGGTGGTTCTGCAGCAATATCCTGCCCTAGAAAAAACAGGCATGTTGTTGTTTCTCCCCTTGGCTTCTGAGGTGAAGCATTTCTTGAGGATCCTCTCCAACATCTGTTTCTGTAAACAAGCAGGGAGCTAAAGCTGGCAGTTCCTTCCCTGCTGCTCCCTTCACAGGAGATCCTTGGCTGTGCAGAGGTGCTCTGGCCCTGGAGTGAGCTCCCCACGGCACCTGGAGCTGCAAGGGAGCGGATCCAGCACTGCAGGCAGCACTGGTGACATGGTCAGAGTGCCAGGGCTGTGCCAGGGCTGTGCCAGGGCTGTGCCAGGACACTGCCAGGGCACTGCCAGGGCACTGCCAGGGCTCTGCCAGGGCTCTGCCAGGACGCTGCCAGGGCTGTGCCAGGGCTCTGCCAGGGCTGTGCCAGCACTGCCAGGACACTGCCAGGGCTCTGCCAGGGCTGTGCCAGGGCTCTGCCAGGGCTGTGCCAGGACACTGCCAGGGCTGTGCCAGGACACTGCCAGGGCTGTACCAGGACACTGCCAGGGCTCTGCCAGGACACTGCCAGGGCTGTGCCAGGACACTGCCAGGGCTCTGCCAGGGCTGTGCCAGGACACTGCCAGGGCTGTGCCAGGACACTGCCAGGGCTCTGCCAGCACTGCCAGGGCACTGCCAGGGCTGTGCCAGGGCTCTGCCAGCACTGCCAGGGCTCTGCCAGGACACTGCCAGGGCTCTGCCAGCACTGCCAGGGCTCTGCCAGGGCTCTGCCAGGACACTGCCAGGACACTGCCAGGGCTCTGCCAGCACTGCCAGGGCTCTGCCAGGACACTGCCAGGACACTGCCAGGGCTGTGCCAGGGCTGTGCCAGGGCTGTGCCAGGGCTCTGCCAGGGCTGTGCCAGGGCTGTGCCAGGGCTGTGCCAGGACACTGCCAGGGCTCTGCCAGGACACTGCCAGGGCTCTGCCAGGACTCTGCCAGGGCTCTGCCAGGGCTCTGCCAGGACACTGCCAGGGCTGTGCCAGGGCTCTGCCAGGACACTGCCAGGGCTGTGCCAGGGCTGTGCCAGGGCACTGCCAGGGCTGTGCCAGGACACTGCCAGGACACTGCCAGGGCTGTGCCAGGGCTGTGCCAGGACACTGCCAGGGCTGTGCCAGGGCTGTGCCAGGACACTGCCAGGGCTGTGCCAGGGCTCTGCCAGGGCTGCCTCCCTCCTTTGCAGGCTCTGCAGGAATCCACAGAACATCCTCACTCGCTTGGGGTGTGTTTTCAGCCTCCCTTGCAGTTTTTGGGGTGCTCTCTCTCCCTTCTTCCTCCTCTCACTGAAATTCCTCTTCCTCCCCTGCTCTGGGAGCTCTGGAGCAGCCCCAGCACTGTGGGGAAGTGGCCAGCAAAGCTCAGGGACTGCTGGACCATCCCTGCTGTCTGCCTTTGGGGCAGCTCCACCCCACAGGTGACAGCGCTGTCTCCTCACTTGCTGCCTTTGAGAGGCTTCCTTGGTGGCTTTGGATCGGTTTGCTGCTGTTCTGTGGGATTCAAAAGCCTTTTCAGTGCTGTCCATGGGGAAGTTCAGTGTCTGGTTAGGGAGAGGCTGAGCACTGGGAGAAGCTGTGGGTTTGTGGTACCCCTGAGTTAGATGAGAACAGCTGCTGGGTCATTTCTCTCTTAACTTCTGAGTGAAGCAGAGAAAAAGGTGGATAAATGTCTTGAGATGGTGCTTTGTTCTGCTGCACAGAAGAGCGAGGCAGCCATTCCTGTGCCAGGGAGTCTTCATCTGAGCAAGGAATTAGTTCTTAACAATTTTGTGTTTGTGCCCCTCCTAAGCACAAACCACCCCTCTCCAGTCCTGCTCCTTTCCATGCCCTTCTCTGTGTGCTGCTGGTTTCTTGGCTGGGCTGTGGGGTGCCAGGGCTGTTCTGTAGCTTCAGGAAAAGGTCAGTGGATAATGGGATGTGCCCAGAGGGATGTACCCAGAGTCTGAGGTAGCCTCTTCCAAAAATTTCAGATTCTTGAGTTGTTAAACTTGCAGAACAGGAGCCTGTCAAAGCTTCACAGGTAACTTTCAAGTTAGTAATTGAAAACAAAAGCAGAAAGCGGCCAGCATGGTCCAAGCACCTGAAGGCATTGGCTTTTCCTGACCAAAGCAGCAGCAGAAGAAGTTGGAGGTGTTGTTCTGGGCATCCCTTTGGGCTGGTATCAAGTACCCTTTGTGGTCAGTTGGTGATCACATGCCCCCAAGAGTTCATTTCAGGCTGTGGATTTTTGCAAAGTCAAGCTATTCCAGGCTAGGGAGCGAAATGACAATATTTGCCAACACAATTGTATCTCATATGGAGGGAATATTTGTTTTGTAGATTAGCCTATATTTGATTTTCTCAGAAAAGACATCAGTGTTGGGCTGTAAAATTGTGCTAATTGGTTCAAAAGAAGGTGGAAATATTCTTGTGGTAGGAGTGTTCTGGTGACAGAGATTCTGCCTTGTCTGTGGTTGGGGGAGTCCAGGCTGGGGGCTGCTGTGAGATTTGGTGAGCAGAGCATCCTGCAGACCTCCCCTGGCTGGCCTGCTGTTAGTCTCTCCCTTGTAATAAAATGTTACTTTCTCTGAAAATGTATGTTTATTTAACTAGGTCTCTTTTTGCTTCACAATCTGGATTCCATTCAGTCAGTTACCACTCCAATTAACTAACAATTATTTAACATTAACAGTAATTACAGACGCCAGTTAAGCGCCTACAGATGTCAACTGTTAGCTTTGTACCTAATCACTCAATGAAATGGAGAAAGTTCAACAAACATCAATTAGCCAAGCAATTAGTATGAGGTAGGAAAGAGCATGTTATCGTGTGTGAGCTGATTCAATTTATTTTATTTTGTCAGTAAAACACACACAGGCAGACAAGCAGCAATAAGTTGCTGAGATTAGATAAAGCTGTATTGTTTTGCTGCTTATACAAGATTTTTCTTTCCCCCCTCCTGTTCTCTCCCTCCCATAGCTTCAGTGTGCTTTGGCAGGCGTTGTTATCTTATCAAACACCTTTCATTTCCAGTGGGAGAGCACAGCAATGTCACAGCGGAGGGGCTGTGTTCCCATCAGGTGTCACCTGAGCAGAGCTCCAGGCTCAGCCTGGCAGTGGCTTTAACCCAGGTTTAACCCAGGTTTAACCCAGGTTTAACCCAGGGCTTAGGCCAAGGACAGCACACAATGGATCTGTGCTCGCAGGTAGCTCAGGACAGCGTGAGCTCCTTCCTGGATTTGTTATTTTGGGTTGGTTCAGGATGGGCTCTGGTTCCACAGCTCCTCTCTTGGGCTGCCAGGGGAGCACAAGGCTCTGTCCTGGTGGGAGCAGCCAGGAGCCAGCCTGAGAGAGGGAACAGCTGGCACAGGGCATTCCCAGGAGCTGCCAGCATCACCCCCAGCCCAGTGGTGCCTCCATGGCACCAGGGAATGTTGTGGGGGCCCCTGTGCCCTGTGTGAAATAAAATTAAAAAAAAAAAGAGAAGGGATGGACCATAAGTTAACTTTACCCAGAGAGAAATGGGTGATTCCCAGGCACCATCCAAGCTGCAGCACCAGCCTCTCTGCTGAGGTGGTTTGAAGTCAGGAGAGCTGTGCAGGACGTGCTCAGGGTGTGGTTCTGGGGTGCAGGAATTGCCCAGCAAACACCCAGCTCTGCCAGCAGCCCTCACCTCCCTGGGATCTGAGCCCTCCTCACACTGGGCACAGTGGCACAGCCTCAGCAAGGGCTGTTACACACCTACTGTCATTTTGAAAAGAAAAAGCACCCCAAAATCTCCCCCACCCCACAGTTTTGACACTCTGGATGTCAGTAGGAGTTTTTCAGGGATGCCTGCAGGAATTGTGGGGGTTTTTTTTCTTTTTGTTTTTTGTTGTTTTTCTAATGAAGTCTTAAAAGGTGCTTAAAACCAAAGCAAAAAGGCTTTTTTTTCCTTCCAGTTCTCAACTGGAGTCCAAACAAGAACACCTTTTGATTTCAGAAAGGTTGGACAGGGTTTGGAACAGCCAGGCCTGGTGGAAGTGTCTCTGTCTACAGCGAGGGCTGGAATGAGATGAGCTTTAAGGTCCCTTCCAACCCAAACCATTCCATGATTAATCACCACCCTGGCATTTTTTAAATGTTTCTCTACACAAAACGGTCCCACAAAGTCAGATGTTATTTTATCATGCAGACTGCCCACAAAAGCCCATGAAGTTCTATGAATTAGTCGTTGTTTTCTGAAGTGTGGGAATAGGAGCTGAGAACCACAGGCAGATCTCACTGTTGCTTTCCAAAATCTCAGCTTTTTTTTTTTTATTTCCTAGAAAAACAGAGTCTGAACACGTGAAGAAACTCTTCAGTGTATGACCTGAGTGCAATAATATTTGTCTGAGTAGGCAGAAAAGCTGAAATCAAGCTTCCCAGTGAGAGCTGCCACGTTCCTTCTGGTGGCAAAGAAGACTTTGTGAAGGATGAAATTTTAATCTGGTGAATTTTTAGCTTTCTCAGGGCTCAGCACAGATTATCCAAAGGAAAAGGCAGGGCCTGTTTATGAAGAGAAGGAGGGGGTTGTGAGAGAGCATTTGTGGGCTCTGGGGGCAGAGCAAACAGATCCTGATTTGTCCTTATTTAGGCTTCAGCTCAGTGTTGTGCTGCCTTGCTCCCCTGCCTTCAAACACTCATTAACACCCAGGATTTCCTTGAGTGCTGCTCTGGATGAGAGCCACAGGAACAAATCCTGGCACCTCCTGGGGACTCTCAGCCTCCCAGGATCACTGAGATTCCCTTTTTTCCTCATCCCTGCAGGATGTTGGTGAATGAGGGGGGCTCAAGCCCCTTTTGCTGTCCCTGTCCCCAGCAGGTCCCGTTCATGGGGTTCCACAAACACTGCAGGGTCTGGGGGCTTGGGGGGCTCTGGAGAGCTGGGACCACCTGGGCCAGCCCAGGGAGATGGGGAAGAACCTGGGAAGAGGTGAAGATGCTGCTGTAGCTCCCAAATATCCTCCAGGTTAGTGGGCACTTCTGGGAATTAGAGGCAAAGGAATTTGAGTGGCTGGTAATAGAAAACAGCTGCTGCAGGGCAAGTCCTGAGGAAAAACGACTCCATGGAAATGGGTCTGCCAATAATAAAGCCACAAATAAATACTTAGTTCATTTACTAGGTTGTTGGTCCCATAAGCACTGAAACTTCATTTGTTAAGAGAAGCAGCATTTAAAAATCAAAAGCAGATGAGCAAGGCCTTGTTTTTGCTGCTGCTGGCTGGGTTTATTGCTGGGGTTGTATGCCTGGGGCCTGTGCAGCTTTCAGCAGGTGTGGCAGCAGCCTGGGGACCTCAGCACCAGTTTGTTCTGTCCTGTGATAATACATGTTGGGTTATTTTCTCTTCTGCTTGTCTGTGTTGCTGAGATAAATGATCATTAAAATCTGACTTTGGCAGTTTTTCAGTGGCAGGCAGGACCTGCTGCCCCTGGGGAGGGGTGGGGAGCTGTGCCAGGAGCTCAGTGCCTGCTGTGGATCTCATCCTCAGGGGTGGGCCAGCTTTGGGACTACAAATGCCAGCTCTCCTGACAGCCTGGGGGAGCACAGAGATTGTTGTCATTAAGGGAATTGCTCTCCCAAGGCAGGTAATCCTCAGGTATTTTGGTTAGGGAGGCAGGGAGACACTTCAGGCTGTGATAGATGGAAAGTCTGATGCTGAGTTTCTGATGCTCTCAGGGAGAGAACAGCTGGAATCTTTCCTCTTCCATCTGATTGCATCTAGGAGAGCTTCTTCAGGTTCTCCTGATGATCTTCCTGAGGTCTAAGCAGGTCTTACATAGTTTTCATGTGGAAGAAATGGGGTGAACTCCTGGGCTCACCTCTTCATCAGGAGAGGCAGAGGAATGATCTTGGACTTCATTCTGCTCTTCATTCATTGCCAGAAGTTCAGCCTTGTGTTTCTGACTCCCAGTCAAGCAGGTGTTGATTTGAAGGTGAGGATTGTTGCTGTGTGAATAGACAACCTCCAGAGCCTTTGGGACCTGGGAAGGATTTACCACGTGGGTGGAAACAAGGAAAGCAGTCAGGGTTTTGGAAGGAGCAGTGTGGAAGGGTTGTGCCAGGTCCTGTGAGCACATTCAGGGATGAGAACATGCTCAGGAGCAATCCTGGAGCACCAGGAGGTTCATTCAGCCTCTTTCCCCACGCCAAGAGAAATCCCATGGCTGCATCAGACACATTTAAGGCAGAGTCATTTTGAAGATGTGGTTCTTGAGCAGCTCATTATAACCCAGTTCATCCTTGAGCAGCCTGAAGTTATCACTCCACAGAGCAGCTCTGGCCCTGTTTGCACAGCCCCTCACTCTGCACAGCAGGCCCAGGGCCAGGACTTGTGGGAATCACTGTAATACAATGAAATGGTGATAACAATCACCTGGCAAGCTGCTGCACTAGTCTGGAAAGGGCTGGGCAATATGTGCGTGTGGGACAAGTCTGTGCATCTTTTGAATTAATAAAAAAATTGAGTTTGTCGACAATCCAGCCTGCAGTAAATTAACACCTTGCTTAAATAGCTGACAACTTGAAGGAGGGGGTTGGTGTTTTAATACTTCAGCTTGTTTTCTCTGTCTTCACATGCCCTGTCCAGCATCTCCTCTTACTCAAATAACATAATTGCTCTCCAGCCTTTCAACAGCACATCAGCTCAGTGCCTTGTTGCCAAGGTGCCTGTTCACCTCAAGGCCTCATTATGTTTTGCCACTGTATCGGGGCCAAAAATAACTTGACAATACCTGCTCCATACACAGGTCTCCCAGTGACAAACAAATAATTGGGTGAAGCAAGCCCTAAGCAGAGTGAGCTGCGTGTGCACAGCCCCTGGTGACAGCAGCAGCTTCAGAGAGTGCTGGGACACAGGGGACAGCTCTGGGCAGCACAGGGTGGGTGGCATCTCCTCATCAGCACAGGGCCAGCCATTGCCATCTTCCTGGGGGTAAAGGGCTGGCAACTCAGAGCAAAGGCTCAATGAAGGCATTTGAAGGGATAAGAGTTACAGAACAGTGGCACTCACATCTTGTCATCTTAGGGGATCTCTGGGTGTGACAAGAAGTGATCCATCTTCGCCTTTTAGTCTGATATTATAATTAATTAATTTAAAGTTGATTGCTGTGCATACTTAAAAATGAGATTAGCTGGCAGCTTTTCTGTAATGATGGTTTTGGTTGCTCTGGCACTTTACACAAAAGCAATGAAACCTCTTGTCTTTGGAGCGTGTTGAGGTGTCCTGAGCAGGCAGCGAGTGCCAGGGTCCCCAGAAGTGAGGGGTGCCCAGCAGGACATTCCCTTTGGGGCAGTCACTGTCCTGCAGCTGGGCTGTGCCAGCACCTGGGACAGGGGAAAGTGTCCCTGTTCATGGTAGGGTGGCACTGGATGAGCTTTAATGACCCTTCCAACCCAAACCTTTTGGGGCTCTCTGAGTAGCTGATGTTGCTAACCCTGTTTCAGTGGATAAAACAAAATGGGTGCATTCCCAAGTGTGTGAGACGCTGTAATCTGACATTTCCTGGACTTGCTCCTTTTTTAGCATATTTGAACTCCTTTCTTGTGCCTGTGAGCGAGTAGAAAGTTGGGATTTTCAGGCAGGTCAGTCCCAGTGTGGCAGCAGCAGCCAAGCAGGGCAGTGAGGATGTTCCAGCTCCAGTGGTTGTGTGCTCAGGCAGGCAGAGCTGGGGGAAGAGGGAGAAGCAGCACTGTGATGTTACTGGAAGTGATTCAGAGAGATACTACAGGGGGATGTTACTTGTTTTGGCAAGGAATCTGTGGCATTTTTCTGCGGTGTTTTATGATTCTTCCGCTGCTAGCAGGCAGAGCAAGGAGTGGCCAAAAAAACCAGGGCAGCTATGGAAACTTCAAAGCTCAGGTTTGAAGGGTCAGTTTGTGGGTCAAGGCCTGCTTTCAGAATTTATGTGTTCATGTTGCTTATTTTAGTAAACATATTATGGATAAAGTAATTTCCAAATGCAAACAGGAGGCAGCAAATAGGATTCTGTCTTCGAGCTGATTCTTCAGGAAATGATAAACAGACTTTAGAAGTCTCCATTTGAATGTTTAGGTTTTATTTGCTTTCCTTTGGCTAACCATGGAACTTAAGCACTGCTTAAAACCTGGAGTTTATCATTGGGCTTTCATTTTCTCTCTGCAGCTCAAACATTGCCCTGTGTAGATGGAGTGAATCCATCCTGTTGGGCTGTGGTTTTAATATGGAAAAAGCACGCAGAGAGCTTGCTCTGACAGGCAGAAGGTAAATAATTTCCCTATGTCTCAGGCAGCTTAGACTTTTTTTCTTTTAAAAAAAGAAAGAAATTGCTTATACTCTATTTACCTTTTCCCCTGAGGAGTAAACGGGAGGTGGAGGCAACACATACTTTCTGACACGGTGTGTTTGAGATTTCTCTTCTTGCAACAACAACACATCAGCCAGGAGCGAATTTCCTGAGGGTGGTTTGCTGATGGACGTGCTGAACCTTGCCTTGTCAACAGGCACATTCCTGGGATTTCACACACCAGCAGCCCTGGTGTGAAATGGGAGCTGTACAGAGCAATAATTCATGTTTATTGTGCAGATTAAGAGCAAACTGCAGCAGGATGGGAGCTGCTTGTGTTGGAGTGCAGGACTTGAAAGGTTGGGATGAGTCCAGAGGAGGCCATGAAGGTGCCCCAGGGGCTGGAGCTGCTCTGCTGTGAGGAAAGGCTGGGAGTTGGGGTTGTTGGTGATGAGGAGGCTCTGGAATGAGCTCATTGCAGCCTTCCCATGTCTGAGGGGGCTCTGGGGCAGCTGGAGAGGGACAGGGGACAAGGGATGGGGGGACAGGACACAGGGAATGGCTCCCAGTGCCAGAGGACAGGGCTGGATGGGATTTTGGGCAGGAATTGTTCCCTGGCAGGGTGGGCAGGGGCTGGGATGGAATTCCCAGAGCAGCTGGGGCTGCCCCTGGATCCCTGGCAGTGCCCAAGGCCAGGCTGGATGAGGTTTGGAGCTCCTGGGACAGTGGGAGGTGTCCCTGCCATGGCTGGGGTGGCCCTGGATGGGCTTTGAGGTCCCTTCCAACCCCAACCACTCCATGATTCCATGGTAAACCTTCAAACCCCACTTTCTCAAATATAAAAATAATTGCAGATTCAGGCGTCCCTTGGAGAGCTGCAATTAGTTCTGAGAACAAAAGGCTTTAGAGTTACACACCGTTACAATCATGTTCTTTAAAAGGTAAACCAAAATTACCCAGCCTCTGTTCTCCCTGAGCATCTGCAGGAATGCACTTTCAGGTACATATATCTATGTATGTTTTTAATAATGCTCCCTCGTTTGACATGGTGTCTTGCCAGAACTGGAATCATTAATGAACTCCAGAGGGGATTTATGCAGATCCAAAGCTGCTCATTACATCTATTTTTAAGTCTGTTGCCGCACTGAGGGCGAGGGGAATTTGTTGGAACCTGTAGAGTTAAAACTTGTAATTTTGTTTGCTAACACTTGCAGAAGATTACAGCTGTGATCCCAGGCCCTTTGAAGTCAAGGGGAGCAGGGGGATCATTAGCATAGGGATTATCCCTGTTTTTCTAAGGCAATACACCCAGAGAAAAGCTCTCTGTGCCCATCTCCTCCCACCTGGGGAATGCACATGGCAGGGATGGTGTGTTGGGAATTCTTTCCAAGCTCTGGCTCTTGCAGAGCTTTGGGAATGTGCTGTGTCTGTGAAGCCTCATTGTCCATGGAATCCACAAAGTCTGTCACTGTGTAAAAAGAAACTCGTAAAGGAAATAATCTGAAGTCTTATTCTTGGAGCCAGGGTTCTGGATGACTCTGTGTGTGCATTTTGAGAAAGCCCCATCTCAAACACTGAATATTCCCCCAAAGGTGTTCTCTGGGGTCAGGGTTTGTCTGGGAGCCTCTCTGCTCTGGGATGATGGATTCACAAATAGAACTTCTGCAGGCAGCTGGAACAAAGGTGCACCAGGGCCAGAAGCAAGGGCAGGTTTTGTAGGAAAGAGCCTCTTGTAGAGGCAGCAGAGACGTGGAAACACAGCACGATATGTGTCTGCAAAAGCCAAGTGTGAGGCTGCTGCTGGCTTTGGGTTCCCTGCAGGTATTTAATGGGGTTTGCTGCAGCCTGTCCCAATTGGAGAGTGGTTCTGGGGCTGACAGACTCTGCTCAAGGCAAATGATTCTCATTAAAAAAGGATTTAATTAATTAGAGCCGACAGTTGGCTGACAGGTTAATTGATAAGGGAAGTGGGCCCCAGGACCTGGAGGTGAGATTATACCATGACTTTAAATCTTTGCAGTCTCTGGTAAAACTTGGGCTTCCACTGGAATGTCAGAGAAATCTCACTGGCTGTTTTACAGGGCACGGTGCCTGAAAAGATTTGCAAGAAAAGCTGCAGTTTCCTAAAATTCAGTTTTCAAGTAAAGATCTGATCTGGCAAATTTATTCTAGGCTAAGGCTCATTGAACAGTTTCAGTGGCAGCTTTGCACATTGCTGTGTTCACGTGGAATTGGTTGGTCCTGATGGGAAACTCACGTGGAACTTCATTAATTGGCTAAAATAAAACTTACTGCATCTTTTCTTTTAACTGCTGAAACAAGTAATCACATGCTCCAGTAAATGGGAGTTCTGGAACCACTCTTTTCTAATAATCTGCTTTTTAAAATGGAAATTAGCTTGGGGGTGGGTTTAGTGATTGATAGGAAGGTAACTGAGAGTAGAGTGAGATTGAAAATTGGGAAGGAATTGTTCCCTGGGAGCGTGCCCAGAGCAGCTGGGGCTGTCCCTGGGTCCCTGGCAGTGCCCAAGGCCAGGCTGGATGGGGTTTGGAGCTCCTGGGACAGTGGGAGGTGTCTCTGTCCTGCAAGGGATGGGAATTGATGATATTTAAGGTCCTTTCCAACCCAAAACCATTCTGGGATGCTGTGAAAGGGTGACACAGGGCTGAGTCCACCCTGGGAGCTGCTGACAGATCTGGACTCTCAGTGAAACTCTTTTCCAAATCCATCTGGTGAGTACAAAGGAGAAAAGGGAAGGCTTCTGGAAGTTATTCTTTGAGCCATGTAAAAACAGTATTTTACAGGGTAGAGAGATAACAGTGACAATAGAAGGAATATAGCAGGGTCTGGAAAAAATCAGCTGGAAAACTGTCTTGACCTCCACCAGAGTCCACCCAAGCTGCACAAGGAGGCTGTGGTGGGGAAAAGCCACTCATCCATATTTAATGCTTTCTGTTTTGTCCAGGTTATTCCTTAAGATCTGGACGTTCACCCTTTAATTTGTGTCCAGAGAACACACAGGCAGGGCTGGATGGTGGTGTGAACATCAGAGGTGTGTTTGGCAAGAGAGGTCAGAGCAGGGTCAGCTCATGGGCAGGAAGGTCCCTGTCACTTGTGCTGCTGTAAAAACCTGAGTATAATTTAAATGTAGTTCTTGGCTGTGTTTCTAAGGAAAAACACTGCTATGAGAAAGGTGTTTCCTGGTAAGCCAAGAGCAGCACATCACTCACCAGATTCAAAGGAAGAAATTTCATCTGTTACAAATGAGGTGATTTACACTGGCTAATAATAACTGTGACTGTTCCATGGGGGTGAGTCCTAAGGATTTGCCATAATGGTTGTTTTCATTGGCACGTGGATACCTGGCTGCAAGAGCTGAGACACTCCTGTTACAGCCCTTTTCTCTCGGGTAGAATTAGATGCATGGATTGCATATATCAGTATAATCAACCCTGCTAAGATGTAAAAACATCAAGTGTCAATCCTATCATAAAATCTAAACCCATCTTGTTTTCCTTTCCCTTTTTCCCCCCCCTTGTGCTCCAGCTAAAATAAATAACTGAGAAATAACTGAATGAATATAACCCATTTCTCCAAAGAAAGAAAAAATAATTGCCTCCAGACCTCTAACTTACCTGCCAAATTGCATCCTGATGTGAATTGCAATGGACACATTACAATCTTTTGAGACAAGGAAGGAGCTGATGGTGTCTGTGAGTGACCCTTCCATGGTAGGCAGAGTCCAGATGGATCTAAACTTGGCAATGATTTGCAGTGGCATCAGGGGGAGTGGGAGCCCAGGACAGCCTGCAGGGGCATTAACTGGAGATGTGAGCACACCAGGGCTGGGCTGGCATTAATGAGAGTGTGAGCACACCAGGGCTGGCATTAATGAGAGTGTGAGCACACCAGGGCTGGCATTAACTGCAGAGTGTGAGCACACCAGGGCTGGGCTGGCATTAACTGCAGAGTGTGAGCACACCAGGGCTGGGCTGGCATTAATGAGAGTGTGAGCACACCAGGGCTGGCATTAATGAGAGTGTGAGCACACCAGGGCTGGCATTAATGAGAGTGTGAGCACACCAGGGCTGGCATTAATGAGAGTGTGAGCACACCAGGGCTGGGCTGGCATTAACTGCAGAGTGTGAGCACACCAGGGCTGGCATTAACTGCAGAGTGTGAGCACACCAGGGCTGGGCTGGCTTTAACTGGAGATGTGAGCACATCAGGGCTGGCATTAACTGCAGAGTGTGAGCACACCAGGGCTGGGCTGGGGCAGCAGCAGCTCCAGGGCTGGCAGGGATATGGAGCTGCTGGCAGGGATATGCACTCCATGAGCTCTGTGCTCCACCACTGCAGGGAACACCCAGACTGAGCCACCAGGAGAAAACAAGGACAGTGAAGAGCACGGGGGAGGAGGAAAGTCCAGCCAAGGAGTCTCCTGTTGGTGGGATTTGTCTTTTACAAGGGATGGAGGGGACAGGGACCATCAGCGAGATCTGTCCTGGAGAAGTTTGGTATTTGCTGGAGGGGTTGGAGCCAGATGAAGTTCAGTATGTGGCAGAGGGGTGGAATGAGATGATCTCCAGCCCAAACCATTCTAGGTTTCCATGATTCCATGGTTCTGTGCCCCTTGGGTTCAGCTGAAGGCTCCTCGTGGTTCTTTGTGAGTGCAGAGCTGCCTTGGCTGTCCCAGCCAGTCCTGGGCAGTGTCTTGGTTTAAATCCAGTTTACACTCTGTGTAAATGTGGAGCAAGCCAGGACATGCCTTGTGTCTGTCAACAGGTACTGGGCATTCCTGGGTTTGGGAATGGCCATGACAATGCAGAGGATTCCTGGGCCTGTAAAAGAGAGATTTCTGTGATGTGCTAAGACCTGGCTGCAGCTTTTATCCCATTTTCAGTGTTGGGAGTGACTTCTGTGAGTCTGGGGTTTAACTTGCAGGAGGTCATTACAAAGGGGTGAGGACAGCAATGCAGAATTGTACAGGATGCAAAGGTTTATTTTGAACTCCAGAAAATACCAGTGGAGAAACAAAACTTTATTTTCAGATGGGAGAGTGTTTTGTGAAAAATCTTTCCACACACCCCACTCAAATCCCCACTTTGTCTGCACGCACAGAACCTGAACTTGGCTATAAAAGCCTTTTGCTGTAAAATCTAAGAACAGATACAAACTCAGTAAGAAACTACAGTACACAGTGTAGTATCAACTGTGTAAAAAAAAAACCAACAACTGAGAAGGATTCTGCTGTGAATTCAACATGAGCAGTGGACACAGGAACTTCAGTGAATACAAGAACTTCAGCAGCTGCAGTGCCTGCCATGGTTGAGTCCTTCAAGATACATGTAAAAACTAAAACGAAATATATTCTTCCTTTATTTCCATCATCTAGATTGTTACTTCACCCATTTAGATACATCTGGATATGCACATGGTTTTCTGGCCCTTTCAATGCTGTGATCAGGTCTGATTTTATTTTTAGTGACTTCCTAACCTGTTGTGGAGAAGTCAAACAATCACACAGCCTTTGGTGGAACTCAAAAACCCTCTGGCATTTTACCACTCACTCAATGCTGTTACTGCCTGTGCACACTGGGGTCCATTTGGGTGCACCCTCAGAATGTACAGCCCAAATATTTGCTGTCCAAAGGCTTTAGCTGGGTTTGGATGGGGTCAGTGGCTTCTCAGATCCCCCCACTGGTTGAAGCTGGGAGTCAGAAGCCAAGTGGGGAGTTTTGTAGCCAGCTGGAGTCTCCTAAGAGCTGATGTTGACCTCTGTAATGTGTGAATGGTGCTGTGGTTGGAGCTCGGGCTGCAAACAGGGATTAAGAGTGGAAAAAGAAAGGAGGGAGTAAATCCTCCCAGCCTTGGCTGTGGGGAGCAGGAGCCACTACAAAAAGGAGGTCATGTCCCACTGGAGAATGGCTGGATAGAAACAGCACCCCTGTGTTTGTGGCAGGTTCTAGGACAGTTGTGATTGGGGTTTTTTTTAACCTCAGGAACGTTAAATGTCATTTGGTAGCTTGCTCTGGAAGGTGCTAGGAGGAGCATAAGCATCTTCTGAGGGAGTCATGAGCTATAGAGGTTTATTAATAGGATGTAAAACAATTATTTGTTTGTGTGCTTTCCCCCCCTCAGGATTTTTTTTCTTTTTTGTTTTCTAAATAACACAAGACATCCTTGGCAGCAGAATCCCCACAGTTGTTAATGTCAGATTGTTATCAGATCTGACAGTGATTGTTTTCTAATAATAAGTATGTTTTTCCCTTGCTGCCCATGTAAGAGTGACAGTTTGCTGCAACTCAAGGCAAGATGAAAAAGAAATTCAGCATTTGCCATTACATCCCTGAAAACAAATGATCTACTTAGTGCAGATCCTTTTCTATTATTTATCTGCCTTTTAGTTATCTATGAAATGGATTTCCAAGAAGCACATGAGAGGCAGGGCTGGAATTCCTCTGCTTTTTAGCTCTTGTTAAGGTCCTGTTCAGGCTTGGGCTTGATTGCAACTCCCCTCCCAAGAGAAGAGAACTCATTTCAGTTCTGGCCATATTGGTAAGGTTTGTCAAGATGTTTTTAATGAGCTTTAGTGATCAGTAGCTGCTCTGGGATAGGAGGCCCACTCTGGAAGTGTCCTGGTGAGCCAGGTGTTGCTGTGGTTCTGTCCTGGCTGGGATTCATCCCTGGGGCTGCCCAGAGGAGCTAAATCCTCCTCCAGGAAGGCATTGCAGAGGCTCAGGACAGCTCCAGGTTCCTGATCTTTCTCATTTCCTTCTGCTGCTGTGGTGGTGGTGATGTGTCCTCTGCTCGGTCACTCTGGGGCTGAGGAGCTGCAGAAGGGATTCTCCTGGAGTCTGCAGCAGCAGTGGGGATCCCAAACCAGCCCATGGCCCTTTCCCTGCTCCAGCCCCTTCCCCAAGCACAGCTTTCTGATGGCTCTGCAGTGCCTGGGAGCCCTGGGAGCCCCTGGCTGCCACCTCCCCTGGAGTGGGGATGAGATGGGGATGGGATTGGAGGTGGGGATTGGAGGTGGGGATGGGATTGGGATGGGATTGGAGGTGGGGATGGGATTGGGATGGGATTGGAGGTGAGGATGGGATTGGGATGGGATTGGAGGTGGGGATGGGATTGGAGGTGGGGATGGGTTTGGGATGGGATTGGAGGTGAGGATGGGATTGGGATGGGATTGGAGGTGGGGATGGGATTGGAGGTGGGGATGGGATGGGATTGGAGGTGGGGATGGGATTGGAGGTGGGGATGGGATTGGAGGTGGGGATGGGATTGGGATGGGATTGGAGGTGAGGATGGGATTGGAGGTGGGGATGGGATTGGGATGGGATTGGAGGTGGGGATGGATTGGAGGTGAGGATGGGATTGGGATGGATTGGAGGTGGGGATGGGATGGGGACAGATGCCAGGGCAGCAGTGACAGCCTGGGGCCAGAGGAGACACCACAGTGCTCAGAGCTCCGCTCCTCTGTTATGGCAACAACACAACACAAGCAGGGGCTGATGCCCAAACACAAGGGCACCTCTTTCAGAAAGGGATTATTTAGTAGCTGAAAGCACTTCTTTAGCCTGCAAGTGATACTGTGTTAAATATAACCCTTCTGGACTGTCTCTTCCCGGGGATGGTTTTGGGAAAGCACCGTGGCCCTGGATCAGTGAGCACCCCTTGACACTGGGTGTATTCACCACCAACGAGAGCATTAACAGAGCACAAGCTGCTGGGAGTTATTTTTTGCTTTATCAGTCTTCATTTTAAGATTACTGGCAAGATCCTCTCATCTTCTCTACGTGATATTCTTAGCTGGAAGATTAACTGGTGTTCAGTTTGTAGAGTGATTTTAGTCTTATTAACGAGAACATTTGGCAGTGTGTACTTTGTTTTAATTTAGTTGGCTGTATTGGAATTTAAAAAGTCTAGAAGACAGCGTGTTCTTCTGTTTTTTAAAAAAAAGTGAAATCCATTTAGTAAGAGTAATTCTATTTTTTCAGTAGCAAAGAGGAGGCTGTACATGGTAGCCCAGCCCCAGCTCCCAGACTTAATGATGCCTGCTGCAGACTGCTGTGGGAAAAGGCTGGCATCAAGAATCCCTTGAAAATTAAATTTCAAGAAAATAGCACAAGTGGAAAAGTATCTTTTTCTTACTCTGTTTTTCCTTGCTGTGTTGCTTGTGTATCAGATATTGCAGCAGATAATCATTGCACTGATTTGGGTGAAATTCTCCTCCCTGAATAATTTTTACTTCAGTGAACTCCTCTGTTGTTATTCCTGATATCCAAAATTTGAGTTGTGGAATGGATACCCAGGACTATTTTGGGAATAGGAAGATGAAGAACTTCGTTCACACTTTCCCCCAAGCCCTTTGGCTGTGCCAGTGCTGGGATCTCACCCTTGTGTTGCTGCTGCAGACAGTGGTGCTTTTCCTTCCGAGTCATTCTTTAATCACACTCACTCACACGTGGTGCTGGGGATCCTTTGGAGCTGTACATTGCATGGAAAATTGTACATTTGGAATGATAAAGCATCAGGATGGAGAGTGGAGCCTGTCCTCACACTGTGGCATGAGAGGGGGTGTTTTTAAAGTCATTTTTCAGTTTTTGATGGTTGGACTCAATGATCTTAAGAGTCCAACCTGAGTTATTCCATGATTCTGTGGCTCAAAGGTGCTGTGCCAGGAGCTTGGATTAACATGGAGCTGAGTATTTATTATCCTTAAGTATTTACAGGTATTTTTTAAAGCTGATGTCTCCTAGCTGTAGCAGCTGGTTCAAATCCAGGTGTGGGTATGGTGCCTCTGCAGTTTCAAACAGGTGCTTGGAAAAACCCTGCAGGGATTCAGCCACTGACACACATTTACACCATCTATTATTCACCATGGCACAGCTACTTCATTTCTTCCTTTCTTGAGCTGGTGGTTGCTTCAGCAGCTTAAAGTTCGTTCACAATATTATTGCATATGGTTTTGAAGAGTGATTTTTTTTACTGTGAAAACCTGTAAAATGCAGAGATAATGTTACCTTGCCAAGTGTGTGGCCCTGGAAGGAGCTGCTGCTTGGGTTCCATCTCCTACATCATTAGCAGAACTCAACAACAGCTCTTGTCTGCTGTTAGAGAGGCCCTTACCACTACTAAGAGAAGCTGAATTACCATGGAGTGGTAATAAATGCGGCATTACTGCCTTTCATGATTTTATCAGAAGTCTCATCATCTCTGTTGTTGTTATCTTAGATCCTGAGGTAACACCATTATGGGAAAGGCATTCCTTTCATGCAGCTGAAAACTGCAATGCAAATAAAGCAAGCCCTGAATATACATCCTCTGCTTTTTAAAGCAGGTTCCTAAGAGGGGGCATTGACTTGGGGTGGGTTTTGTACTTGAGCCTGAAAACACCACCAAGTTTTGTCAAGCTCTAAGAGCAGTGAGGGCTCTCCTGATTGTGACCTTCCATGCCTGAAGGGAGCCTACAAAAAAGATGGAGAGAGTTTATTTACAAGGGCCTGGAGTGACAGGAGAAAGGGAAATGGCTTCAGATGGACAGAGAATGGGTTTAGGTTCGACATAGGGACAAATTGTTCCCTGTGAGGATGGTGGTACCCAGAGCAGCTGGGGCTGCCCCTGGATCCCTGGCAGTGCCCAAGGCCAGGCTGGATGGGTTTGGAGCTCCTGGGACAGGGGAAGGTGTCCCTGCCATGGCTGGGGTGGCACTGGATGAGCTTTAATGTCCCTTCCCACCCATCCCATCCTGGGATTTGGACATTGGGACAGTGAAAGGTGTCCCTGCCATGGCAGGGGTGGCACTGGATGAGCTTTAATGTCCCTTCCCACCCAACCCATCCTGGGATTCTTTGATCTCCCCACCCATAGCTCTGTGGCCCAGCCTTGATTTTGCTGTGCTCTGTCTCTGGAGCACTGTAATAACCCTATTTCCAAGCACTTTATTTTTTTCCTGAGGGTTTTTTGTTGTTTTTTTTTTTTGTGCAACAAAGATAGGCTTTTGGTCTGTACTTTGCAGAACCATTTAATGTTGTTTGTTTTTAATCTGTTGTGTGATTAAAATAGATTAATGTTGTAGTAACATAAAAACCCTCAGGGGGTTTTGTTCTCTTTGTAAATATTCTCTAGGATCTCTTCTGTCTTCTAAACTGTGCGTAGGGAGAGTGTTTAATGGGACCTGGGGAGAAAAGAGACGCATCTTAAACTTAATATAAGAATTTAATTTTTAATAAGTTTCATTTGGGGTTAGAGTATTCATATTGGAGTGGAAATTAAAGTGTCTAAATGCTTTGTGTGTAAGCTGTTGGAAATTCTTTAAAGAGACATTCAGGGGAAAATCTCCCTTTCCTTTTTTATCTGATCTTAAGAATACAAAATCAGAGAAGGCAGTGTTTGATGTCGCTGCCTGATATTTGAGCTGGTTTTGCAGGCGTTGCTGTGAGGTGTCTTTAGTGACACAGAGGGTTTGTGTGTGTGTGTCCTGCCGTGTCCTGCCCTCCTCCAGCAGCTCCTGTGATGTGTGGATGTGTGCAGGGCTGTGCTGCTATGGGGATCAGGGCAGGATGGAGCTCCTGGCGGTGTTTTTGGAGCAGAGGAGGGGTGAACCATGCTGGGTGTGCTGCCCTGCCTTTCAGCAGGCTCCAGCAAAGCCCTCGTGCTCTCTCTCCAGGCTTGTGGGTGAAATGAAGATCTCTTGCTTCATCAACGTGCTCTGCTCTTGGGCTGGGAGCAAGGGCTTTGCTGGTTAATTCAGGCTGAGGGGGATTTTCACGTTCTGTTGAGTGAGAGCAGCTTTAACCCTGGCAGGAGCTGGGCTGCAGGCATCTCTGGGTGTTCCTCAGGCTGTGCCAGGCCATGGCCACATCCCAGGGGGAACCATCACCTCCAGGAGCCCTCTGGGGACCACCTGCACCTCTGGCTGTCACCTCAGCCGTGGGAGAGCTCGTGCTTTGGGTTTGGGATGCTCCATCTCTGTCCTGCAGCCTCCCCTGTGTGGAGCTGTCTCCAGGGGCCCCAGCACAGCCTGCCTGGGCTGGATTCATTACCTGGGGCTCCCTGGGATAAATCACCAGCTGAGGTGATTCCTTTGCTGCTGCTAACTTGCACAAGTGTGTCACGAGTCCTGGAACGGGGATGAAGCTCAGCAAATTGCAGCTGCAGCCACAGGCCCTGCTGCAGGCACATCCTCAGGTCTGGGATTAGTTTAATACCTTTTATCTTGGGCTGCTTTCTGCCTTCACGGGGAGGCATCACCATGTCCTCAGGCTCTTTTGTAAGATTAAGAGCTTCCCATGGCATCGTGACAAGGAGGAAATTTAGGGAACAAGAGTGTTTAACTTGGAGCTAATCTGGTTTTTGTGAAGGAGGGAGGATTAGGGCAGTGAATTCTCCTGCAGGGCGGGTTTGTGCCATGATGGCAGCAAGGAGGAAACTCTGTGGAGAAGGAGCTCCATCCTGCTGGATCCCTGGCAGTGCCCCAGGCCAGGCTGGATGGGTTTGGAGCAGCCTGGGACAGTGGGAGCTCTGACCATGGCAGGGGTGGAACAGGACGAGCTTCAATGTCCCTTCCAACCCTGGGATTCTGTCATCTCCTCCTTCACTTATTTCCTGGGCCACAGAGTTTTGTGTCTCCCAAACCCTTGTGTTTATCTCTGAAGTCACTTTGTACCTAGAGTTCATTTTTCAGCCTTGCCTGAAGAAGAGTAACTTAGAGAAAACACTTCATGTGTTCATGGTGGCACCACCTCAGCCCTCCCCAGGATGAGCTCTTAAACATCTTCAGCAGTTTCCAGTAAAACTGCTGGGAGCTGGTAAATGTTAAACAGGACGTTTTTTCCCCTTCTAGTCAGAAACAAACTTTAGGAAGCTTGAAGTGAGTGCTGGAGGGCTTCCAACACAAATGTCAGGCTTGGCATCTCCCGGGAGCAGGAGGGGTTGGATCCCTGTGGATGTGGAGGGTGAGGAGCAAGTGTGGGTCCCAACCTGCAGCCAGAACCAATTCCTTGTGCTGCCCTCCCTCCTTCCCCCAGAATCAATTTGACAGCCTTGCCTTGATGGTAATTTAAAAAAATCCTCCCCACAGGGCCAGTGGCCAGAGCTGTGTGTGTGTGTGTACCTGTGCACAGGTGTGCAAGTATGTGCCACACGTGTGGGATAAATGTGTCTCACACTGGGTTGATCTGTTGAATGGAGCTCACAATAGTTTCTTTCTAAGTGTTAATGGCCCCACGTGATTTTCTGTGTATTTTCTGTGTATTTATATTGATTTTCTGTGTATTTATATTGATTTCTGTGTATTTATACTGATTTTCTGTGTATTTATACTGATTTTCTGTGTATTTATATTGATTTCTGTGTATTTATATTGATTTTCTGTATATTTGCTTTGTTGCACTGGAGATCAGTGCAGTTTCAGCCTTCTGCATGTTATGTAATGATTATATATGATTTTATGTATCAGTGGTTGTCAGGGTGCCATGGAAAACCAGGTACATGAGCTCAGGACATGATTATTGAATGCTCATGGCTGTCAGCTTCACAGGAAAGGGAAAAAACCCAGTGAGGTACTTCTCAAACATCTCAAACACAAAAGGGAGCAGTGCAAGGAAATAAGTTATTATATCTTACATTTACTTACTCAAATGCTTTTTTGAACCACAGTGAGGAGTTCTGGCATTCTGCCAAGCTTGAATTTGACCTTTTTTTAAATCCTTATTATTATTCTCATGAAACGAATACAGAGAGGCCTTAAGCAAGAGCTGATTCTTGTTTTACATGAGCCCCTGCCCTGGAAAGCTCATCATCTAAATCCTGGAAAGGGAAACAGGGCCAAGCACTGACCTAACTGCGTCTTGAGGGAGCTGGAGCAGAACTTTAATCTTCTAGTCTAGTGCACTGTCCCTGAATCACGGTGATTTTCCATAGTTCACATCATTTTTGCTGTGTGTCTGAAGATGTTGCAAGATGAGTTTGCCCAATACATCCTCAAGGGTTATTGCTAAAAGCTCCTTGTAGCCTTGCAAGAAGGATGTGCTTGGGCATATCTATTACCTATTAAACCTGGTGAAATAATGGAGCTTTCCCATGTCATAACAAATCACACCCGTGCCAAAACAGCTGCAAACATTCTCTAAGACTTAATGAGCTCTTGCTGGTTCACAGTGGTCCAAACAAGTTGTTATTGTGGCTGTTAGAGAGTGCAGAATTCTATTATCAGAACAGTCTCATAAAAAGACAAGATGGGATGTCAGGGAAGCCAATCCCACACTGCAGGGAGGTCTGTGGGGCACACAAAGGCACTGTTTTTCCATGGTAATGCAGTTTATAGATGTGTAATCTTCTGTAATTCTGCTATGATTAAACAGGTGTTTTTCTTCCTGAAGTTCTTTCAAGCTGTAAGGGAGGACGAAACAGAGAGAGGGAAATATTTCATATTTCCATTATGCATAAAGCAGCCCTGGATCCCAGAATGAAGCAAAAGAGGGAATTTGGGGAGCTAAACTCCACTCTGACTTTCAAGAGCTTCTCTCAAAGAAGCTTCCACACACCATCATAAAAATGTCAGTGTGAAATATCCGAGCAGGAGCAAATTGAACAATCTGGTGATTCTAGTGCCTTCATCTGGAGTCTCATGCCTGCAAGGGTGTGCAAAAGTCAATAACTGGAATTGGAGGTTATTGATTATTTCACTGGGCTGCTGTTGAAACATTGTATGTGCTTGATTTGGTCTTCAAGCACCCAGTAAACGCTTGGGCTTAGTTTTACCTCCCTTTGTGAAAACAATTGAAAATACTATAAAACTGAAAGTGTCTGAAGTATTTTTTCTCAATTTTAAAGTATTTTTCTTAAACTTAAATAAATGTTATTTGTCAAGGTTCCCCTCACTCCAAGATGGATATTTCATGCCACAGGTGGGGGCTGTTCATAAATTTATAAGGAATTGAACTTTCTGTTGGACACTGCCACCTGCAGCCCCATGGATTTTAGGATGATTGGATTAGATCTGTCTCCTCCTGCTTCTTCTTCTTCTTGGAAATGAAAACAGTTATGCAAATGGACTTTTTTCTTTTATTTTGAAGCTGAAAGAGAGCAGGTTTAGGTGGGATTTTGGGCAGGAATTGTCCCCTGGCAGGGTGGGCAGGCCAAGGGCTGGCACCTCAAGCACGGGTACACAACACCACTACTCCACAGGTTTGTAAATTTTTGATGCAAAAGAAGTTTCATGAAGTTAACTTGAAATATTCTGGCAAATCTGTAGCGTGGGAATAAGGAGATGGGTTCTCATCTCCCTGCCTCACACATTCCAAGGAAGGTTCAGGTTGGATATTAGGAGAAATGTCTTCACTGAAAGAGTGGTTTAACACTGGAACAGGCTGCCCAGGGGAGTGGTGGAGTCCCCATGCCTGGAAGGGTTCAGAAAAGAAGAGGATTCAGCACTTTGTGGTGTGGTTTAGTGTGCATGGCAGTCAAAGGTTGGATGTGATGATCTCCAGAGGCCTTTTCCAACTTTAATGGTTCAGTAATTCTACAAAAGGAAGGAAAAGAAAATTGTAAGTTGAGTTGTAGAGCTCCCTGGTGGAAGGTAATGTTAAGCTAAAGAGCTTAGGAGGGTTCAGAGGATTATTAGATGTTTACAGAAATAATAAAAAAGTTATCACAGTTCTGCCAGGTGGGATATCAGTTTGGCAGAGGAAGAAGCCCTCAAGGTTCCTTTTCTGAAGCAGCCCCGTGCTGGGAGGGTCTGGAGAGGTTTCCCTGGTTGTGGCTGAGTGAGAAGCAGCAGATCCCAGCTGGAATGGACCACTGGTGTTCTGCACCAATTTCTGCTAAAATGTGCTGGGTTTTGCTGTGGTGACACACACAGGTGCCCTCTGCAGAGACACCCTGAAGCGCTGCTGGTGAATGATACAAATTGTTTTTCTATAAAGAGCCTTTGCCCTCAGTGCTGGGAACAGCTGCTGCCAGCACCCCAATTCCTTGGGGCTGGCCAGGGATGAGCCCCACACCCCAAATATCCCAACCAACAGCTGAGCAAAGCTGGGAGCTCACAGCTCAGGGTGATGATGTTGGCTCTGAGGATTAGCACAGCAGGTAGCTGTGCTGGCACAGGGCAGGGTTTGGGCTCAGGGATAAGTACACATTCTTTTATTATTGCAGCTAATGGGAATCTGCCAGGCTTTGAGGCACAGAAAGGCTCACTGGCCACCTGTGAGCTAATCACAAAGATTTGCCTCATTCTGTATTTCAGCTCACTTGGAGCCGGTAATCTAATTTCCAAACAGAGATGAGAAGAGTGAACAATTCATTTTGTGCTTTACATGGCTGTGCTGCTAAACTTTTAATCCTTTTAGAATTACAGTTCCCTGTCACATGGAGGCATCACCACACAGTCCTGTGTGTGAGGCTGGAGGCTTTGAATGCACCATTGCTGGATAATAATTAGCCTCAGCAGCAAGGCACAACATGAATCAAAATTTAAGTGAGGAGCACAGGACATTTTTCAAATGCTGTTATGAATCATACTCAGGGTAATGATTGCAGTTTGGATAGAAAATCCCCGTGTTTGGGGTCATCCTCAGCCTCAGCCATCGCGCCCCAACCTTGGTGTCCTCTGTGCGTGTGGGACACTGCTGTGCCAGTCCTGTGTCCTGCCAGCTCATTAACCACATCCCAGGAACAGTGTGGGGCACTTCTGACTTTAATCTTCTCTGCTTGCCATTTCTTGTGGCTATTCAGGTCACGAGTGAGGCTCTGGGCTGAGCTGAGCTGTGTCACTGTGAGCCCAGTGCTGGTTCCTGCTGCTGTGTTTAGGATGTGCTCAGCTTCTCCTCCGTGCCCAAATCCCCCTGGGCTGCTGCTCTGCTGCTTTCCCTGTGTTCAGCTCAGCTGCTGTGTCCTGAGGGTGAGCACAATGTGCCAAAGCCCTTCCACAGGGTGTTCTTGCTGCTCTGTGTGTGCAGGGTGATCCCTGACTCTGCAGTGAAACTCTTCACCTGGAGCTTCCCTCGGGACAGCATCTGCCCCAGGACTAACAAGTGCCTCACAAGGGCCCTCATGCTGACTTCCTTTGCTTGAATTTTCCTTTCAGGTGCCAAGAAATTCTGACAATTTGCAAAGAGCTGGGTGTTACTGGACATTTATAATTAACACATTTAATGTGACGCTTCATTGAGCACAAACAATGAAGTCTGATTTCTGCACTGGTCCAGTTCAGACCAGAAGAAGAAGAATCCTTCCTGGGCAGTTGGATAAGCCCTGGCACAGCTGCCCAGGGCAGGGATGGAGTCACCACCCCTGGAGGGAGTTAAGAGATGTGCAGATCTGGCTTTGGAGGATGTGGGTCAGTGGTGGCCTTGGCAGTGTTGGACTCAGTGATCTTAGGGAGCTTTTCCAGCCCTACTGACTGTGAATTCTCTAATTCCCATCTCTGCAGCATTGGGAGCACAGTGAAAACAGTGCTGAGTGTGAGAACAGTGTGAAGTGACCCTGATGGGGGAGCTGGGATGTGGAACCTCAGCAAAGTTTCCTTGTAGACAGCAGTGAGCTGAAATAGTTGTAATTAAAAATGGGAATTCTCATGGTCATGCTGAGCTCCATCTTAGTGTTAGCAAGTGTTTTTAAGCTCTCTGCTTATACTGGCATCACGCCTTTAAAGTCAGAATATCTTTGGCTGTAAAGAGCAAATCACAAAGGAGCCAGGGCTGTGTGGCTGGGGGTGTGACACATCTCAGGGGGAATGGAGGTGTTATTTTGCTGTATAAACATATCACACACATCTCTGTGGTCCTCAGTGTATTAAACTAAACTGTCAGGGTACATTTGATCAGTGTTCATAGGGTTATACCTTTCAAGCTGCTTTTGAAAGCTGGTTTTGTTCAAGCTCATTCAAGTAATCCTGTCACACACAAGTGGGATGAGCAGATGTCATGGGCATTTGGGGGAATATTGTGGATCTGTAGCCAAGGCAAATCAATAGTAAAGAAGGGGGGGCGATGGATAAACTCAAGATATTTTCCTCTCCTTGTCCTCTGATGGAGTTAACCCTGTGCTGAGGTGATGTTCCTGTTAATAATTGGAGAAAAATATCCAGCCTGGCTGTGTTTTCTGGCTTTGATTGATTATTGTCTTGTACTGTCACCTCATTTACTCCAGGCAGGTTTGAAATGCGCTCCCACCCTTCTGCTCTGCCCACTGAGGGGTCACAGGGTGTTCCTGAAACAGCCAAAAGAGCAGAGGGGAGGAGAGAGAGGGACAGGGGACAAGGGATGGAGGGACAGGAGCCAGGGAATGGCTCCCAGTGACAGAGGACAGGGCTGGATGGGATTTTGGGCAGGAATTGTTCCTGGCAGGGTGGGCAGGGGCTGGGATGGAATTCCCAGAGCAGCCCCTGGATCCCTGGCAGTGCCCAAGGCCAGGCTGGATGGGGTTTGGAGCTCCTGGGACAGTGGGAGGTGTCCCTGCCATGGCTGGGGTGGCACTGGGTGGGCTTTAATGTCCCTTCCAAGCCAACCCATTCTGGGATTCTGTAACTCTTGAGATTCAGGTGCTTAAGAAGCCCCTGGTTTTTGCCACAACTCCAGAGAATCCTGTGAGAATCCTGTGAGAATGCAGAAACTCTCAGGTGTTTGGGTCTGAGGCAGTCTTTGAGCAGAGCTCATCCTTGGGCAGGTGGGATTTGCACCCTGGCTCCAAGGTTTGGGAAGTTTGGGAAGAGCCTTGTGCTGGTGCCAGAGGGGTGGGAAGCACAGTCTGGCCTCACAAGGGTTTCTGTGCATCTGGGTGTGTTTCAGAAGGATTGTCAGGACAAGACCTAGATGTCTTTGATTAAAATGCAGAATTGAAACAGGAAGGTGAAACTCTTTGATCACAAACCCATTACTAGTAAAGAATATTCCCCAGTGACCTTGGCAGCATCACTTCCCACCTGGGAAGTTTTCCAGCCCATTTGGAGCCCCTTCAGTCATCCCCCAGGAGCTGGCTGTGGAACACTTCGGGGCTGTGTACTTAATGATGTCATTTATTGATTCCCAGCTGGATGGGTTAGGAAGTCAAGAGATTTTATTGGAAATAAACCTTTGGCTGTGTGTGTTAAAGCAGGATTGAGTTCTTGCACCTGTCTGCAGCTCCTTTCTACTTACAAAATGCCAGGGTTCCTGACAGACAGGGGTGTTTGGATATTCCCTTCTTCGCTTCCCTCTAGAAAGCTTTACCCCATTCCTTTGTACTAAATCAAGAGGTGCTTTTTAAAAATAAACAAGTGCTCTCAGATGCTCCCAGTGTCCAGCTATAGGAGTTACATTGATGGACTGTGTTCTGTTTAACAGCTGGATGGAGTAAATGGTTTCATGTGCAGTATTGGAGGACTCTGCACTCTCAAATCAAGGCCAGAAGCAGCTCAGTGACTGAAGAATTGTCAACATCTTCTGCAATCCCACTAAGTGCCTCTTTTCATTGATCTGCAACTTCATTGTTGACAATTAAATCCTTTTCAGTGCAGAGGATAAACATTTTTAACAGGAGGTAGCAAAATCTTTTGTCCTGAATGATTTTCTTGTTTTATAATGAAGTACAAAGTGTGTCACCAGCCTTGCTGTTCACTTGTGCTAAATACCTGCTCACTGTGGAGTAATTGCTATCAGCAGATGACAGAGCTGCAAGGAGCTGTGCTTTTGAAGGCATGTTCTTCATTTGCATAATCAAATGCTCTGTTAGTGTCCTTGGAAATTAGGATGAAAGATGACTGTGTGCTAAAAATGAGAAATTGTTTTTAGCAAATTCTGTGTATCCAGTAGAACAGCTGAGCTGCTCTGGGGCCTGTTTGATGTGTGCTGGCTGCTGCACCCACAGCCTCCTCCCTGCTGCTGGGAACAGCTCCTGGCACCTGCCTCTCCCTATCCACACATCGCTCTGCCCAACGTCTGATCGATGTGAAATGGACAATCAGGGCTGCAAGCTCATTCATTACTTCAAGCCTGGTAAAGCGCTTGGAAAGAGCTGGTGGTCTGTGGGTTGGATCTGTCCTGCATTCCATGGCTCCAGAGATATCCTGGGGGTTTGTATTGCTTGTGACACTTTGTACCAGCTCCCCACTTACCCATGATAAAGCTGGAGAAAATAGGTTTGAAAGGTCTGGGTTTTTATCTTGCATTAAGAAGTTTGGAGAAAATTTGAGTTAGGCAGATACAGTGTTACCAAGAGTTCAACTTACCAAAGCAGTGAAAGAAAATTAATACTATTTTTAAATTAAATGATGCTTAAATTAAATGATAAAAATATTTCTTTGGTAGACTGAATGCTCAGTCCTAAAGATAATGCTGCAGAACACTGAAAACTCCTGTAATTTTCCCACTTGTGAAGTAGGGGCTTCGAACTCAATCCTAAACTTTCAGGAAAGTGGAATATTTAGTGCTGGCTCTGAGTTGGTCCCTGAAGTTGCCTGAGGCCAGGCATGGAGAAGCTGAACCCGAATGCAGGCAGGAGGAGGGAGAGGATGTGGTACAGCCTCATTTCTGGATGACACTCCAAACCCAGCTGTCTCACACCTGGACATGGAAAAGTTGGATGGTTTCATGTTTAGAAGAAAGGTTTTTCTGCTGTAAGTTTGACATGGTCCTGCAGGGGTGTCCCTCAGGGGGTTTCATTCCCCGGGGTCAGGGATGCTCAGGACACTCAGCACTGGGGGGCTGGGGGTGGCCATGGCACAGCCTGTGCTGGTTCTTGGCACCTCCTGTGCTCTTGGCTGCTCCCAGACATGCTGAACCCATCTGCAAACATGGCACAACGAGAGGGGTCATTGATCAATCTCCAGGAATGTCACATCTGGCAAATTCCAACAGGGCCTTTTTGTCAGTGGAGAACAGCTGGGCTGTTCCTGTGGCTCTCATGTTCCCAACTGGCCACCTCTGGCCAACCTTTAACTCTTTAGGAACACCCAGATGGGACAAAGGAGCCAGAATGCAGAGTTCAGGTCAAATTTTAGTTGTTTGCACGTTAGGAAGAGAAACAGTGATGGAAAGCTGCATATTGCCTGTATTTATTACACAAATCCATGTCTCCAGAGGGAAGTGTTTGCTGGTTCTCCCAGCTACAGAGTCTCTCCAGGTCACCTGAATCACCTGGGTCACCTACAGGTGTCCCCAGAGCAGCCTTGGCTGCTCCCTGGTGTGATGGAGCCAAGCCAGTGACAGTCACAGACACAGCAGGATCCCATGGATTGAAGATGATTTAGTGGTGAACACGGCAAAAGATCTTTTCCAAACTGAAACATTCCGTGAGAAGCACAGAGCTGCCGTGGTGTTGGCTCCCTCAGCGGGTCAGTTCCCTCAGTTTGCTCTCAGGGAGGGAGTGATGATGATCACAAGGATGGAGAACAGGAGCGCTGGGCAGGGTCTGTCTTCTCTGCCATGTGTTTTGTTTTGAGGAGTTCCTGGGGCAGATGGATTTGATTCAGTTTCACATTCACCTGGATGGTTCTTGATGGCAGCAAGATGGAAGTGCCCGGAGTGTGAGTGGCCCAGCAGTGCTTTTGGGCTGGTCTGTCTCACGTTTAACCATTTTCTCTCTGTGTTGTTGCTGTTGCAGATAAAGAGGTGGGAGTTGGCGCGCTTGCTGACAATGCCGACCCTGGTGCTAGGGGCCCAGCTGTCCCCAAAATATCAGGACTAGAAAGGAGCCAAGAGAAGAGCCAGGACAGCAGCAAAGACCCAATACTTGAGCCTGTGGTGCCTAAAGACCCCCGTCCTCAGGTGACACCGCCGCCGCTGGAGCCGCCGTCCCAGGGCCTGTGCCCCAGCCCCGCGCTCGCCCCGCGCCCGGAGGCTCCAGCCCCGCCGCCCGCCCCGGCCGTGCCAGTGCCCGCAGCCCCCGAGGAGCCCGGCCGTCCTCCTGCCAGCCAGCCCTGTGGTCAGCCCTGCAGCCAGCCCTGTGGTCAGCCCTGCAGCCAGCCCTGCAGCCAGCCCTGCGGCCAGCCCTGCGGCCAGCCCCCGGCCGGCCAGCACCCGCCGCGGCCGCAGTCGCCGCTGCCCCCGGCACACCCGGCCCTGCCCGCGGTGCAGCCCCATCCCCAGAGCCTCTCACAGCCGCTCTCTGCCTACAACAGCAGCAGCTTGAGCCTCAACAGCTTAAGGTAGGTGCATGGAGAGGGGTGTGGGATGCTGGACTGAGCCCAGAGGGGAACTGGGTAAAGAAGTGACAGCACAGCCCATCCCGTCCTTGGGAAATAAAACCTTGATTCCTCCCCTGAGATGAGCCAGGATCACTTTCTGTGACCCAGTGATCCCATAAACTCTGGGTCTTTTCAGTTCATTTGCTTTGGGTTTTTTTCCCTGCCGTACTTGGGTTTTTGTAGGGAATTTCACACAGTATAAATGAGGGGAGGAAAAGCCCAGTTCCTGCAGGCTGGGCAGCTCGCTGAGGGCTGGCAGCTTTGCCCTCCCATCCCTGTAAATATCTGATTTCTCCAAGTGCTGCCATGCCCCAGGGCAAGGAGCCCAGGAGCTCCTGGACCGAGGTCCAGCTGGTGACAGCCCAGCACTGGCAGTCACACACCAGGCTCTTCACAGCTCCGTGTTCTCCTGCACTGCCAACACCTCACAGGCTCCAGCGTGTTTCTCTCACCTGGCCACGGTGAGATCAGCCTCACCTTTTATCTGTGGGTAACAAAGCTGAGCAGTGAGATTAAACACCACGTGCACAGGAATCTGTGATGTGCCTCTGAGTCAGGGAGCTCAGGTTTCCCCTGCTGTGAGCTGGGCTGCCATTCTCCAGATGTGAGCTCCCAGCAGGCAGATGTGACCTTCAGGACCTGGGGAAGCAGCACTGTGCTTGCCTCATGGTTTGACTAAAGACTGGGAGGGGTTTAAGACATGGATTTATTTTTAACCAAGCTGGTATTGCTTGTCTTTAAAAGTCACTGCAATAGAAGCATGTTGTTACTTGAAATAAAGGCAAGGAGAACTAAGCCTTCCATGAATGTATTTTAAATACTTATTAGTAGGAGATGAAACCTGAAAAATTGCAGCCAGTGTAATTACAAATACTTCTTTTGTTGACTCGTCTTACTTCATTTTATTGTGGGGTAGAGAGGGACATTACCTGTACAATAAGAACAAATCTGTTGTTCCCTTTTCAACTTCATTTCACATTGTCTGCAGTCTTTCATCTTAGTAATTCTTAGCAAAAAAAAAAAAATTATTAATGCAGTGATTTTGAGTTTCATTTGCCTGCAAACATGAACCAGGAGCAGTCATGTAGAAAGAGCTGATAATTAAGTAATGAGTGCAGAGGGCTGATTACTCCTTTGTGTGTCACCCCTGTGCTGTTGTGGAACAATAGAAACCCCTTGCAGGGAGGGAGAGCGCGGCTCAGGTGTGCAGCAAGCAGGGGACAGCAGAGCAGGTGCAGCAGGTGTTGGAGACAGGGCTGGGAATGGCAGCCGGGATTTGTGACACCAGTCACACCCGTGTTAGACCTGTGGGGCTGCTGGGGTCGTGCTGCTGGGTGTGCTGGGGTTTTTCTCCATCCCCACGAGCCCTGAGTGCCTCTCCTCTCGTTAACAGCAGCAGCAGGAGCAGCACCCCCGCCAAGAGCCAGGCGCCTCCCCCGCACATCTCGCACCACCCGTCGGCGTCGCCCTTCCCGCTGTCCCTGGCCAGCCACAGCCCCCTGCACAGCTTCCCTCCCTCCCTGCAGCCCCCCGCCCACCCTCACCACCCCAATATGTTTGCCCCTCCCGCCGCTCTGCCCCCGCCACCCCCGCTGACATCAGGGACGCTGCAGGTTCCAGGACACCCGGCTGGGAGCACTTACTCAGGTAAGAGCCTGGTTTGGTGATGGGACACTGAATAACTGCGCTGTGGGCCTTTGGGGAGGGCTCTGGGTGGGGAGAGGCTGTGCTCACTGCTGAGCAAAGGGACAGCAAAGCCAAACAAACACCTGGACACAGCCAGGGGCTTTGGCTCTGCCCTGGGAGTGGCTGCTTGTGGAAGGTGATGCTTTTCCCAGGTTTGTTCAGTTCAACCCACAGCAAGAGCACAGCAGAGTTCACGAGGTGCCCACACAGAATCCGTGACCCCCACAGCAAAGGTGTTCATGCAGTTGTGGTGTGTGCCCAGCAGAGCTTTCCTGGCTGCAGGGAGGGTCTGTGGAGGTGCCCACACAGAATCTGTGACCCCCACAGCAAAGGTGTTCATGCAGCTGTGGTGTGTGCCCAGCAGAGCTGCCCTGGCTGCAGGGAGGGTCTGTGGAGGTGCCCACACAGAATCCATGATCCCCACAGCAAAGGTGTTCATGCAGCTGTGGTGTGTGCCCAGCAGAGCTTTCCTGGCTGCAGGGAGGGTCTGTGGAGGTGCCCACACAGAATCCATGATCCCCACAGCAGAGGTGTTCATGCAGCTGTGGTGTGTGCCCAGCAGAGCTGCCCTGGCTGCAGGGAGGGTCTGTGGAGGTGCCCACACAGAACCTGTGACCCCCACAGCAAAGGTGTTCATGCAGCTGTGGTGTGTGCCCAGCAGAGCTGCCCTGGCTGCAGGGAGGGTCTGTGGAGGTGCCCACACAGAATCTGTGACCCCCACAGCAAAGGTGTTCATGCAGCTGTGGTGTGTGCCCAGCAGAGCTGCCCTGGCTGCAGGGAGGGTCTGTGCTGGCTGAGCTCACAGCGCTGCTGAGCTCGGGTGTGTTCACAAGGTTTGGCTTGGAGGGACCTCACAGCCCATCCTGTGCCATCCCTGCCACCCCTTCCCCTGTCCCAGGCTGCTCCAAGCCCCAAAGTCCAGCCTGGCTTGGGCACTGCTGGGGATCCAGGGGCAGCCTGTGCCAGGGCCTCACCAGGTCACTGAGGGGAGGAAAATGGAGCATTTGTGTAACATCATTTTGTGTCCAGGCACCAGCACACTCATGTGAGCAGCAGCCACTTGTTTGCTCACTCCAGCTTGCTTGTCCATCCTCACCTATTTAGGACTCTGTCCATAGATGCTCAGAGGAGTGTGAGAACAGGCTTGGTGAGAGGGGAGATGCAGACTTTGTAATGTCTCAGGCCTGTGAGATCTGAGGGAAGACCTGAGGGAACTCTCCTACCCTGTACTGTGTCATGATTTGTCACCAGGACGTTTTAAGTGAAGCCACAGACAGCAAAGGAAGTGGCACAAGGCTTGGAAAAGCCCCAGAGCTTGGGGGAGTTGTTTTATTGTTTGTTTTCCCTGTACTCGGCACTGGTGAGGCCTCACTGTGAGTGCTGTGTCCAGTTCTGGGCCCCCCAGTTTAGGATGGACACTGGGATATGCTGGAGCATGTCCAGGGAAGGGCAGCAGGGCTGAGAGGGCTCTGAGTCCTGTGAGGAGCAGCTGAGGGACCTGGGGGTGTTCATCCTGGAGAGGAGGAGGCTCAGGGGAGACCCCATCACACCCTGACAGGAGGGGACAGCCAGGTGGAGACCCTGTCACACCCTGACAGGAGGGGACAGCCAGGTGGAGACCCCATCACTCCCTGACAGGAGGGGACAGCCAGGTGGAGACCCCATCACACCCTGACAGGAGGGGACAGCCAGGTGGAGACCCTGTCACACCCTGACAGGAGGGGACAGCCAGGTGGAGACCCCATCACACCCTGACAGGAGGGGACAGCCAGGTGGAGACCCCATCACACCCTGACAGGAGGGGACAGCCAGGTGGGGTCAGGCTCTGCTCCCAGGGAACACCAACAGGATGAGAGGACACAGCCTTTTTCCCCTGCTCCAGGGGAAGTTTAGGGTGGACATTAGAGAAAAAGAAACTTGACAGGAAGAGTGGTTGGGCAGTGGAGCGGGCTGCCCGGGGAGGTGGTGGAGTCACTGTCCCTGGAGGTGTTGAGGAAGAGATTGGATGTGGCACTGAGTGCCATGTCCTGGTGCTGCTGGGTCATAGGTTGGACTCAGTGATCTCCAAGGTCTCTCCCAAGGCCGTTAATGCTGCTCCTGTGTGGTTCTGTGTTTCAGAGCAAGACCTCCTGCGCCAGGAGCTGAACACGCGGTTCCTGGCCTCGCAGAGCGCCGACCGCGGGGCCTCGCTGGGCCCCCCGCCCTACCTGAGGACAGAGTTCCACCAGCACCAGCACCAGCACCAGCACACACACCAACACACCCACCAGCACACCTTCACGCCCTTTCCCCACGCCATCCCTCCCACTGCCATCATGCCGACGCCAGCACCGCCCATGGTGCGTACCCCAGGCAGAAATGTGAGGATAAGTAGAGCACAACTCTATTCTTTATTACAAAAGTATTGTGGAGAATTTGCCAGCTCGTGGGGAAGGGCTCCTGTGCTGCCCAGGGGTGTCTGGGCAGGAGAGGCAGGGCTGTCCCTCTGTCACAGTGTGAGGACTGAGGGGCGAGGCTCTGGCCAGTCCTGCTTGGAGTGTTCACTCTGGGCCCTCCTCCTTCGTCCTGTCCCCAAAGGATCTTGATTTACTTTGAGGAAAGAAAAAATCCCAAACAGTTTCATTGGAAACGGAATTTTCTGCATATTTCTTCCTCTCTGTTGGTTGCCAAATCATAGAGAAGTTGTCTTCTATTTTGCCAACAGAAGTAAAGCAAGGAAATAGAAAGTAACTAGTTTGTGCTTTGATCCCTTTGCAGTTTGACAAATATCCTACAAAAGTTGACCCCTTCTACCGTCACAGTGTGAGTTTTATTGCTCTGTTTCCACTGCTTTTCTGTGGTGGGTTGGGATCACCACTCAGTCAATGGCACAGTGTCAAATCTCTCCCTAATCATCACTCCAGGATTTACCATTATCGTCCTTGGTTGCTTTGGCTTTTGAAGGCTTGCATTCGTGGTTTCTGATAAAGATGCAGTATCAGCTTTTCCAGTCAAAAGATCTCTTGCTCACACACCATTTGGAGCCAGGTTTGATGTGAAAAGATGAGACAGAAGAGCTGACTGTTCTGTGAAGCAGGAGAGAGCAGTGATTCCATCACGGTGTTTCAGTTGTGCCACAAACCCTTGGGCTGATATTTTTGCTAAGGAACTTGAAACGAACTGACAAACTATCACACAAATCCTTCAGGGATAGATAATCCAATAGTTTTCCCAATCTATCATATTTTGTTTGATAAAATCTGAAAACCTGTCTTATTATTCAGATTTCAAAAGCTCATCTGATCCACTGGGCTTGCTGTGTTTTGAAAGCTCTGTTTGATGACAGCAACATGAATCCAGCTATGCACTAGATGTGTTTATCTAAGCTACCAAAAATGTTACTTATTGAGATGAACTGATTTTTAAAATTCCAGTTAAATGTAAAGCTTCTGCTCCTAAGGGTTTGAATCCACTGATTGATTTGCTGCTGAACTCCGGGTTGTATTTTCCTCATCCTATTGGCAGAGGCAGGTGTCTGGCAAGAGTTTCTTAATTCAAGAGCAATATTTTGATGAGAGAAGGAGTACTGCATCAGCACTCAGAAATCTGCAGAGCATTTGGCTTTATGTGTTGGTTTTGCTTAGAAGTGGAACTGGGCAAAAAGAAAAAACTGGTTAAGACAGTGGTGTCTGTATTAAACAACCCCTGCTCACAGCCCGTGCTGTCCGTGTCTGGCAGCTCACTGGAGCAGCCAGGGCTCGGTGTGTGCAGCCTCAGAGCTCCAGGGAGGACAAACATTCCCACTTCCACTCCCAAGGGCACTGCTGCTCACCTGAGCAGGGTGGAATTGCACTGGATTTACTGAGCTTCACATGGGTTCAGGGATAGAGTGTCCCCAGCCAGGCCAGCCCAGTGTCCCCTGGTGCCACCCCTGGGACTGCTCAGGGCACAGGGGATGGGAGCTGGGCTGGGGGCACACCAGAAACACAAATCCTGTCAGAACATGGCACGTGCACAGAGCAGCTCCCAGGGACAGCAGCTTCCACTGTAGGGGCACACCTGGAACTCAGATTCCTCAGAGCTGGCAGTGAGTGTGGGTGAACTTTGGAGGAGAGCAGGGTCTGTTTGAGACCTAAAATCCATCTAGTTTGGAACAGGGAGTGCAGCTCACACAGAAGCTATTGCTGAGTTTTCCATCATTATTTCTTCTCTTGTGGCACAGTGAGGCTTTGCTTTTACCTGCAGCTGCTGCCAGGTGAGCACCACACACACCTGGCCAAGGGAAGCTGTGGTCACTGCATGTTTCCCCAGGGCAAGCTGGAAGGGAAAGCTGCTGCTCAAAAGAGAGGGAATACTTGGGAAGAAGGAAGCACTTGACTATGAAAGGTGGATTCTGAAAGCTGGAGGAATTTAACTGATACAAATTAATCATGGAGATAAACTATTTATTTTTTAATAACATTTCTGACCTTGAGGAAAGGTCACATTTGATTAACTTGCCAGTTGTTGTAAAACTGAAGAAATAATTCGTTATTATTAGTCATAGTCAATAGAATACGAAGTACTACATCTTTTCCCATCAGTTAGAATTAGTCCATTACACAGAGAATTAAAGACAGAAGACACTGGAGAATTTAAAGCACATTTTACTCATTAAAAATTATTGTAATTGAGGACAAATGTCTCCTAATGGTTTCTCAAATGCCTACAGTTCAGTATCAACTAATCTCAAAATGTTTTCTGCGCCACTGGATGGAGCAGGTCCAAATTAAATAGAATTAAAAACAACAGCAGCAACATGAACGGAGGCTCAATACCAGGCTTTTAAACTGAGAAAATCTTCTGCTACCTCTGAAATGTTTTCTCAGCTTTCAGTAAATACAATATGGATAAATGACCTTGCAAGATAAGCTAGAAGGGAAAAAGATGAAGAAAAGCACACGTGTATGCCTGGCATGTCCAAATCCATCACAACTTTGTGGCACTGATTTACCCTGGGATGGGATTTGCTCAGTGTTTTCCCACCCCTCATGTGTAGTCTTTGACTTTGCCCAGTCCTGCTTCTGTTCAATTAGCCATTAACTCATTTATTTTGATCTTAAAAGTAGCACACCGTGGTTTGACTTTGCTCAGCCGTGTTCAGAGGGGAATTGGTGTCAGCCAGAGAACCCTGTTATGTTTTTGGGTGGCAATTCCAGTGGAGCTGGCAGCCATCCTCTCTTAGAGCCAGCCCCTCCTAGATCCATCCCCTCGGAGATCCAGGGGTTTCCTGCTGAGGATGCCTTTGGAGTGTGATGCTTTGAACCCCTGAGTACTGCCAGGAAGCAGTTTGGGGTGTGATAGCAGCATTTTCACTGAATGGGGGGAGTTTTCTGTCACAGCAAGAGCCAAAGGTTCGCTGGCAGAGCACAGAGACGAGGGCACACTGGTGTGTGATGGTTTATCACGGAATCACAGGGTGGGTTGGGCTGGAAGGGATGTTAAAAATCATCTCTTCCACCCCTGCCATGGCAGGGACACCTTCCTCTATCCCAGGCTGCTCCAAGCCCTGTCCAGCCTGCCCTTGGACACTTCCAGGGATTCAGGGATCAGCCACAGCCTCTCTGGGCACCTGTGCCAGGGCCTGCCCACCCTCACAGGAAACAATTTATTTCTTTCATTTCCCTGCTTGTTTACCTGGGTTTGCTCTGTGTTAGCACAGAGCAGCCTCTCATTTTTTCCCAAATTCCTTAGGACAGAGCACTGGGTCAGTCAAGCCGGTGGAGATGGGCACGTTTTTGTGCTGAGCAGTTTCTTCTTCATAAAAAAACTCCCATACATTTCTGGGAGGTTCTGCCTTAACTTTTTGTGTAAATTCTAATCTTTAAAAAATCAGATTGTCTGTCTGCTAATATTAAATGTGGCAGGATATCCTCTCAGACAGGCTAATGAAGTAAGAATTGTGCATATTTTCCTCATTTCCTACAGATACCATTAAAATTCCAACCTACTAATGGAGTTTTAATGATACAATATCCTAGAACTCATAAGGGTTTTTTTTCCACTTAAACAGGAGATTTCTCAGTCTCACTCAGCTCAGGATTCTGCCTTTTCTCTTGAAATGCACCACAGACTGAAACCATTTAAAACCTCTCTCCAATTTAAAAATGAATAATTGAGGAGCAGACGTGTCCCTTAGGCTCTGCTGGCCCCAGGCAGGTGCAGGTTGCTGGCTGTCTGATTTTGGAACTGCTTTTAAGCTCTAAACCTCACGACATCTGTGAACATCCCATCGACTGCTTTAACTAACATCGTTGCAATGAGATCACTTCAACGCTTCTCAGTTTTCTCCATGTAACATTTTCCTCCTGTTCTGCAGGAATGCTGTCTGTTCTCCTCACTGTGCTGCTGCTGACCCAGTGCTGATGTTTTTTTCTCTTTTCTCTTGCAGCTGTTTCACTCCTATCCTCCAGCTGTATCAGGGATTCCTCCCATGATCCCTCCCACCGGCCCCTTTGGCTCGCTGCAAGGAGCTTTCCAGCCCAAGGTAAGACAGAATCACCTGCAGCTGCTCACCCTGGCATGTCAGAATGTTCTCAGGCCTTCATTCCACAGGGGACAATTGCCTTTTTCCAAATTTACCACAAAGAGGAGTTACTTCTCTTTAGGTTCAGATACATCTACAAACATTTTTTTTTTTAAATTATTTATATAAAGGCACAGTTAACTTTAGAAGCAATGTAATTAGTTCTGAGATAGTGTGCATGAATGAAAGGTCACGTAATAATCAGGATTTTAAGAAATGGTGCTCATTATTGTTTACTTATTTCCATAATTACCTCCAGCACAGTGCAGAACACTGATTTGGCTCTCCTCATGGGTGATAGCTGGGGGACAGAAATGTGGCAACTTCAGGGCTTTTCTCTTTTGTTTTCATTTATTTATCAGTGGGAGGAAGTCAGTCTTTGCAGCTAAAGACTGAAATCAGGAGTGGAATTTCTGCAGAGGAGACACCTTCTTCCTTAAATTGGCCCATCCACTCTAATGACTGAATATGTAAATCAGTTCATTAGTGGGATTCTTAGTCTGTATGGTAATCAGGTTGTTAACAACTCCCTTATTTAATTGTTAGCTATGCTGGAGCTGATTTCTATTTTCTTCATTTTGACATAGGAACAAGCTCTATCTAAATGTAGGGGTTTGTGGTTTTTTGGTTGTTTTTTTGGTTGTTTTTGTGGGGTTTTTTGGTTGATTTTTTTTTTGTTTTGTTATTGTTGGTGGGGCTTCCACAAAACTACAAAGTTTTATTAACTGTGATTTTACATTCAAATAATGGGAAGGGCTTTAATTTTTTTCCAACTGGATGTTTTCCTGCTATCCATATTGTGGCAGTGCCTGTGGATGGAGTTGAGGTCCTTGTGATGCTCTGTGTGCTGAGAGCATCACTGATAATCAGCAGAGCAGGGGCTGGCTCCTCCAAATGCTGCTTTTGATGCTGTGTCATAAATGTGTTCCTAATCAGCTTTTTCACATTAGATGATTCTCCAGTTTAAACAGTCACTGTTCAACTCATGGGAAGTTGGTGGACAGTCAAAGTGTGGATATGGAGATGATAATACTCACATTATTGGTTCTCCTTTCCTTTAGAAGAAGTGTTTCTCCATTGCTTAGACAATGCAATGATAAAGAACTATTATTTTGTACATTCTGTTGCCTGTAGGCATTGTTACTGTTGTGCAGCTCATTAATGTTGTCTCTCCTTGTGGAATTTCCAGACTTCCAATCCCATTGATGTTGCAGCCAGACCTGGAACGGTCCCACATACCCTTCTACAGAAGGATCCACGGGTCTGTAAAAATTGATTCCTTGTTCTAAAGTAAATCTGTTCCTCCTGAAACCTTGAATGCCAGAGCTGTCATCTTCAGTATGTCCAGATTAACAGCCTAAAACCAAAGCTGTCTGAGCTGTTCCATCAGGGAGGGCTGCAGAAGTTCTGTGGCAGCATTTCAAGCAGCCCCTGTGCGATGGCACAGCTCTGTCCTTGCTGGCAGCTCTCTCTCTCCCCCCAGGCCCAGGGGTAAAAGCAGAAAAGCCCAATTCAACACAGAAAAGGTACAAGCCTCCCCAGGATTTGTGTTTGTAGTCTATAATTGTTTTTAATGTGGGTAATGACAGCTATTCCCCGGGTTACTGTAGCATTGATTGCCCCAGTGAAATACGGATGCACTTTATCGATCACTCTGGATTTCTGACTTCCAGCGGATGTGAACAGCATTTATTGCCTCAGCACTTTGCCTCTCTGCCCAGGGGGTGTTGGTGTGTCTCAATTCATGGCCATTATTGCCATGAGGAGCTTCACACTTAAATATTTTCAGCAGAACTCTCAGACAAAAGCACTGAGGAGCTCTCCTGAAATTCCGAGCTGTGGCATGGCTGAACTTCCAGAGCTGTTGTCTTTGCCTTGGGCCAAGTTCCAGTACTTTACCCCAAAAGGAACCACATTTCTGTTTGTTTATCTAAGTGCAGATAACCAGAGCTCCCATCAGGAAGTCATTTAGCTTTATGTTCCCATTCAACTGGGAGTGAGTTTCGATTATTTCAAGATGATGCATTGTGCCATCACTGCATCTGCTAAGTACCTTCTGCACCTATAAATCTCCTTTAGTATTGCATTCTAAAACAGAAAATCCAAAACAAATGAGCAGTACCCAATAAATTGAATTATTTCCCAGCATTTATTGATGAAATATGAGCAAAAAAAGGGGAATAAGAAAATCATCCACTCCAAAAAAAAAACCCAACAGGCCACATCAAAAATAAAAATGAGAAAATTGGGTTTTTATATGGGCCTTGTTTAGCAACATCTGTTTCAGTGTGAAAATAATTAAGGGAAAGGCCATTTGACCTTGGCTGGTGGGTGGGCACACTGCTGGCATCCCATTCCAGCCATCCCAGCCCTTCCCTGGGATGGAGCCCTGTCCATTCTCCAGCCTTGCCATGAGCTGAGGAGCTCTGGAAGGTGAGAGCAGGAGTTTGCCCAAAGGACAGGGCCGTGCCTCCATCAGTGCAGTTAACCTGCCATTTCTGCAGCATTAAATCAACAAATTGCTGCTGCTGCCAGGGGCCAGAGCTGGGAGTGAGCCTGCTGGAGCTGCTGTCACCACTCAGGTGCCAGGGGGAGGGGACAGCACCGAGATGGAGGCTCAGGACTAATTATTATCCAAAAGGGCTTCATTTGAAAGTAAAATTCTAACATTTTAATTTCGTCTCTTAATGAAGCAGTACAGATTTGTTAATTAGAGCAATTGTTTGAGTGACAGGCGTGTAACCAAGCTGTCATTTCTTCTTCACAGTTGACAGATCCGTTCAGGCCCATGTTGAGGGTAAGAAATCTTCCTGTGCTCCCGTTTGTCAAGCTCAGCTCAGTCCCACCAGGTTGCAGCACAGAATAATTCCAAGTGAGAGCTGCCAGGTGTCACCTGGGCAGTTGTGCCCTGCTTTGGGGAGAGCATTCCTGCAGCTCCTGCTCGCTCAAGGACAAGGCAGAGTTTCACAGTTGGAAGTTTTGCTCTTCTCATGCAACCCCTCCTGTGAATATTTGAGGTTAAATATTGATGATCCTTCCATCATGGTTTCCTGAGGCAAATCCCAGAGATCCTGGCAGTGATTCCCTGTCATTTCACTGCACTCTGAAGGAGCTTGCTTTATTATTTTACTGCATGTTTTCAGTGTTATTCAGGGTGGGACTTCCCACCCAGGTATCTCACTGTCCACTACAGACAGACAATCCACTTCAAACACAAAATACTTTAGAAATAAGGATCTAAAGATCCAGTCCATCACTCATCCAAAGGAGCTTTTGTTAATTTTCTAGCATATTCAAGAAAAAGGTCTTAATTTTGATTTAGTGAACCTACTAAATCACTAGCACTGCCAGCTTTTGCAAATTAGCAAAAAGGTTGAGTTTAGGGTAGTGTGTCTGTGAGACAGAGTTTATTTTTTTATAATTTAATTGTTGGTTGATAAACAGCTAGAGATAGAAGGCAGACCATGAGCCATCATTGGTGAAACATTTAATTCACAAGTAGCTTAGGGAGACTCTTGAATTCCTGTGATAATTTTTAAATCTGCAGGAGTTGTTACTTGTGTAGGTAACTGCAGACCCCTAAGTAACAAAATTGGAGAAAGTCTCTCTCAAATGAGCCTTTTTCAGACAGTTTCCAGCTGTGCTGGAAATGGAGCTCAGTCTCAACAGGAGGCTGAACAAACACTCTGGTTCTTGCTCCCTGTGACTTGGGGGGACAGGGAGGGAGCAAAGACCCCCAAAACAGAATGAATGGAGTGACCTCCAGTGTTCCCAGTACATTTATGAGCTGAGGTCTCGCAGGGACAGACATGAGGGAGCCAGATGAATCCTGAAAACCAGAGTGACCTTTTAAACCACTTCCATTTTCATCTCTGGGTGGAAATGTCAATCCTAGCGTTTGTGGGAATGACCTGAGCGTGCAGCTGTGAACAGTCCAGCTGTGAGCAGTCCAGCTGTGAACAGTCCAGCTGTGCAGGGCAGCTGTGAACAGTCCAGCTGTGAACAGTCCAGCTGTGCAGGGCAGCTGTGAACAGTCCAGCTGTGAACAGTCCAGCTGTGAACGGTCCAGCTGTGAACGGTCCAGCTGTGAACGGTCCAGCTGTGAACAGTCCAGCTGTGAACAGTCCAGCTGTGAACAGTCCAGCTGTGCAGGGCAGCTGTGAACAGTCCAGCTGTGAACAGTCCAGCTGTGAACAGTCCAGCTGTGAACAGTCCAGTTGTGAACAGTCCAGCTGTGAACAGTCCAGCTGTGCAGGGCAGCTGTGAACAGTCCAGCTGTGAACAGTCCAGCTGTGAACAGTCCAGTTGTGAACAGTCCAGCTGTGAACAGTCCAGCTGTGCAGGGCAGCTGTGAGCAGTCCAGCTGTGAACAGTCCAGCTGTGAACAGTCCAGTTGTGAACAGTCCAGCTGTGAACAGTCCAGCTGTGCAGGGCAGCTGTGAACAGTCCAGCTGTGAACAGTCCAGCTGTGCAGGGCAGCTGTGAACAGTCCAGCTGTGAACAGTCCAGCTGTGAACAGTCCAGCTGTGCAGGGCAGCTGTGAACAGTCCAGCTGTGAACAGTCCAGCTGTGAACAGTCCAGCTGTGAACAGTCCAGCTGTGAGCAGTCCAGTTGTGAGCAGTCCAGCTGTGAGCAGTCCAGCTGTGAACAGTCCAGCTGTGAACAGTCCAGCTGTGCAGGGCAGCTGTGAACAGTCCAGCTGTGCAGGGCAGCTGTGAGCAGTCCAGCTGTGAACAGTCCAGCTGTGAACAGTCCAGTTGTGAACAGTCCAGCTGTGAACAGTCCAGCTGTGCAGGGCAGCTGTGAACAGTCCAGCTGTGAACAGTCCAGCTGTGCAGGGCAGCTGTGAACAGTCCAGCTGTGAACAGTCCAGCTGTGAACAGTCCAGCTGTGCAGGGCAGCTGTGAACAGTCCAGCTGTGAACAGTCCAGCTGTGAACAGTCCAGCTGTGCAGGGCAGCTGTGAGCAGTCCAGCTGTGAACAGTCCAGCTGTGCAGGGCAGCTGTGAACAGTCCAGCTGTGAACAGTCCAGCTGTGCAGGGCAGCTGTGAACAGTCCAGCTGTGAACAGTCCAGCTGTGAACAGTCCAGCTGTGCAGGGCAGCTGTGAACAGTCCAGCTGTGAACAGTCCAGCTGTGAACAGTCCAGCTGTGAGCAGTCCAGCTGTGAACAGTCCAGCTGTGAACAGTCCAGCTGTGCAGGGCAGCTGTGAACAGTCCAGCTGTGAACAGTCCAGCTGTGCAGGGCAGCTGTGAGCAGTCCAGCTGTGCAGGGCAGCTGTGAGCAGTCCAGCTGTGAACAGTCCAGCTGTGAACAGTCCAGCTGTGAGCAGTCCAGCTGTGCAGGGCAGCTGCTGGCTGGGACACAGCTTTCAGAGCAAGCTGCCCTCCCAGCCAGGGGCATCAGAGCATGGCAGGAGCATCCATGGATAGCCAGATAAATTCCCTAGCAAGGGACAAGCCTTGCCATTTCTGGCTTTCCAGGAGGATGGAGAGGGAAGCCTTTGCTTTCAGTTGTCTTGGCGTGGGGATCCCCCAGTCCAAACCAGACAGGGCTCAGGGTCTGTTTGCTTCTAGAAACAGAATAAAGCATCACAGGTTTTTGAAAGTTACTGATTGATGTCTCGTTTTTGCAGAAACCTGGCAAGTGGTGTGCTATGCACGTTCACATCGCCTGGCAGATCTACCACCACCAACAGAAAGTCAAGGTCAGTGCCTGGGCTGGGGGCAGAGGGCACAGAGCAGAGCTCAGAGAGGAAGGGCTGGCTCTCACCTGGGCTCTTGTGTGCCATGGCCTTGCTAAAGTAGCACTCACAGCACTGAGCAGAAGCCTCATTTGTGAGGGCTGGTGGAAGGATGAAGGCAGAGAGTCCCAGCAGAGCATCTGGGATGTGCTGGAGGCAGGACAGCAGATCTGGGACAATGGCTGCAGCTTTGCAGCTAGGAGGGGTGAAATGCAGGGGTGAATAAATGGAGTTTGTTTATGGTTCAGGACACAGGTGTATCAAGTGGGATTTTTTTCTGGAGACACTGGGCATGTGTATCTGCTTCAGGAGCAGGAGAGGGCACAGGAAGGTTCCTCCTGTCCCTAGGATGCTTTACCCAGTGTGGCTGCACAGACACCCCTCAGCCTTCCTTCACAGCCCCTCTTGGCTGGAATGTGGCACCTGGATGTGCCTGGGCTGCCCAGGCAGGCACAGCCTCTCAGGGGATGTTGTGTTAGCAGACACTGCCTCACTGGGGGGAACCTTAGCGAATGGAAGTCCTGTCTTAATTATTTTACAAGCTCTGAGACACCAAGGGTGAAGGCCATGGGCAGTTTTCCATTCTTACTGTAACTGAATTTCCATTGCACATGGACTCTGGGAAAGTTTCTTTCCCTTTATGGTATTTTCAATGGACTCATCACTTAAAAATCTCGTGTTGTCCCTGAAGTTTTTCAGTAAGTCAGGAATGGTTGCTGTTCTTCACTGCTCATACTTCAGGAATCAATAACTTGTGTTAGAAACTAAAATTACCAGGGAATCCTTAGCACTTTGCAGTCTGTGTGTGCACTTGAATTGTGTAGGGTAGTGCTGTAAGAATATGAAGATGTTGAACAGCTATGAAAACCTGCAGCTAATAGAGTTTAAAAATAACCCTTTTAAACAAGGTTGACAGGTTAATTTGCTGCAGTAGACATATCTCTCTTCTCTGCTTCCTTATGTTTCCCCTGCTAGTGATCTTCATTCATCTTCCCATTATCAAAAAAGACAAGATTATAGACCTAGAGAGTTATATGTCCTTTTTTTATTTTATTGAAAAGGTATTTTCTTGAAATGAAATTATTATTCCCATGCTATCTATGTCCTTTGAATCTTTCTTGATTTGATATTCAGACAGAGGTCAAACCAGTATATTTATAACTCACAGTAAATGCCATTTTCATGCAGCCATTTCTCTTACCTCATATATTCTACCTTGCCTATTAAAAAAAGAGCAAGAATAAAGCCCAGAAGCACATGAAAGGGTGCTGCTCGAGTTTTTGAGGCTGTGCATGATGATATTTTCAGGAATGATTGAGAAGTGTGTCAGTAAGGAGAGTTGGGATCCCCCCTCCTCGTGTGACCACAAAAGGTGAATCTGTGTCTCACACAGGACAATTCTCCTCCTCCTCACACTCACTCCTGTGCTTCTGGAGGTGCCTTTTCCTCTGCTCCAGCTGCAGCTGCTGCCTGACCACAGAGCAGGGAATCACATGTGTTGATTTCCAGTTCCCTTGTGCTGCCCCAGGATGCTGCCAGTAACGATCTGGCCTGGTAATTGCTTGCAGAGGGCAGCAGCAGGCACTGAAGGAGCAGGCACGGTGGGAAACTTTAAAACTCAACCTTCCTGACCTCAGGAAAAATTGCATGCAGCTGTGGATGCTGTTTGGCTGCCTGAGCCTCTGCAGCAAGACCTGGGTGACCTCTGCACACCCCGGGGACTGCGCAGCAGCTCAGGGCACAGAGCACATTTCCACTGCTCCTTACACTGCCCACTGCTCAGGAGAGGATTTATGCTCCATAATTGGGCCTCTCTCCTTTAGGAAGGGCCTTACAGCCTGATCTAAGAGCAGTGCAGAGATTTACATTGATTTTTGTGGGCACCACGCTCAGGTGTTGCACATTTTCTGGAAATCCATCAGGCAGGATTGGCATCCAGGGGCTGCTCTCCTGAACAGCAGCTGGGGAGGAAAGAAATCTGACCATTCCCTGCTACTATTTTAAGGTAAACCAACACATTCAGAAATCTTTTAACACATCCATGGTATTCCTGTTCCTCTTCAGACAGGGGATTTGTTCATTATTTAGAGCAGCACCATTCATATGGCTGCAATTAAAGCTTTTCTGAGTAATGCCTGTCAAGGGTTTATAACTCAGTTGTTAAAAAAGAATAAAAAGAGTTCACAGCATAAAAATCTGGCACACAGGCTTCAGCCGAGGCATTTGTATTTTCTGACATCCTTTTAACTATTACAGCACTTCAGTGTTACTTCCTTAAAAGATGTGACCTTGACTTGGCCACCTTTGCCGTTTCAGTATTCTTGCAGGCCATTATCTCCAGACATGGATAACGCCTTTGTTTCCCTTCTTTATTTCTTGTTTTCCTTCTTTATTTCTTTTTTTTTTGTTCTCATGACTACCCAGACATGTTTCTAGCACTTGAAAAACAGCTACGAGGCATGCACATTAATTTGATCATAACTTTTTAATATGCATATTTATATCATTGTAATAGCCTGTACTTGGGGCTGGCACAGTATTAAATACTGATTTATAAAGCGTAGCCTGCTCCAGAGTTTCTGTTAAGATCTCCTGGCTCCATGTTACCCATTTATAAATCCTTTCAGCTGCCCTGCACAATTAATCAGCAATCTGCATTTAGGGAGTTCTGGCAGCACAGGTAATTGGGAATTTGGTTTTCTTCCTTCATGCTGTAAAACTACTCAAGTGGGCACCACTGAAAGGAGGATGTGGCACAAGGAAGAGCCCATCCTTCATCCACTCCTCACTCACAACACACCTCAGCAAACTGCCCTCACAAATGGGATCCTGCTGAATCCAACACCAATAAAAACCTGCAGCACTTGGAGTGTGGAGTGGGAGGTGTGAGAGTGGGACTCAGCCCCTCCTGCTCTGCACTCTGCTTCCTTCAGCCCCTCGCTGCAGCTGAGGAGCACTGGAGGATGTTCTGCATCCAGCACTCCTTGGGGGCAGCTTTCCCTTGGCAATGAGCAGTTCTGCTCTCCCTGTCTGGTCTTCCAACACTCCTGGGACCAGGGCCAGGCTGACATTCCCGTTTATTATTGTGGGACAGCCTGTCCCTGCAGCTCAGCCACTGTCTGAGACCTCTTCTGAGGGTTTTATGTTTGCTCTGTGCTGAACACCCTGGAGGGGTGGATGTGAAAACACTGGTGAAATTAGCAGGAAATCTGCAGGAGCCTGAGCTTTTCCCTCTTTGCCTTAGATCTCCCTTCCAGGAGAACAGCTGTGCACCTGTGCTGGGGGTCCCAAAAACCAATATTCTTGTTAAAACATCAGTATGAATGAACTGCTCTACCCACATCCTTCTGGAAGTGCCTTTTGCTGTTACCTTTTCAGACAGTCTCTTCCAAGTCCTGTTTTCCATTTCAGAAACAGATGCAGTCTGATCCACACAAGCTGGACTTTGGCCTGAAACCAGAATTTCTGAGCAGACCACCAGGCCCCAGCCTTTTCGGAGCCATCCACCATCCCCATGACCTGGCTCGGCCCTCGACTCTCTTCTCCACAGCCAGTGAGTACTGAAAATGAAATGCCCTTCTTGCTCCCTGCTCATTAAAATGCTAATCCTTGCCATGAATTTCCCTCATGCTTTGGCTTATGAACTCTCTGCAAGACATGCCAGGGGCTATTAGTCTATTTGATAAATAATTAAAAATGATTCTGTATGCTTTTATAAAAAGCCCAAGCTGCTGAAACACCGCACGGGCAGTAAATGAAGGAACATTTCCTCACAGCATGGTGTCTGATGCATGGTGGAGAGGAGATGTTGCAAATAAGCTGCATTTCCTTTTTGTTTCTGCCCTGAAACATTCACTGCCCATCATCCCTTATCCTCTGAGTATTCCTGTTTGGAGGAGCAGCTGCTCTTTGCACGGGGTCCTGCGAGCCCCACGCAGGGCACAGCTCTCGGGAGCTGTTCAAGGAGGGGCAGCTCAGAGCACAGCGAGTCCCTCTGGCAGCCTCTGCTGGCATTTGACCCCTTTTGCTTTGTTTTGGCAGGTGGGGGGCACCCAGCCGGGACCCCCTTTGGGCCACCACCCCATCACAGCAACTTCCTCAACCCAGCTGCTCACTTAGGTACGTCTCTGACTTTGAGAATGCAGACTTTGGGCACTGAGAAATCACAGGCTTCCCGTGTGGAGACTCTTCTGCTTATTAACCTTTACAAATGGCACATTTTAGCTGGTCCATTTTAGTCTTTACCCAGGTAGAAGTTCTAAATAGGCAGAAAAGTGTCAGTGACTGTGTTTTGAAATACTTCTGGGCATCAGAGGAGCAGAGTGGCAGGGCTGGCTGGGTTTCATTGGAGTTATGCTCAAAACCAGTCAAAAAAACGCCTTAAGGGCAAGGCTTCAGATCACAGAGATGTTTCTTTTCCTAACTCCTGCTTGGATATCTGTTTTTCCATTAAAGTGAATAGGAAACATAGCTTTAAAATGTCATGATCTGGCTTCATGTGTCAGTTGGTGAAAATTAGTGAGTACACATTTAAAACAGAACCACCCAAGTTCCCAGATGTTGTTGTTTCCTTTCTAACTTACTGCTTTTGTAATAAGGTAATCTGCTCCTTATGGGAGCATCCAAGACCAAGAGTTTAAATTGGCATTTTATTTTGCTTAGGGAAGGATTTGGGAGGGTCACCAAACTGGTACAGCAAACAGACAATGCAGGTTTATCATTCTGCACCTTCCTGCCTGTGGAAAATGCTGGCTTTGGGCTTCTTTTTCTCTGTGTTGGTATTTATCAGAAGTGACTTCATCAGAATTGTTAGACTCTCGAAAATAAAGTGAGAATTTGCTTGGTATGATTTTCCTGTTGCCTGTGTGCATTAACTAAAATAATTGTCCCAGCATTTTCCAGTCCATACTAGTTTTTTTTATAATATTAGCAATAAACACCAAGGGAATCACAGAATGCTCAGGCCAGCAGGACATACCAGTGGAACAGGACATTTTATTTATACCCTGGCTCTAGTTTAGGAGACATGGCCTGAAGGTGTTTGGAGAGCAGTTGCCAGAGTTAATGATAGTCTGACTAGCAAGGGACATTTTCTGAGGAAGAAAATAAATGAAAGCAAAACTGGAGATGTTTGCAGGTTCCAAATGAAGTATCATGTCCATTTGAAGATCTTGTTTTTCTTTAAGAGGGAGTTTTTTAGTGGATGATGCCACGGGTATGGCCAGGAGCCCAGGCAGTGTTTTGTGCCCTGCGTGGGGACGCTGTCCCAGCACTGCTGGGGTGTGCAGGAGGATTCCTCAGCAGTGCTGGCTGGGAGCTGGGAGCCTCAGGGCTTTCAGCATTTTGTGTTGGTTTGCAGAGCCCTTCAACCGGCCGGCGTCGTTCAGCGGCCTGACCGCCGTGGGCAGCAACGCCTTCGGGGGGCTCGGGAACCCCACAGTCAGTGAGTACCCACCCGAGCCGTGCCCTCCCTGCCCTGCAGCTCTGCAGGGCCACCCTCAGCTGCCTCTCTCTGCTCCTGCTGCCTCACATCACCTGCCGCTAAGAGATGGGCATTTGGAAAGCAGCCTTTTCCAGCTGGCAGTAAATCTGTTCAGTTTAATCTCCTTCTCTGTTAATTGCTTAATAGTTCGGGTTTAACCTAGTGCTAAATGTTACCATTACATTATTCATTTCAAAAAGAGTAAAATAAAATAGAGCCTTGGAGTGTTTGTGAGGTTTCCCATGGTTTTGTTGCATGTTCAGAAGTAAATAATGTGTGCAGCTAGGGAGCTGTGGATGGAGACTATTTTTTTTTTTCCTTTCTTACCAGTAATCCAGGCCATGTGCCTGGAAAAGATCACTAACGTGCATTTAGTAGTCCAGGGTCATCAACATTTCTCTAAATCTAGCCAGTTGCAGAAAATCATCCTTTTAAAAGTCACTCTCTTTCTTCATACTTCAAATCTGGCATGATTTTGGTCACGTATTATTTTATTTTGGTTCAGGATCAAATGCAACAAGTTCCATTATTTATAGTCCCTGTAACGGTCATTTCCCGATGTCTCCAAAACATTTGGAATAAGGATCATTGTCACTTTTATCTTCCTCCTTCATCCCTTGTCAATTTTATCCACAGCATTTCCCTTTCCAATTAAAAGAGCTGTCAGATGCCTGCCCATTTTTAGGAATGAGACCCTCTAATGAATCTCTGTTAATTTCCTTTCCTTTTCCAGCTCCCAATAATATGTATTCATTTTAACTCTGAGTGCTGTAAAAGTTGTTTTGGTAAGTACCTTCACTAGAGCATACCTTTTTCTTAAACCTTTTTGTTTTCCACTTCACCATTTCAGCACCCAACTCAATGTTCGGCCACAAGGATGGCCCCAGTATGCAGAGCTTTAGCAACCCTCACGAGCCCTGGAACCGACTGCACCGAACTCCTCCTTCGTTCCCGACCCCTCCGCCCTGGCTGAAGCCAGGAGAGCTGGAGCGCAGTTCATCTGCTGCAGCTCATGACAGAGATAGAGATGTAGATAAACGAGACTCATCTGTTAGTAAAGATGACAAAGAAAGGTACGAAAGAACACTTCCAAGAATTGTCTAGTTCAAAGCTTGGGGCTCCGTTCCGCTTTTAACCCTCCCCAGCCTGGCACGTGGTGGACCCAGAGCTCCCTGGAGCTGTCCCCAGGGTGGCACCACGCACCAGGCAGGTTTCCAGCTCAGCTCTTTGCCCTCTGCAGGGTTTCTCTTCCCACTTGCACTGCACCCTTCACCTGAAGGAGCTTTCTGCTGGAGCACAGTTCAGGCCGTGTCAAGTGGGAATAGAATCAGACCCACCCACTGTTACCTTGTGGGTCACGTTGTCCTAGGTCTCTTGAAGGGTTAACATAGAGATAGTGCCTGACAGGATGGAAAAGAGGATTCTGAAGTCCATCAGATGCTTATCTGCACATTCAAATGCTTAAATAACTTAGTTAATCAGACCTTGTCTGCAAAACAAGTAACACTTCCTCCCTCCTTAAAAACCGGCCTGACCAGAGGGACCCACGCTAAAGGTGTGAGATGAGAACCCCGAAATGCAGCAGGAATGTCATGTGCCAAAACCAGAGCAAACTTCAGAGCATGCAGTTCATGAAAAGCACCTTCTTTCCCCTCAGAGAAGCCCCTACACCTGCACTGCTGTTAGCACACCTTCCAACACAGCTTCTGCTCAGTGTTTTACATGGACTTGCATGCTCACATGTCCAGGCTGGGAAGGGTTAATGGAAAGTAAAACCTGGTCATATTTACTTTTTTGTCAGGACTGTTCCCATTATTCAGTTAACGCAGTAACAATTCCTCTTAACACTGAAGTACCAAATTGATAAGAATTTGCCATTCAGCAAGTGTCATGCCTTCCTTGAAAAATGTAGAGAGGCTGATTTCAGCTTTTTCAGTTGTGGCTTGATGGCTTTCCTGTTAAGTTTGCACATTACAACATAATGGCTATTTGTTTCTCATATTTTAACCTGAAAGAATATTTAGATGTGCTTTTCTGACTTCTCTGTCACTAACCCAAAGATACTAGTAGCCTTTTCCAAAAGAAGTTATGCTAACACATTAGATATTCTAAAACTACATGGAAGAGCTTTTCTACGTTGTTCTAAAAGAAAGGCGAACTACAGATCTTTCCACCTACATTTTCCATTTGGAATATTTTCTGTTTGGTAGCATAGCTTCATTATTTTCATGTCTGCTGTTAATGCTTCAAAAGGAATTGCTGTTACAAATTGGGTTTTTTGTCTTGCAAAAGGCTTAAGCATGTGAGTAACTTTACTGGCTCGAATGGCAAAGCATTTTAGTTACTATGATCTGGGTAGTCTGTGGAATGATGTGATTATTTATTCTGGTTGCTGTTTTGTTGTTTTCTCATGAAGTGTTCTGCTGAAGAAAATCCCTTCCTGAAAGCACTCCTTGCAAGATGCTTTGGCATTGCCTGAGCTCCATATCATAGCTGAGAACATGTTTCTTCTCAGTAATTTGGGAGTTGAGCATCATCCATGCACAATTGCAGCTTGCAGCGGGTCCCTGCTGCAGCCCTGCAGCGCTGCCGTGTGCCTGGCTCTGTGTGCTGGGGCACTGCCCTGTGCAGCATTGTTCACCCTGTTGGAGGAGAGGCTGAGAATCCCTTCCCAGAGCTGTGTCCCTGTGCAGAGAACGTCTGAGGAGCTGAGAGCCTCTCCTGCCCTCCCCTGACATTCAGTGGCACCCAGTGGGGCGAGCACAGAGCGTTCTAGCTGAGGCCCCAAGCTTTGCTGTCCATTTGAAATACATTTGCTCAAGCAGGAAGAGCTGGGAGTCACACCCAGGGGTTTGATTTCATCTCAAAATCATCTGCTCATCAAGGCTCTGACCTGATCCACCCAGAAATGGCCCAGGTAGACAGAAGCATTGCCCTCACCTCCTGCCTGCAGTGGGAAGGTCCCTGTGAGCTTGGTGCTCACCCTGAGGTCGGTGTGGGTTGGGTGGAGGTCCCTGGTGGCTGCTCTGGGGTCGGTGGCATGGTCTGTGCTCCACACCAGTCACACTGGGAGAGCTGAGCCCCCCAGAGAGCCCAGAGCTGGAGCAGCCACCCTTTCCTGGCTGGGAGTGACACTGCAGAGCCCCAATTGCTCCTGGAACATTCACATCCCTTCCAGTCAGGGGATTCTGGGATTGACTGCACTTGTGGAGGGGTTTTTTAAAGACTCTTTTATTCCAGCCCAACATTAGGAAAAAAAAAAAATCAGTAAAAACAGCAAATGTGAAAAGCATTTTGTCTCAGTTTGAAGTAAATTGAATTGTGAGAAGTAAATTAAGACATTTGAAGAGAATATAGGAGAGAAATTAGTAGTGTACATAGGTCTGGAAATGTTTTTAAAAGTCATTTGAAAAAATAGTAATCTATTTTCCCAAATGTATTCTTAATAGAAGAAGTAGGTAGAATACTATTAACTGTGTAATTTGGATTTAATTGCCTCACTTTTTGGATGAAATGAGTATGTTTTTACTTTTCTTTCTTACATTCTTTGCAAACATTTAAGGCTGCTGTGTTTGAAATACATGTCCTAGAGTCCCATAGGAGCCTTCTCTGGACTTCAGTGTTTGAGATCTCAGATTCTTCACAGAGCAGCTTTGGAGATGTGCTGCAGTGGGATAACAGAATAGGCCAGCTTTAGAGATGGGATGTTCTTCTGGAGTTTTGGGTGTGCCAGAGGCACAGTGCATTCCCTGGTGCAGGTCACCAGCTCTCTGCAAAGCCACGGGTGGAAAGCCAGGCCCTGTGATGCTTTGTTTTCTTTGCAGAGCTTCTCATGCCTTCATTTCACACTTCTCTTTCTTGTAGGGAGAGCATTGAGAAAAGACACTCCAGCCATCCTTCGCCAGCACCTATCCATCCAGTAAACTCCCTCGGACATAACCGCAGCTCGAGTGAGCAGATCAGGAGCCATCTGAACCCCGAGGTTCGAGAGAAAGAGAAACCCAAAGAGCGAGAGAGGGATCACTCCGAATCTCGGAAGGAAATTAACGTTGAAGAGCACAAGGTGAAGGACAACTACGTTTCGGAGAAAGAAGGCCTGAGCCATGAAAGCCGAGTGGTGGAAGAGTCCAAGCAGATGCCCAGGGTTCCTTCCCCTTATGCCAGGCCCCCCGTTGTGGAGAGCACCAGGCCCAGCAGCACTTCCAACCGCGAGGCCGACAGGAAGAGCGAGCCGGCCTACGACAACCCGAAGAAAAGCAACGAAGTCAAGGTGAAGGAAGAGCGAAAGGAAGAGCACGATGTTCAACCTGAGGGACCTCAGACTCACAGGTCGTCTGATCAGCCACCGCCCATATCCACATCCAACGTCCATCCCAGCCCTTTAGCGTCCATGCCCATGACTGTCGGTGTGACGGGTATACATCACATGAACAGCATCAGTGGCCTGGACAGGACTCGCATGATGACCCCTTTCATGGGAATCAGCCCAATCCCCGGCGGAGAACGTTTCCCCTATCCTTCCTTCCACTGGGATCCCATGAGAGATCCCCTGAGAGATCCCTACAGAGAGCTGGACATCCACCGGCGAGACCCCCTGGGCAGAGACTTCTTGCTAAGGAACGACCCCCTCCACCGCCTGTCCACGCCGAGGCTGTACGAGGCGGACAGGTCATTCAGGGACCGGGAGCCCCACGACTACAACCACCACCACCACCACCACCACCCGCTGTCGGTGGAGCCGCGGCGGGAGCACGAGCGGGGCGCGCACCTGGACGAGCGGGAGCGGCTGCAGCTGCTGCGCGAGGACTACGAGCACGCGCGCCTGCACTCGGTGCACCCCGCGGCGCTGGACGCGCACCTGCCGCACCCCGGGCTGCTGGCCCCGGGGCTGCCCAGCATGCACTACCCCCGTGTCAGCCCCCCTGGTGCGCACCAGAACGGCCTCCTCAACAAAACTCCCCCCACGGCCGCGCTCAGCGCGCCGCCTCCCCTCATCTCCACGCTGGGGCCCCGGCCCGGCTCCCCGCGAAGGACTACTCCTCTGGCCACGGAGATGAGGGACAGGCCTCCCTCGCACACCCTCAAGGACATCGAGGCTCGATAAGCAGGGCCAAGACTCAGTGAGAAGCAAAGAGGGACAGAAATCTTGTAAATGAACGTAATATAAAGACCTTACTCTAGTCCTTGATACAGACTGGGGATGTGACCCGCTGTACCATATGTATAGACCTGAGTGCAAAGATTTTCAAATGATTTTTTTTGTATATTGTATGTTGAAATTTTCCAGATCTTTTAGCCGAGTCCATATGTTCCTCGTGTCCTCCTACTCTGTTTTATTTCTAGTTTAAAAGTTTCGAAATTTGAACTGAAGAACATCAGTCTGAGCGATTTGACTAGAAACAAGCCACCACCAATGTCAACCCTACAAAGCTCTTTCAAACCAGAAGTGAAGTCAATTGTAGATATTTATGTAAAAAGATTGCTTCATGGATTAATGGTTCATATATGCAAAAAGGGTAAGATGAAAGCTTTACTTTGTACAAATGTAAATAGATAAAATTAAGTAACATAATACATTAATACTTCTTAAACTGTGCTATTTGCAAACTTAATATTGATGAACACAGTCTGCTTACGCTGTGTTACTTATATTGTTATAGACAGCTAAACCCCTTCAACTATGCAATGAATTTTAAGGCTTTTCACAAAAGCCTTTATAACTCAAAGGAGCCTTTTCAACACACAACATAATTAAAGTCATATTTTCCCTGAACAAACTCCTTTCTAGCAGAAGCCTATTTCTCTTGTTTCGGTGAAGAAACAGCCCTTCAGAGGTGTCGTTCTCTGTGGGAGCCCTTGCATCAGGCAGCTCGTGTGTGTCCCTTGGGTGGTGTCAGGGTTCGTGCTCTGTGATCACTGAGTCGTGGCAGATTGGGTTTCAGACATATTAATCTGGGTTAAACGGTAATAATCCAATGCTGGAGATTTTCCAGAACTTTTTGTCACTTGACATGTCAAATTTCTTTTTGGGAAGAATATCTGCTTATAGCCATTCATGTCTGGTTTTACTGCCAGTGTGTCATTTTTACCTGTAGACACATTTTTTTGTGTTAAGTGGTTTTTAGCTACATTGAAACAAATCCTTACAAGCGAGAGAATACTTTTCTAAATGATGGATATGTTTTCACTGTGGATCAGTAGTTTAATTAATGAACTCCGCTGCAGATTTCATAATGGAATTTATTGTATTTCAGTTGGTAATAAAGTCTGTGAATAGTTAACAGGTCAGCCTTGTTGTTCCCTAATCATAGAAGACGTGAAATAACCTGAAGAACATGGTCCTTTTTAAAAATATGCATCAATCTTCTGAAATCTGTCTTTTCATAACACACTTTTTTATAATGCATTACGTTTCTTGTCTAAATATTTGGAGAGAATATGACTTTATCAGAGAGAATTCAATATCTTGTCTACTGGACTGTAAAATATATGTATGAAATAAAATTAGTTCCATTGGTCTTCTAGTGTATTAAAGTGATATCTGAAGTTGTTACCCTGTTTTGGCAAAAAAAAAGAAAAAAAAAGAAAAAAGTTAACTACAAACAGTTGTTTCTAATGATCAGAGATCTATTTTAGTAGTCAACTGAAGGTTTAGTTGTGAGCTTCAGATTTTTGTGAACTCCAGATGTTGTGCGGTGTTTCTTTTTTTTTTTTTCTTTTTCTTTTGTTTTTTCCTTTTTTTTTCTTTTTTTTTCTTTTTTTTTTTTTTTTTTTTAAACAAACAAAAGGAAAAAATACAAAAAAGTCCCAACCCTGAGGAATATGTACACTGGAACCGTAGTGGTAGCTTTCAGTATTGTAAAGAGATTGTTATATACAAACCTTTTTGCTGTTTATCCTGTATGTAATAAAGTCCTTTCTAGATCCTATGTGAACAGAAAAGTGAAGCGGCTCTCAATCTTCAGCATGTTTCCTCCTCAGCGAAGACTTGTGTAATGTAAATTGTGCCATGTTATTAAAAAATGTGAACTAAACTGCTAGGTGCTTCTTTGTGTGCAGTACCCCATCGCTGCTATGGGGAGCAAGTCCTTTTTCCCACCAGTGGGGTTTTGTTCAGAAGGAGGAGCTGTTAAAAATGTGAAGGAAATGGCAAGATTTCATAAGCCATCTTCCTGAAAACTCATTAGAGCAATCAGGGAAAAAGAAACGGAAAGGAGAGCAGATCCTTGGCTTGTCCAGATTCTTTTAAATACAGTAACACCCTGCTTGGATTGGATTTTAATTTAATCTTGGCCTGCTGGATGCACATCATTAAAAAGCTGAGTTAGTGGAGGAAGGCAGGTCTGGATGGCCACAGAAGGACGTGAGAGAGACAGAGTCTGACTGAGAGCATCATCTTCCAGCTCATCTGATCCTTGTTAGAGGAGCCTGACAGCTCTGGCAGCATCTTCAGGGGGAAGAAACGTGGTCTTGATTGTCCAGACTATGATCCTTGTCCTCCCAGGTGCTGAGCAAACCCTTCTTGATGGTCCTTAATTCCCAGTTAAGCCAATGAACCCTCACTCCCAGAGTCCCAGAGAGCATCGAGGCATTTCAGTCCCTTTGAGTTCAATCCAGTTTAAATTCTCCTCGCCTTCGAAGATCCCCGTGTCGAGTCTTCTTGTGCTGGTGATGCTCAGAGGAATATCCTGAAAGGTGTAGGAAGAGATGAAACAAGATTTTTAATGCTTTTAAACTTCTTCAGGTGCATTCAGTGCTTTTCAGAAGTTTGATACAGGGATATTAGCTTGCAGGTATAGACAGTTTGGAGTTTCTTGAAGGGTTTTACATTCAGGACATTTGTCTTAAATCTTCTATTTCTAAGTTCACTTGTGTTTAAGAAATGAATTTCGTTTGAAGACCACACCAGGTACCATCTGTGGGAATGAAATGAGTCATGAGGGTATTCATTCTGTAGGTTGTGTGAAATTCTGATCATAGAACACCCTCAGTGTGCTTATAGCAGCCAGGACTTTGCTTTAAGTTTTCAAGTCCCACCTTCCCAAATTCCAACTGATTTTCCACTTAGCAGCTTCCTATGAGCAGCTGAGGTGCCAAATACAGGGGATAGGAAAGGGATCTTGGAGAGCAGCCCTAACATTTGTTTCCCAATACCTTCTTCATTTTATGTCATGCTTGGTCTCTTCTTTTTTAACTTCCTATGTTTTGTTCTTTGGTTTTCTTTACTAGGCCTTAGCTCCAGCCTGGTTTTCTGCTTTTCAGAAACTCTTTCAGCCATACTAAAACGGAAGGTTTTGGTGAATTAGCCGTGGAAAGCTGTGTAAAAACTCCACATTTCTGCTATCTGAGGAGAGGCAGAGCTGCTGGTGAGGACTGACTGTTCTTCTGTGCCCTGTCTGCAGCTGGCAGGGCTTGGACTGATGGTGGGCAGGGTGGAAGTTCCAGCTGCCATCTCTTGGCCTCACAACCCTTCCTTTTTCCACTGGTATCTTGTGGCTGAGCTCATGCTAGCACAAAGATATTTCCTGATCATAAAACAAGCTCATGCTAGCACAAAGATATTTCCTGATCATAAAACACATCCCCCTCCTGATCTGCCCACGGTGGGGCTGCATTCAGAGCAGGTATTTACAAACATCCAAATTCACTGCAAGTGCTGGCAGTGCAGTGCCAGGGAAGGAGCAGAGGATAAATCCCTGCTGCCACCCTACAACCTCACACATCCATTCTGCTTCCAGCTGATGTTCCCTCTGCCCGTCTGGGAACACAGACTTCAGCATCATCCCTGTTTTATAAACAGGAAAATGCTGCTGGGAGCCCCAAAGATGGAATCAGCAGCATAAAGCCAGGCAAAAGCTGCCTGGGTGACACCAGGAGTGACCCTGGGCCATTTGGTCACTGCCAGAGTTGGGAGAACAGAACAAATCTGAGCCTGGCAGGCTCCAGAGCCAGGGGGGCAGGGGATGAGGAACTTCTGGGTTGGTCTTTCTGGTTTAGGAAGTGCTTTTAACCTTCCATATCAACAATTAGTGCCATCTCAGGCTTCTGAACTTACCTGTGAAGGAATGGGCATTGCTTATTTATTGATAAGTAGCTGAGTTATTGACCCAAGCTGGTAAGGGCTGTGGTCATTCTGCTTAAGGGGCAGATTTGCTGTATTTTACCACTTAATGTGGCTTGTTTGATCATTATATTGCTCAGTACTGAAATTCACTCTGAAAGCAGCATTTTTCTTGGTTGAATTTATATGTTTCTCTACTGAAAAATTTGAATTTAGCCCTAGGACCTGAGCCATCCACCCCCAGCCCAATAATCTTTGTTTCAAGACAAGATAATTAAGCAAGAATTGAATCAGCTCATTGCATAAAGGTGTCACATACACAATATGTTTATTAAATGTATTTTTTGCTTTGCCTCTTCAAAGCCCTTTAATAGTTTCCATTGAATCAGTGTTGTTGTGGGGGTTTGTTTTATGCAGCAAAAATTCCATTACCTTTTTTTTTTCCTTTTACAGACAACTCAAAATGCAAGTATAAACTACTAAGGATTTTCAATAGTCCTTGTTTTGGGGCCTCAGTGGATTTGGGGTTACAATTATGTGTTTGGAGTTAATTTGATTTAAAAAATAAAATAAAATAAAAATATAAAGGGGGAAAATATTTTAAAAATAAAAATGGGAGGGTATCAAACAATGTCCCGTTATTGCCAAGCAAAAGAAAAGTTTTGTCTCCATTAATCCTGGAACAGTGAAGCAGAGCTGGATTTATTTTAGCCTGTTAGAAAAAGATGTTGTTCTGCAGCAGCACCACAAGAGGGTGGTTAAAGAGAGGCTGGAAGGTGTGCAGGCTGTGCTGAGAGATGGGAGGGCTCTGCTGTGCTGGGCAAGGTGAATGTGGCTGTAAATTATTTTTATGAGTCTGCTCCATGAGGAGCTCTGCTGTGGTGTGAGACAGAAATCCCAGCGGGGCAGGCACTGCTCAGACTGAGGAGTGACCTTGCTCTGACACATTTCATTCCAGGGACCAGGAGGGGTCTGTGCCCAGAGCATTCAGCCTTTTGGAGAGTTTAAATTGGCCACAGAGCAAAGCACATTAAATAAAATTTTATTTATTGACTTATTTGTGAACTATTTATCGTTCACAAATTAAATAAAATTTCACACAATAAAAGATGCTTCTCTATACAAACAGCAGAGAGAGAATGAGTTTGTGTGTGTCAGCTCAAGGACTTGATCAATGATCCTGGTGGGTCCCTTCCAGCTCTGGAGATTTTATGGTTCTGTTCTGTGACCTCCTCAAAGTCCCAGCACATCTGATTCTCCCATTGCCTGGCTCTTGAAAGTATCCAAGGGCTAAGCAAGAGAATTGTTTCATTTGGAGATAGGGAAAGAAATTATTTCCAGGTTTTCTAAGGGCATAGATGAAAATGGTTTATTGAAAATCACCAGAGCTGTCTGCATTGTGCCAGCAGAAAGCTTGGTCTTGGCTTTTCCCTTTCTCCCCTCACTGCTCACCTGGGGCAAGGTGAGAACAGCAGAGCTCCCAGCCAGGACCTGCACTGCTCACCTGGGGCAAGGTGAGAACAGCAGAGCTCCCAGCCAGGACCTGCACTGCTCACCTGGGGCAAGGTGAGAACAGCAGAGCTCCCAGCCAGGACCTGCACTGCCCACCTGGGAAAAGGTGAGAACAGCAGAGCTCCCAGCCAGGACCTGCACTGCTCACCTGGGGCAAGGTGAGAACAGCACAGCTCCCAGCCAGAGCCAGCACTGCTCACCTGGGGCAAGGTGAGAACAGCATTTCCTGAGCTCAGAGCTCCCAGCCAGGACCTGCACTGCTCACCTGGGGCAAGGTGAGAACAGCATTTCCCGTGATCAGAACTGCAGTGAGGAGCAGAGCTGTGCTCAGGAGATGGGACCTGCACACCCCAGAGAGGGCAGGGACACCTCAGCACCCCGGTACCGGGGTCCTGGCAGCAGCAGCTGCCCCCGAGGCAGAAGCTCACAGAAAGAGTGTTTGGGCACTGGGACAGCCTGGCCAGGGGCTGGCAGGGTCAGCAGCCCTGGGAGTGTTAAAAAGGACTGGATGTGGCACTCAGTGCCATGCTCTGGGTACCTGTCAGGTCATAGCTTGGACTCTGTCATCTCAGAGGTCTTTTCCAGCCCAGGAGATGTTGTGGTTCTGTGGTTCTGTATTCCATGGTTCTGTGTTCTGTGTTCTGTGGTTCTGTTTTTCTGTGGTTCTGTGGTTCTGTTTTTCTGTGGTTCTGTTTTTCTGTGGTTCTGTGGTTCTGTTTTTCTGTTGTTCTGTTTTTCTGTGGTTCTGTTTTTCTGTGGTTCTGTTTTTCTGTGGTTCTGTGGTTCTGTGGTTCTGTGTTCTGTGGTTCTGTGGTTCTGTTTTTCTGTGGTTCTGTTTTTCTGTGGTTCTGTGGTTCTGTTTTTCTGTGGTTCTGTGGTTCTGTGGTTCTGTTTTTCTGTGGTTCTGTGGTTCTGTGGTTCTGTTTTTCTGTGGTTCTGTGGTTCTGTGGTTCTGTATTCCGTGGTTCTGTGTTCTGTGCCTGGCAGCCCCATCAAACTCATCTCCTCCAGCTCTCAGCGTTCTCGCTGGGCTCGCTGTCAGCAGAGTCAGGCTATCATTGTCATTATCCTTTTAAATGACTCATTTTCCACTGAACTCTCTTGCTGTGGCTTCCAGAGCATCTGCAGCTCTGCAGCAGCGAATGCATCACTGCCTGCAGCGAATGCATCACTGCCTGCCACAGCCACAGACTCACCTGTGCCTTTGGAAGAACTTGTTGAACAAAACACAGCCAAGGCAGGCAGGTGGTGGTGCCTGTGTGAGCACCTGTCCCACACCAGCCCAAAATCTGCTGATGTGCTTGCAGGAGCTGCTGGAGCATCTTCAGTGCGATTTGATACCTCCTGAATCTGGTATTTTTGTAGAAGAAAATGAGAGATTCTTGTCAGATGCACTCGAGAGACCCTGTGCTGGTGCTGGGGCAGGCAGGCCTGGGAGTCCTGTGTGTGTGTGAGGAACAGCCTGGTTCTGCCCTGCCCTGCCCTGTGAAAAACCAGGTTCACTTCTTGTTTCATGTAACATCTAAAAAGTTTAATAAAAGGACGATTAGGAGACAGAGATCAAGCCAAATGAACAAATAGGGCCGGGTGCCTCAGCCAAGAGCACGCCTTACAGTAAAGGATTGTCCCTTAAAAACAGAAACCTGCTGCATATTCATAAATGCTCACGTGTTATCCAAACATTCCTCTTTAAGTTGTAGATGTTCCTTTGTTCAGGAACTGCCCCCTCCCAATCTTGGCTCTGCTCAGTCTCACACTCCCAATAACAGAGGTTCAATAAATTCCTCTCTCGGAGCTCCAGTCACCGCTGTCTTCATCTGGATAAAATAATCTGAGAATGCAGGGGGGTTTCTGACCATCCTTTCAGTCTCTGGGTTCTATGAACTAAAGCAGTCTTTATTTAATACCATGCTACAGCCTAAAATATATATATATATATATATATTCATTACACCACTATTTCTAACTTTTTTTCCAATAACAGAAGTAAAAGAAACTATATTAATACAGCAAAGTTTCCCAACATTTTACATATAACATTCATTTTCATATTTGTGAAAATCAATAGTAAATATTATTTTAAAATAAAAAATATTATTTATTATAAGACATAATTATTGTATATTATATAATAGATAGTATTTTATATATTAACTATATTAACTATATATATTAACTATATTAAATATTAATATTAAAGCATTAATAGAATATGTATCTATAACAGTCTTGACGGGAAGGACCCCCCGCTAATATAAGAAGGGGCTCTTTGCATCAGAGTAAAATAAAATAATAAAAGTTATTTTGTTTTTTCCTCCTGGGCTGCCGGGCTGGAGCTGCAGAGGGCAGTGTGGGAGAGGGAAATCCCTGCCCAAGGCGGAGCAGCGGCACTAGAGGGAGATAAAGGGCTGGAAAATCGACTTTTTTGGGGTGTTTGGGCTGCTTTAAGGCTCGGGTGGATCCTCTGCCCCTTTAGCCTCGGCTAAAGAAAGAAAACAACTTGTTTTTTTGTTTTCCACTCCCCCTTTGGGAAGGGAAGGAATCCCCCTCAAAAATCCTCAGAATTTGATTCGTTTTTCCCTGAACACCATCCTGGCACATCTGGACGATGATGCTGGGCATGGAGTGACCCTCGGGGATGGTGCAGGGCAGGAGCTGACTCTGATCCCCTTTTTCTCTTGTAAAGAACTTTTCCATTTATTATCAGGAATTCTATATGAGAGGTTTCATCACAGCCTTTTTGGTTGTTTCTTTTTTCCCCCAGTTACAATTTCTAATGCCCATTAGCAATGTAGTAAATCTATTCTGGAGATTATTTTGTTTTAATCTTGACTTTGGAGGGATTACAATCAAAGTGGGCATCGGATTTTGAGAATTATCCTGTAATGAATGCAGGAGCTCTGTATCACTGCCTATTCTAAACTCCATCAGTTTCTTTGCAGTAACCAAGTTCCCAAAATGCTGACAAGTATCAGTCCTGAGATTCCACTGAGAGTATTTTCCTTTGAATTCTGACCAAAGGCTCCCTTCTCATATTTTCCCTGAAGGGAGCACAGAGCTTGGATCTGAAAGTTCTGCCAGCTTCAGTAGACACAGCTTTCCTGAGGCAAAAAAAGCAAAATCCCTCCAGGTGATTCCTGTGTGTGCTCTGCCTGTGATGCTGTGAAATCCCTGCAGCCCCAGAGTCTACGGGAACTGGCCCCTGTTATTGGGAGAGAGGATATTCCAGGGAGTGTTTTCCTTTGGATTCATTGCCTTTTTCCAATGTTTTCCTGGAAAATTTTCATCAGCTCTAATTCTACCTTGCGTGTTTTGGTGGCAAACACCTCAGGGCTCAGGCTGGCACACAGAAGGTGAGTGTGGCACTGAGCCCTGCCCTGGGCAGAGCACAGAGCTGTCCTGTGCCAGGGTGAGCTCAGCTGTCCCTGGGGAGCTGCTGGACTGATCCCCTTTGGCTCTGGAGCTCAGGGAAAGGTGTGGAACCTTCCCCAGGTGTGGAACAGCCAGGACTGTGCAAAGCCAGGGCACAGCTGTGCTGTGACAGATGGATTTTGGTGCCAGGGAGTTTTCAGTGCTTTAAGGGTTGCAGTTTTTTCAGGCAGTAAACAAAAGCTCTTCAGGCTGGGATCTGATGGATACTCGCTGTCAGGTGAGATTCTCCCACAGGTGGAAGGGGATGGCAGGGGAGGAAATAGGCAGGAGTTTGTTCTTAGGGTGCTGAACTCCAAACCTGACCTGGCTTGGAGGGAGAGGAGCTGGAAGGTTTGGTCTGCTCCTTCTCTTCCTCCAGCTGTCCCAAACCAGGCCAGGCTGCAGCTGATGAATTCAGTATTACACTGATGAGTAGTTGAAGATTTGCTGGTTCACACTGAGGATGGAGCTTTGTCCATCCTGTGGAGAGTGTTTGTGTCCCCCAGGCTCTGGTAAGTCTTGGGCTTTGCTGATGCCTTCTGTGTGTTGAGCTGATTGTTTCATGCTTGGAGTGGTTTGTATTTTTAGCATCTCTGTATCTCACAGACTGAAGTATTCTCTGGTTGTTTGCTTTGTTTAGGGTTTTTGTATAAATGGAGAACCTAATCACAGAAACCTGCTCTTTACAGGAACAAAGGCTCATCCCTTCTGGGCTGCACTGGAGCATTTTTGCCTGCCCTAAATTCACTTAATTTTAACCTAATCTCTCTGTGTTTCTGTAGTGTTTCTGTGCAAGTACCACACTGCTGTCTCAGCAGTAGCAGTGAGGAGTTGAAAGGAGTTAATCATGCTGTGTAGCTTAATGCCTTATGTTTATTATTAGGAATAAAGACAAGCGCTCCACTATTTTATCTCTAATGTGCAGTTAACTTAATTCCTAATCCTCTGAAGAGATGCTGTTCTTCCCAACATTTTGGTGTTGCCTTGCTTTCAAGCTGCACGTGAAACTTAAAAGCTGAAATGCTCAGTGTGGCAAGAATTTGAACATGTGCAAGCATAAATCAGTTTTCATGAGCTTCCCCTTAACCATTCAGGGTGGGTTTTCCTTTCCAGGCTGCTCTGCTGCTGCTTGTGCAGTGTGGAGCTGTGCAAACACAGCCACGGGCTGCTGGGATGTGTTTTGTGGGATATTTCAGTGTTGAGAGCTGCCTGGAATTCCTGTTCCTCCTCTCTCCTGTCCTCAGCTCCCTGCTGGAATATTCACTGGGGATGAGGATGCTGTGCTGGGAGTTTAATAACTTGTGCAGGTAGCTGCAGTGTTACAGGGCTGCTTTTATTCCTTGGCAGTGCATTACAATGCAAAGGTGTTTAGCAAACAGTTTAACAACATTGTCCTGTTTTCACTTGTGGAGAAACTTGTTCCTGTTCATTCTCTGGGATAAACTCTCCAAAAATCCCAGGATGACACCTGTGCTCAGGTTCAGCTTTCAAACTCACACAGTCACCAAAGCCATTGTTTTAGAGGGTTGTTTCCATTGCTCCTCTCTTTTGGGTACATTTAATTTCAGCCTCTTGCAATCTTTCTGTTCCACCAGCACATTGATCCTGCTCCACTCAGCTAATTGGATTAACTCACTCGCTGTATTTATTGTACAGTATTGATTTGATAATACCAATCTTCCATCTCAATGTAATCTCGTATTTTTTCTGGTCTCAAAGCAGCCCCTCTGAATGCCCCTCCTGCCCCACCTTTGCACCTGGACTCGGTATAAAATCCCAGCAGTGATTAAAAGCCCTGAGGCTCATCAGGCTCTGTGCCCTGCTGCCTTCAGAAGCACCGAGGGCTGAGATAAAGGTGTTGGGTGATGTTCTCACACCTCTGAATAGCTGCCCTCCCAAAACCTCGTGTTTCTGCAGGTGCTCGGGCACTCCTGGGCTTTGGGGCTAAACACCTCAAGTATTTGCTCACCTCTGCCCACTCCTCCAACGCTCAAACTTCTGGCAAGAGCTCAGCATCCGAGTTCTGTGGTGACCTGTGAAAATCCCCAGGTGTCTAAAGCACGTAAATCTTCAGCTTTCATAAAGTCACAAAATGCTTGTGGTGGGGCAAGGTTGGAATCACTGAACTCAGCAGCAGCTTCCCAGGAGTTGTGGCAAGACAGAATCTGTGTGTAAGGAAAGGGCTTTGCTGTGTGACAGTCAGGTGGGCGAGTTCAGGCACTTATGGATTCTGCAGAGTTTGAAGCTTTATCTACACCTTTATTTTGACTCCTGAAAAAGCACGTTTGCCATGTAGGCTGCATTCTCTAAAAGCCTGGAGCTGTGCTCTGGGCTGGTCAGTGCATTCTCAAATGAGCTGAGACTTTCTCCAAACCTGCCTTTGTTTGTCTTTGGGTGGCCTCACCCTGCGGGAGGCTCCAGCCCCAGGGGAGGTGGGCAGGGACCACCAAGGCTGGTCCTTTCCCAGGAGCTTCTTGGGATCCTGGCAGTCTCCAGTCTGCTCCAGAACAGGACAGAGATGAGTTCTTGTGGGCCAGGGCAGGTGGGAAGCAGTGTTCTTCTTGCCCTGGGGGCACAGGGTGTGTTCCCACTCAGAGTCCAGAGCAGAGCCTGATGTGCTCACACACAGGGGCAGCTTCCTCTTCTCACTTTGCAGTTGTCACAAGGTTTTAAAGAACATTTTCATTATCCTGTGGCAGTTGTGGGACACTTCCATGGCTTGACAGCTTCTATGCCAAATCACTGCTCATCACACAGATGAATTTCTCCTTCAGTCAGCATTTTGCTTTCCTGAGCTCCAAAGCTGCAGCTCCAGCAGGGAGAGGACAACCATGAGAGAGGAACAGGCTGTAGACATGAGGGGTGTGTGGATGCTGTCACAGGGATGCCAGTGGAAGATGTGATTGTGAGGGATTTGAGAGGTTTTTTGTGCTATTTTACATTGCATTGACTGAAAATTTGGTTATTCCCTTTAGAGCTTGGGTAGGAACAGGTAGACTGCTGAGAGGGGAACAGAGCAGAAAACTGCAAGCTGTACCTGCTCAACCTTAGCCATTCCTTGAGAAAATAAACCTTTTTACTTCCTTCCCTTGTGACAGTTTATCTCTGACCAAAGCTTTTCTTCTATTTATTAATAAGTAACTTTACACCTCAGAGAAAGGATTCGTACTTACTCCTCTAAGTTGCTAATTCCTCTCACTTTGAAGGGGCAGTGCAGGTGTTCCTGGTTTGGGTAGAAACAGGCTCCTTAATGTGGCAAGGTTCACATGATGGGACAAAAAACCTCTGCTAAAAGGCTGCTGTGCAGTGGCAGTGACTTTGATTTAAAAATCCTGTGAATTAGGGTTTGCTCCTGGTAGTAGCTCCTCCAGATTTAAGTCCTGCTTGTCCTACCCGAGGGTGTGGATGTGTGTGGGACAATTCAGCAGTGTCCAGCAGATTATTCCATCTCAGAGCAGCTGCCAGGGAGTGTTTGGCTGTGTTTGGCTGGGGGATTGCTGTTAAAAGCCAGATTATTGTAAAAATGGGGGAAGTTTTACAGACATGGAGGAGTCTGGCTGAGCAGAAAGAGCAGCTACCAGGTGGCTCGTGCCAAGCAGGTAAATAGGAATAAATGATGGTTTCAGTGCAGAGCTTGTGGAGGATATCCAGCAATTTAATAAGCTCCAGGAGCAGAAGAAATTCCTCAGGGCCCTGTGGTGCAATGCACTCTGGAAATGGATTTAATTGAATTGTAACAAGGCCAGTTATGGGCACCTGTTCCACCTGCATGCAGCTCCTCGCAGGCCCAGCTTCAAACTCACAACTGCAACGTGTGTTAGAGCAGTATTTAAAAAACTTCAAGTTGACAGAAAGCATCAGAACACTTTATTCCTGCTTTAATTCACATTGAAATTCACCTCCCTGCAAAGGGGCAGCTGAGAGGAGCTGGCTGAACCCAACCTGCACCAGCAATGTTTGGGATGAATCTTCCAAGCTGTTGATGTTATGACCTGGCACAAAGTGATCCTGTTGAGAAATGAGGTATCAGTCTGTAATTAAAAATTACCTGAGATGGGACTGCCATAGGAAAAGGTTTGAGGGGGCTTCTGGTCTTTAATAGCCATGGATTAGTTTAATAGCCATGGAATAGTGTTGAATGTATGGCACACTGGTGTGTTCCTGCTGTAAACAGTCTTTTTGTTAATAAAAAGTAATATGTTCTTACATCCTTAAATGTTAATAGCCAGCTGAGAGAATTTCTGGTCAAGATTTAATATTTTTAATTCCTGTTGGTGTTTACACACTGACAGTTGAAAAGGACAGCAAATACCTTCAACTTTTTCTTTAGAAATAAAATTGATTATGGGACTGAGTGATACTGCTGAGGTCTGGGCTCCAGTTATGTGACATTCCAGAGGGGCTGACAAGCACAATTCCCTGAATGGGATCTTGCAGGGAATCTGTGGGGCTGCAGTGATAACTCCTGCCTCACAGTTTTCACCCCAAGATGCTTCCCCTGGAGTTGAGAGATCCATGTTTGAGTAAATGCACAACTTGATTTAATCACATTTGGGGTGGAAGGCAGGCAAAGTTTGAGGTTTATTTATTAGAGTCAAGTTGAAGTTGCTTAAACTGCATCCCACACATCGAGTGCTTCTCTCCACACTGCTCCTGTCCCATTCCATTGAACTTGCCCTGAGGCTGAAATGTAATAATTGCTGTGTAACCATGTCTTAAATAGGTAAAAATGATCTATTGATACATAATAAACAGAGATAACAAAATATTTAATTCATGCTTTCTGAAAGTCTCAATTATTTATATTTGGGCATCAATTAGAGTTTGCATTTAAACAGAATTCAGAGTAGTAGCATTCCGTTCACTTAGTCTAAATTAGATGGCAGTATGTTTCACTTAATATAAATTGTGTGTGATTACTTACAATCAGTTTAAATCAATAAGTTTGTGATGGATTTTTCCCAGTGCTGTGGTTGCTCAGTAATAAATCCCTTGTTTAGTCCAGAAGGCATTGCTTCTTTTGGCAGGTTTCCCTGCATTTCAGTAATGACTATTGGATAGGCACAGTTTCAGCAAATCAGCATTTAAGAAATAAAAAAATTAAAAAAAAAAAAACCCTTTAGAGGATAAACACATTAAAAAAATCAATTTACCACAACTAGTCCCAATTCAAATTAATAGAATATTCAGCTCTGAGAATCTTGGAGCCTGTTCCTTGTAGCAGAAATTTGTGTATATCCTGAGTTAATAGTGTGAAGGCAGGGAATGGGAATGTGGTCTGTGATTGAAGCTTTGCTCTGAAATCCTCAGAGGACAGGTAGAGAATATTATTTTACTTGGATAAACGGAGCCCCAGGCTGGCTTGAGTCATTCCTGGAGTCCTGATTCCCATCTGCAGGAGCCATGGTGTCTGTCCCTGAAGAGAGGAGTCCCTGGACAGGGGGAGGATGCTCTGGGGATGTCACACAGTGCAGTAAAACCCTGGACAGGAGGAGGATGCTCTGGGGATGTCACACAGTGCAGTAAAACCCTGGACAGGAGGAGGATGCTCTGGGGATGTGCAGTTAAACCCTGGACAGGAGGAGGATGCTCTGGAGATGTCACACGGTGCAGTAAAACCCTGGACAGGGGGAGGATGCCCTGGAGATGTCACATCATGCAGTTAAACCCTGGACTGGGGGAGGATGCTCTGGGGATGTGCAGTAAAACCCTGGACAGGGGGAGGATGCTCTGGAGATGTCACACGGTGCAGTAAAACCCTGGACAGGGGGAGGATGCTCTGGAGATGTCAGACAGTGCAGTAAAACCCTGGACAGGGGGAGGATGCTCTGGAGATGTCACACAGTGCAGTAAAACCCTGGACAGGAGGAGGATGCTCTGGAGATGTCAGACAGTGCAGTAAAACCCTGGACAGGGGGAGGATGCTCTGGGGATGTCACAAGGTGCAGTAAAACCCTGGACAGGAGGAGGATGCTCTGGAGATGTCACAGGGTGCAGTAAAACCCTGGACAGGAGATCTCTCTGGAGATCTCTCACAGCCCAGCTGCTGTGCTTTGGAACAGGACTGAGGAAACCCAGCAGGCTGCAGGCACTCAGGGATCCACACCTGGATTCTCCTGATGGCCCTGAAATACGGCTGGCTGCAAGGGAACTCCTGCTGACAGACACTGAAAAATGCCTGCCCTTTGAACACCGTGCCCATCCTTTTCTCTCTGTCACAGTATCTGCTTTGGGATCAGTTGTGGTAACCACAATAGTCTCATTTCTCATCCCTGCAGCCCTTCAGGTCTCATCCCTTCCATGTAAAAACCACTTGGACTCCTTGACCTGTGCTTCCAGCCCCTCTTGAGGCGCTCCAGGGAGATTCTTTAGGGAGGAAATGTGTTCACTGCAGTCACTATCTCCCTTCTTTCTGCGTGTGGACAGCACAGCAGCTGCAGCACAGCAGGATGAGGTGTCCTGTGACTGGGAGTGGAGGCTCTCATGTCCCAGGGCTGGGGCACACGAGTCCAATCAGCCCCAGGGGCTGTGGGTACCTTCAGCATTTTCACCACATCCAAAGTAGGGCAGGTGCAAATGGCTCTGTGTGAGGAGCATTCCTCTGGAGGAGCCATGCACTCACCTCTGATGTGTGTTACAGGTAAAGGCATTTTCCAGGGCATCACAGACCAACCTGGGTTTTTTTTTGTCTGTTCTTTCCCCCTCCCCCCCGCCTTTTAGACAAATATTTGGGTGCCTGCAAAGATTTTGCATAACTGCTGGCAAAATCCCTCTCCATAACCACCTACACTCCTGCTGAGCCTCTGGCTGAGCAGTTCCACTGTCTTTAGCAGCAAAGAGCGCTGCAGGCAGTGTCTGGGTCCTGTGGGGTGCTTTGGGATGGGGTAGGGAAAGGCATTCTCAGCAAAAGCTGTTCCTAAACATCCCCCTGGGGAAGGGGAGCTGGTGCTGCAGGATCTCTGCTGGAGCACAGGGCTCTGGTGCTGTGTGCTGGGGCAGGGCAGGGTGATCAGCACATTCCTGCTGCCCTGATCACACCCAGCCTCTGGAAACAGCTCCAGTCCCATCCCTGGCTCCCAGGCAGGATGGGCTGTGTGCTCCTGCTGCAGCCTGCCTTCATCTCCAGGGCAAGCTGGGGCTCCTGGTGTTCCACAAATTCCCCGTTAGGAACCCGGGATCCTCGGCAGAAGGGGAGCTTGAAACAAGAGGAACCCAGAATGAAGATGAGGCTGGGGGTGGATGTCTCCAGGAGAGCTCGAGGCTTTGCCCAGGGGCTCACATTTTGCCACTGGCCTGGGTTTGCTATGGAGTTACCCCCCAATATTCCTCCCACGCCTTCTCTCCCTTTGTACTGAAGGCAGGCTTTGAACTGCTGTTTTATTCCGTGATTTTTATGCAGAAAAGGGCTTTGGGTTTTCCCCCTTTCCATTTTTTCTGATAGTTGATTTGAGTTGGTTCCAACCTAACTTTATACCAAAGCTTTTCTCTCTGTCCTGAAGGGCTGAAGGCATAATCACTGCTTTCTCATTTAAATTCTAAAATTACCTTTCAAATCTTACCTTTGCATTTATTTTGTGAAAATCTTTTCTGGCCTTTTAAGGGATGAGCAAACACAGTTTCAGCAGTGCAGGAGTGGCAAAAGGCCAGAAATTGCTCCGTGCCCTCTTGACACAGAATTTGCATAATTCCAGACCATGGCATTGCAGGTAACTTCTGATTTAACCACACGGAGCTGTGGAGCTGTTCTGTGTCCGGGGGGTGTGGGTGGCTCAGGCTGGGGGATGTGGTTTGCTCTGTTTGAGGTTTATTCTGTTTCTGGAAGCTGTGTTTGGGCACAGGCACCCCTCTGTGTGTGTGTGTGCTCATCCCTGGAATGATCCGTGCCCTGGGGCTGGCTCCTGCCTGGAGAGGCTGGGCTGGGACAGAGGAGGAGCAGGGCAGCATCCCCGAGCAGCCCCAGCCATCCCTGGAGAGGCTGAGAGGGGATGGAGAGGGGATGGAGAGGGGATGAAGAGGGGATGAAGAGGGGATGGAGAGGGGATGGAGAGGGATGAAGAGGGATGAAGAGGGATGAGGTTTATCCCTGAACATTCACCTGGGAACGGCAGCACTTGTCTCAGCCCCTTTGCTGTGGATCTGGCACCTGCAGCATTGATGCTTCTGCTGCTGCAGCATTTCATCTGCCTTGGTTTGTTTTCTCCCGAGCCAGCTCTGGAGGTGCAGTGTGCTCCTGGTGCTTTTGCTGTGCTCACTGGAAAGGGAAGGTGTAGGCAGCTCCATCTCCCAGCTCCCACTGACGCAGGACCTGTCACAAAAATCCCAGTATCAAAATGTGTTTGCTGTGGAGGCAGGGCTGATTTTTTATTCCCCACCTTCTTACCAAACCCATCGCTCTTGGGCAAGCGTGGGGAGCCTTCTCCTTGCCAAAGGCTGCACAGAACGTTCAGATAACTCTGACAAGCTGCACATTAAACCACACAGTTGTGCTTATCCCCCCCCTGCTCCTGCTGGATCGTTTTGCTGTGGGCTTTATGAAATGAGTAGGGAGCTGCAGATTCACCACCAGCCCTTCACAGGCTGATGAGCTTTCTCTTAATGGGGTGATAAAGCTGCTGCTGCTGGAGGTGCAGTGTCACCCCTCAGCTCCAGAGGTGCTTCCCTGCCCAGCAGCTGCACCCTGTGGGAGCTGAGGGTGTCCTGCCAAGGAGGATGAGCAGAAAACAGCCCTGGACACAAAACAGAAAACACAGAAAACACAGAAAACAGCCCTGGACACAACACAGAAAACACAGAAAACACAGAAAACACAGAAAACACAGAAAACACAGAAAACACAGAAAACAGCCCTGGACAGAAAACACAGAAAACACAGAAAACACAGAAAACACACAAAACACAGAAAACACAGAAAACAGCCCTGGACAGAAAACACAAAAAACACAGAAAACAGCCCTGGACCAAAACACAGAAAACACAGAAAACACAGAAAACAGCCCTGGACACAAAACAGAAAACACACACAGAAAACACACACAGAAAACACAGAAAACACAGAAAACAGCCCTGGACACAAAACACAGAAAACACAGAAAACACAGAAAACAAACACAGAAAACACAGAAAACAAACACAGAAAACACAGAAAACAAACACAGAAAACACAGAAAACACCCTGTGTCCCAAGGGGAACAGACAGCTCCCAGTTCCATCAGGGCTTGGGAATGGGGAAATACAGGCATTCCTCTGGAAAAGAACCTGTCCTGGCAGGTGTCCTGTGTGCCACACAAAATCTCCAGAGAAAATTAGATTTGGGGCTTTTTAAGAGAGTCTTGTGCAGCGTCAAAGGGCTTAAAATATGGCAAAGCTTTTCAGTTAATGGCCAAGTTAATGAGGCCTTGAAGTGACTCTGTGCTCTCCCTCCCTCAAATTAATGTCAAGTTCTATCAAGGAGGGGTGTGGAGGAAAAACCCTGATGAAAGCATAGAATAGTTTTTGCAAGGAATTAAGAAGGAGATAGCTTTTTGGCTCTGGAAAGAGTAAACAAGTAGAAAATTATGGTCATTTGACTGCAGGAAATGTATTTTTTGTCATTACTGTATATTGGAGGCATCAGTGAATGAGACTGTTTAAACCCCAATCAGCCACCAACCCTCACAGGATCACTTTCTTCTTTCCTCTTTCTTTTCATTTAATTTCATTGCTGAGATTGAAAGATCCAAGTATGAAAGGCTTTAAATAGGTGATCATTCTCATCTCAAGGCTTTTGCCTGGCTTTTTACTTTTCAAATCTCATTTCAGAACACATTGCATTAAATTACATGAAATTACCGAGCACTTTAATTACTTTTTTTTTTAAAAAAAAACCCAAAAAGCCCGAGCCATTCTTATCTGCTGCAGCCCAGAGAAGTGATTTGCTGATGCAGAGCCACATCCCTGAGTGTTGTGAGCTCCAGGATGGGGAGGATGAGGATGAGGAGCTTTGGGAGGCACAGTTCCAGCTGTGGGGCTGAGCTGTGTCTCTTGAGCTGCTCTTGCAAAGACAAGAAGCCTGTGCTCGATCTGGAGATGAATGAGCTGTTTTACCCTTTTAGGTGCTGCTCCCAATGCTGCTGATGTCGCTGCTGTGAAGTTTTGGTACCTGGGATGGAGAAGTGAAGAAAAGCAGAGGGAGGGATGAATTTACCAAGCTGCTGATTACAAAGACAGCAGTGAGGAAATCATTGTTGTTTGTAGCTGGAACGGGCTGTGGGATCTTCCCATCCCAATTACCATTTCTAATTGACTTGTAGGAGCGTGCTCTCCCTGCTTTTCCCGCAGTGGTGTCGCTAGGAAATGTTGCTAAGCAACCCCTCAATGACTGAACCGACCTTTAAGATAAATATATGTATTTTCTCCCCATTTTGATGCTGGAAAGCAAACCTCTATTTTGTCTCTGTGCTGGCCTTTCTCTGGGCAGGAGGAGCTCTTTGGGCACAGGGGTTGGTGAATAATATTCTGCTAAAGATTTGGCAAAGCTTTTTTTTGTAGGCACAGCCTTTTTTGTCTGTAACATCCTCAGGAGCTCAGTTTTTCCCTTGCAATGAGAGCAGCAAAAGTTGACAAATAATATCTTGAATGATTTATCTGATGAATGTAGTGATCCCTATTGAATAAATCACTGAAGAAACATTTATCACCATTCCCTGGGGTGAGCAGGGGCAGAGCATGAAGGGTGCAGTGTGACACGGAGGATTTAAAGGCTCCCGTGTTTCTCAGGCCTTCTCCAGGAATTCTGGAGTGCCCCTGGCACCTGCTGGGAGGGTTTTGCTTTTACCAGCTGTGCTTGAGGCAAATCTCTTGGTTTATTATCATGTTCAAATTAACCGAACATCATTCTAATTCAATGCTTTCCATAGTGTTTTGGAATGCTTTCACCTCATGACAAATGTGTCAACTGTTTGATTTTCTCCTTTCCAGGGGAAGGGATCTTTAACAAAGAACATGAAATCCAACCATTCCCTGAACTCTGCCAAGGCCACCACTGCCCCATGTCCCCAAGTGCCACTGTCCCCTCCTGCCAGGGACTTGTGCAGAGCCAGAAATTCCCCCTGAGCCTCCTTTGCTCCAGCCTGAGCCCCTTCCCAGCTCCCTCAGGAATTCTCCAGCCCCTTCCCAGCTCCCTCAGGAATTCTCCAGCCCCTTCCCAGCTCCCTCAGGAATTCTCCAGCCCCTTCCCAGCTCCCTCAGGAATTCTCCAGCCCCTTCCCAGCTCCCTCAGGGATTCTCCAGCCCCTTCCCAGCTCTCTCAGGAATTCTCCAGCCCCTTCCCAGCTCCCTCAGGAATTCTCCAGCCCTTTCCCAGCTCCGTCAGGAATTCTCCAGCCCCTTCCCAGCTCCGTTCCTGCCCTGGACACGCTCCAGGCTCTGTCCTGTGCCCGTTGTTTCTCATTCTGGAGGTGAATTGCTCAGGATGTGTTTGGTAAATGCTGAGGCTGCCTTGGGTGCTCTGCCCTCTTTCCCAATACTGAACTGAAATAATAATTAGCATCTCCAGTTCTGTCTTCCCCTCATAATTAAGGGTTTGCATAGCTGGGAATCCACAGTTGTTGGGAAAGCAGCCTTTGGAATCCCTCAGGATTTCTTTTCCATTTTAAAACCATAAACAATGTCGGTGTTAACCTACATAGCCTCTGATTTTTCTTTTTTAACCTAAATTGCTGCAAAGGCTACTAATTACAGCCTACTAAAAAGTAAATTAGCAAGCCATCAGTAAAAATTACATTAAAAGCAACATTATTTCCTATAACATTAATAAACCCTTTTTTGGGTGTGATTTATTTTTGCAACAATTACTGTACAGTCTCCTGGAAGATGTATTTCTGTGTTGTTAATATAATATACATGTATGCAATTTTCCATTTTAGTGCCTATTGATTGCTTCATTTTTCATCTGTATTAGCCTATTCTTATAATTTCCTCTGGGCTTTCAGGAATGGCAGACATCAAGGGAAAATTGGAGTGCTAAGTCCTGTGGGAAATGCAGAAAAGCAAATAGATCAGAGTCGAGTGGAAAGGACTGAGTTCAAGTGCACTTGCATCATGAGAATTTAAACTGCCTTCCAACCTTTCAGAGATCTGAAAGTATTTCATTGAAGGAACTTTGCTTTTATGTATTTTACTGGGAAATTAATTCTAATTGTGAGCCAAGTCCCTGTGCATGGAGGAGAAGTGTGTCCATTCTGCTCTGTTTGACAGCCCCCAAGCTGACAAGGTGAGGATGAATGTGTTTTGCTCTCAGCTGTACCATTTGAAAATCATTTCAAAACTTAGCTCCAAGTTACAGTAGCTCATGAAGTTTTATGATACAAGCCTAGTTCCCAGAATTCAGATTTGCTACTTCAAATGTCCGGGGTTGCAAGGCTGGTATCAAAATATAAAAGATAAATTTGCTTTTAGCCAGCACCTGTGAACTGAGAAGGAAGTGGTTTAGTTCAAATCAGGAGTGTGCACAGTTAGAGCCAGTCCAGAGGAGAGGATCAGAGGGCTGGAGCCCCTCTGCTGTGGGGTCACACTGGGGGAAAAGGATCCTGGAGAGAGGAGAAGGCTCTGGGGACAGCTCAGAGCCTGAGGAGGCTCTGACAGAGCTGGAGAGAGGCTCTCAAATGGGCAGGGGGCAAGGAGAGTGAAGGAGAGCAGGGATGGGTGGGATTTGGGGCAGGAATTGTTCCTGGCAGGGTGGGCAGGACCTGGCACAGGTGCCCAGAGCAGCCCCTGGATCCCTGGCAGTGCCCAAGGCCAGGCTGGATGGGGTTTGGAGCTCCTGGGACAGGGGAAGGTGTCCCTGCCATGGTGGGATGGGATGATGGGACCATCCCTTCCAGAGGAACCAGAGGCTGCCCAGCTCTTGGGACAATATCTGTGCCCAAACCATTTCTGAGTCACTGCACCTGAAACTCGTTCCTGTTCCAGGTCTGTGTGTGTCCAGAGCAGCTTCAGACACAAAACCAAATGTCCTCAAGGAGAGGGAACCTCCCAGCTGAGGCTGGGGGGATGAAGCACTGCAGAGCACATTTTGTATTCAGCTCTGAATTCCTGATCAAAGCTCAGAATTCCTGACTGCTGGATCTCAGTGTGAGTGTGATGGAGATGGCACCTGAGCCTCACTGGTTCCTGATGTCCCCCAGAGCTGCTCCTCCCTGCCCAAACCTGGCTCCTGCTCCCGTGTCCCGCCCTGTCCCTGCCCTGGGTGGGCATCAGGAGCTCCCTCATTTCCTTTTCCTTTCTCATTTTCAAGCCAATCTCCCAGAGAATGGCACTCGTGTCCTGTTTGCTGGGTGTTTTGGGTGTGACACAAGTAAGGAGGGGTTTTCTGCTGAGCAGGAGATAAGCTCACAAGACCTGAGGATGAGAACATTTAATTACCATTCTGCTCTTGCTCAGCATTACCTGTTTAACTTTCAGTCCCTTCCTCAAAGGTGACTGCAGGTAAGAACCACGAGTTTGGTTCTTTTTCTGAAGCAACAGGGGCTATCAAAGCCTGCCTGGCATCATTATAGGTTCTGTTTTATACAGGGGAAATAGAAATTTTCTAGAAATTTAACATGTAGGACAGAATTGCTTAAGTAAATTTGCTGAGATAAGGCTGGAGTGTTCTAGTGATGAGTTTGGAAGGAGAAATAAAGAGGAGGGTAAGACACAGAAATCTGAGCAGGCAAACTGATCAGTGTGAGCTCTCAGGAGTGCCAAGACTTTCCTTTAGCATATGGGAAGTTTTATAAGGACACAGACTGAGGCAAAAAGCACAATTCAAGGATCATCCATCTCTTCTAGTGCTGATAATTTCTTAGCTTTTATCTCCCAGTGAATCTAGAAGCACTTAGACAGGAATTGGGATAAATTTTCCCCATTAGCCTGTCGTCACCCAATAGCTGAAGCAGGAACGGGGCTGGTTCCATCCTGTGCCAGGCTCTGACTGCCAGGGCTGTCACCTCTGCCTGTCCCTGCCACCTCAGCCTGCTCCAAACTGGTGTTTACTGGGCTCCTGCTTCACCACCCTGCCAGGGAACACCAACAAACAGCAGCTCTGGGGCTTTTCAGCCAGTTTGCTTATTGCTTTTGGCCTGGGCACAAGAGTGAGGAAGGCAGGTTTTGTGCCTTGGGAAAGCAAAGTGATTGTCTCCACACTGTTATTGTCCTCCAATGGTATTGAGTGGAAAAACCCAGGCTTTGGGGGTGTAGTATTATTATTATTGTTATTATTTTTAGGCTCCTGAATCCATTGTTATAAGATAAATTCCTGTCAGAGGTCCTAAATGTATTCAAGAAGTCTGTGAGGCATCCCTTGCAGCTACTCCTGTGAGGTGTAGGCTGGTGGTTTTTGGAGCAATGGGAAATGACAGAAGCCAGCTCAAAACAAGTGATTTCAGTACAGGAGCTAATGTTCCAGTGGGTCCAGGCTGATTAGCTGCCAGCTAATCAATAATCAAATTATTTACCTGCAAATAAAGAATCTCTGAGCCCCCCCAGTCAGGCTGTGATGTTATCAGAGGATTTGGGCAGCGTGGAGTCCTCACAGGGATCAGGAGGAAGGAAATGTTCTGTCTTCACCCAAGCAGCAGATAAAACCTTCCCTCAGTTTGTGCAGCAACACAAATGTGTGTCATATCTGCTTTCCTTTTCTATCTTCTTACTCCAGTTGACAGCAAGATGTGCCAGATATGCTTAATCTGGGAAAGAGTGTCAGCAGGATCAGTGTTCTCCCTGCTTTCATATTTCCTGCCCTTTTAATACCCAGAGCTGCTGATCTGATTTCTCCTGGCCATCCTTCTCTCTGTGTTTTTTATTTTTTTGCCTATTTCTGTTTCTCTGGGTTCTGTTTCTCTCCTAGGGTGTGTAACTGTGTATAAACTTGGCTCTTCCAGGAGGTACAATAATAAATGGAGTCTGGGAGGTGGCGTGGAGGTGGGAATAACACTGCAGGGAACATCCTGTCTGTGACTGTGGGGCACTTTGGGAAGGTCTGTGTTTATTTTAGAAGTGCCTTGGTTACTGCTAGCTCGCTCTTGCTTCTTCCACACTTAGAAAAACACACAAAGAATATTCATGCAGTAAACAGAAAAGTGGCACTTAAATGCTTTAAATAGAGATTGGAAGAGAAACCATTTTTCCACAACAAAAACATTGCACAATGACAATAACGGTGATAATATTTTTTCATCAGAAATAACACTTGAGATCACAATACTTCAATACTTTTGAGATGAAAATATTGTAATTTAAAACATTGCATTGAAATTTGCCTTCTACATTTAGTGCAGGAGCTGCAGTTTCCAGGTTGCTGGGTGGTACAAGGCAGGGAAAACATCATTTCTGCTCCTGGAATTTATTCTCTTTGTGCTGTTTTGGGTAAATCTGACTCGGAGGTGAGTCCAGTCCTCAAACAGGTGTCAAGCAGAGGTGACTCTGCAGCTTTGTGAGCGAGCAGGGACCTTTGCCAGGGCTGGGAATGGGAATTGCAGTGGGGAGATGTTGGTTGCTGGCCTGAGCAGAGTTTCAGCCTCACTGCTCTGTCTCCATGGTGATATCCCGAGATGTGGCTCGGCAGGATCTGCTCTGGGAGCTTTCTGGAAGGTCAAACTGGAGCTGATGGCCAAGGCAGGAGCCTGGGGAGCTGAGGGACACTGGGGCTGCTCCCAGTGGAGATGGGTCTGGGCTGGGTCTGTGCTGGGGCTGGGTCTGGGCTGGGTCTGTGCTGGGTCTGTGCTGGGTCTGTGCTGGGTCTGTGCTGGGTCTGTGCTGGGTCTGTGCTGGGTCTGGGCTGGGTCTGGGCTGGGTCTGGGCTGGGTCTGGGCTGGGTCTGGCTCTGGGCTGGGTCTGTGCTGGGTCTGGGCTGGGTCTGGGTCTGGGCTGGGTCTGTGCTGGCTCTGTGCTGGGTCTGGGCTGGGTCTGGGCTGGGTCTGGGCTGGGTCTGTGCTGGCTCTGGGCTGGGTCTGGGCTGGGTCTGGGCTGGGTCTGGGCTGGCTCTGTGCTGGCTCTGTGCTGGGTCTGGGTCTGGGCTGGGTCTGGGCTGGGTCTGTGCTGGGTCTGTGCTGGGTCTGTGCTGGGTCTGTGCTGGGTCTGGGCTGGGTCTGGGCTGGGTCTGGGCTGGGTCTGGGTCTGTGCTGGGTCTGTGCTGGGTCTGGGTCTGGGCTGGGTCTGTGCTGGGTCTGGGCTGGGTCTGGGTCTGGGCTGGGTCTGGGCTGGGTCTGGGCTGGGTCTGGGCTGGGTCTGGGTCTGGGCTGGGTCTGGGCTGGGTCTGGGCTGGGTCTGGGCTGGGTCTGGGTCTGTGCTGGGTCTGTGCTGGGTCTGAGCTGGGTCTGCGCTGGGTCTGTGCCGGGTCTGTGCCGGGTCTGGGTCTGGGTCTGGGCTGGGTCTGTGCTGGGTCTGGGCTGGCTCTGGGCTGGCTCTGGGCTGGGTCTGTTCCTGACAGCCCTGATGCTGGCCAGGAGTGGACAGCAAATCCTGGTGCAGCTCCTTGGAAGGAATTCCCAGCTCCTGCTGTGTCTGGAAGAGGAGGAGTCTCTTGTGCAGGGGCTGGTGGCTGTGCAGACATGAGAGCTGGGGATGCCCTGCAAGAGCAGCCCCACAGAGGGGGTGCAGCACCCCCAGTTGGGCTGGGACAGGTTGAGCCAAAGCTCCCAGAGCAGCGAGAGAGGCTGAGGAGAGCTCCAGGATTGCCCAGGACACTCTGGCCCAAAGTGCAGTGCCACAGAACCCTCAGCAGCACCACCAGAGCTTGTTCTGGGCTTGGGAATGAGCCAGCAGAACAGGGAGAGTTTCATTTCTACCTCTCTGAGCCTCTCCCCTCTTCTGCCATGCTGAAACTGTACAAAGGAATTGAAATCGTGATGAGCTGAGGCACTCCTGCTGAGGGCTGAGCTATTTGTTTCTGAATGGAGGGGAGAGGATGGATTCTGGTGAGAACTTCACGTTGTACTGGCTTACAATGAAGCAGAACTCCGTATTTACATAAGGAAAAGGAACTGAGATGTTTTAACAGTGGTATTTTGCTTGAAAACAAATTTCTTGTGTTAATTATACATCTGCAGAGCAGCTCCTGTACGTGGCACTTGGTGTTACAGATGGCACAGGCTGGCCCCTGAGAGCCCTGGTTTGAATCATTGCCCCTCTGTAATAGACTGTGAGCCAGCCATGTGTGATGCTCCTGACAAGGATAAACCCAGCTGCCTCATAGCAGCAAAAACCCACATTTATTTCAGTCAGCTATTGAGTGATAGTCCTTTCATGTTGCTCTTGTTGCCAAGTTTGCTTCCCAAAGCCCCTCAGGACGCTGCTGAACATTGTTGGGAGCGGTGATATTTTCACACCCCTGCTCTTTGCCACCATCTCACACTTACCTTTACTCTCCACGTGTCAAACTGTTTCCTTAATCGCTTAGCAAGAACATTTGGGGAGAATTCCTATGGTGAATAAATCTGGGGAGCTGTCCCTGACTGTTCTGGGGAAAGCTGCATTCCAGGGGTGGTGGGATAGGAATGTGAAAGGGAGAGCATCTGCTGATGTGTGGGGTTTGTTGTTTTTGTAAAGAGCCAAAAGAAAATACATGAAGAAGAATGTAGAATTTCAGCTCATGAGAACTGGACACTGAAACAGCTCCAGGGTCTGGGTGAAGAGGAAAACTCGGTGAACTTGGTTCCCTGCTCTGCAGCAGGATAACAGCACACCCTGCAAAAATCATCTTTTCAGCTTCAGCATGCAAAGCAGCAGCATTGCCAGGGACTGAAACTGAGCCACCTGGCCCTGTGTCACTGCTCTCCTGTCCCTGTGTCACTGTCACTGCTCTCCTGGCCCTGTGTCACTGTCACTGCTCTCCTGTCCCTGTGTCACTGCTCTCCTGTCCCTGTGTGTGTCACTGCTCTCCTGGCCCTGTGTCACTGCTCTCCCCTCCCTGTGTCACTGCTCTCCTGTCCCTGTGTCACTGCTCTCCTGTCCCTGTGTCACTGCTCTCCTGTCCCTGTGTCACTGCTCTCCTGGCCCTGTGTCACTGCTCTCCTGGCTCTGTGTCACTGTCACTGCTCTCCTGTCCCTGTGTCACTGCTCTCCTGTCCCTGTGTCACTGCTCTCCTGGCCCTGTGTCACTGCTCTCCTGTCCCTGTGTCACTGCTCTCCTGTCCCTGTGTCACTGCTCTCCTGTCCCTGTGTCACTGCTCTCCTGGCCCTGTGTCACTGCTCTCCTGGCCCTGTGTCACTGTCACTGCTCTCCTGTCCCTGTGTCACTGCTCTCCTGTCCCTGTGTCACTGCTCTCCTGTCCCTGTGTCACTGCTCTCCTGTCCCTGTGTCACTGTCACTGCTCTCCTGTCCCTGTGTCACTGTCACTGCTCTCCTGTCCCTGTGTCACTGCTCTCCCCTCCCTGTGTCACTGCTCTCCTGTCCCTGTGTCACTGCTCTCCTGTCCCTGTGTCACTGCTCTCCTGTCCCTGTGTCACTGCTCTCCCCTCCCTGTGTCACTGCTCTCCCCTCCCTGTGTCACTGCTCTCCTGGCCCTGTGTCACTGCTCTCCTGTCCCTGTGTCTGTGTCACTGCTCTCCTGTCCCTGTGTCACTGTCACTGCTCTCCTGGCCCTGTGTCACTGCTCTCCTGGCTCTGTGCTCCTGGATGGGCAAGGAGGGCTCCTGGCTGGGCAAGGAGGGCTCCTGGCTGGGCAAGGAGGGCTCCTGGCCGGGCAAGGAAGGCTCCTGGCTGGGCAAGGAAGGCTCCTGGATGGGCAGTGAGGGCTCCTGGCTGGGCAAGGAGGGCTGGGCAGTGAGGGCTCCTGGCTGGGCAAGGAGAGCTCCTGGCTGGGCAATGAGGGCTCCTGGCTGGGCAAGGAGGGCTCCTGGCTGGGCAAGGAGGGCTCCTGGCTGGGCAAGGAGGGCTCCTGGCTGCTGGCTGGGCAAGGAGGGCTCCTGGCTGGGCAATGAGGGCTGGGCAAGGAGGGCTCCTGGCTGGGCAATGAGGGCTCCTGGCCAGGCAATGAAGGCTCCTGGCTGGGGAGTGAGGGCTCCTGCTGCCCCGGAGAGCCACAGCTCTGCTCCTCCCTCCTCAGTAACCCCTTCCACTGAATCCCACCTGCAATGGGCTGGGGAAAGTCGGGTTTCTGTGACAGGTCTCTACATTATCACAATTCTCAGCTGTCCTCTGCAGGAGCACATCCCTGCAGATCTATAGAACTGTCTTCTGGATTTACTGTAAATCCAATATTGCCAGCAAGAGGGATCACTTGCAGCTCTCCCATTGTGTTTTAGTTTTAGTGAAGCCATTACTGGAGTCGTGTCTTTTATTTATGTTAACATGTTGTTAACTGTAAGCTCATAAAGACATAAAGTGCATGAAATCAATTAGGTACAGATTTAAGGAGTGGACATAAAGGAAATTTTCTGATTTACCTTCCCATTTGTTGAATATAGACCTTGCATTCCTTTGAACATGAAAGGAATCAATTGACTCTATTTAATTCCCTTAATTAATTTTCTGTTATCATTTTTCTTGCCTCTTTACTTCCATTTAAAACTACCTGGATCCCAGTTTGAAAATTCTCTGAAGCCATAACAATTTGAAATTAGAAGGTTTATTTAAAAATATCATTTGGGCTCTAAGAGCTTATTAGTTAAAAACTATGTTCCAAGGTAATCTTCAACTTCACAGAAGGGTTTAAATTTTATAAAAATCTTTTTGCATTTGCTTTTATAAAGTTTTCTTTAGTTTTTTAATTAATTTATAACTGAAGAAATATGGAAAGCCTCTTTCTCAGTAGAGAGAACTTTCTAAACATGCCCAAGTCCATGGTTTTTTAGCAAGGGAAAAGTCTATCAACCTATTTTTTGCACTATTTTGTCCAGAATACCGAGAGCTCTCTATATAAATGCTAATTAAATTACATTTGTTAGGGATAGAGTTTGTTCAGCTGTCAGTCAGGCCAGTGGGATTGGAGCTTTCAGTAAAACCCTGGGAAATATGGATCTCTGATGCATGGGATTCTCTGCCTGGATCTCACAGGATCTGGGCAATGTCTGAATTTAGGATGTGAACACTTGGCTCCACAGGCTTCACTGGGACTGTTGGATTTGTGAAATAGTTCAGTGATGAATTTAGGGGCTTGGGAGCTGGGAATCCTGAACAGCCCAGCACTGAACCTGCAGGACAATCCTACACCACAGAAGGGCTGAGTTTTACTGTTCAAACCTGGAGTGCTGGTGAATAATGCACGTGGTCACATCAGTCAATGACAGAAGGGGAATGGGCTGGGTGCTACCCTTTAATGTTCCCTTTGGGAAACAGGAGGGGAAGAGGCCACTTCTGCTCTTCCTTGGGGAGGAACAAGAGGCAGCAGCAGCAGCTGGAGTTGGCTGGGGCAGAGCTTGTTCTCTGAGATCACCCTGGAAAACAGAATTAGTGATGGATCAAAGTGGTGAAGCTGTCATCTGACCTGTGCTCGTGTCACCGAGCATTTGGAAGGGAAACGCTTTCAAATGTGCCTCTAAATGCTCATCAGCTAATGAGACAGAAGAGAAATTCCTTAGGGAAGGAGTTGACAGAAGAGCAAACAGCAGCTCTGCCCCAGCCCTCAGCTCACCAGAAAAAGAAAGGTTTCTAATAATCCCTGGGGGATGTTGGTGGGCTCAGGTGGGATGTGCCCTGCCTGGGATAATCAGATTATTGGTCTCCTGAGGCTTTGTCCTGGGAGAACTCTTCAGATAGGACACTGGTAACAGATTTAAGTGGGGGTTTTGTGCGTGGTTTGGGGTTTTTTGTATTTTTGGTTTTGAAATGAAGTGGATTACTGGGGCTTCCTCCTGGGAACAATGTTCTGGGTGGATCTTCCCTAAACTGTGGCTGCTCTTGGGGCCAGCTGGAAGTGGGGAGCCCTGCAGCTGAGGATGTGGTCTCCCATTACAGCTGGAGCCAGGGAAGTCTTTAGGGGTTAAGAGAAAAATCCAGCAGGCCCTTGGTGCATCTTAAAAACCAAGATTTAAGTGACTTTCTCCATTTCTGACTGGAAGTCCCCTGGCACAGCAGAGTTGTCATGGATACTCCAACTCCAGGACGCTAAAGCCCATCATTCCTGACATTCATGAAATCTCCACCACTTTTCAATCTGCTCTCAGTACCATTGCAAACCCACATCAAAGCAGATGGTGCAGAGCTGCAGGAATAACCTCTTTACCTCCTCAGGCTTGGAGAGGGCTGTGCTGCTCAAAAAGCTCCAGCAGTGCCAACAAAGTCATCACCTGAGCACCACTGGGGTAGCCTTTAATGTAAATAAAAGTACAATTTGTCATGTTTTCACTGGAGAACCCTCACAGCTCCAGAGCTGGGGCTGCCCTTTGCAGCCCAAAGAGCTCCCCTAATGCAGGTGAGGGATTTTGGGTGCCTGGCATCGGTCAGTGAGCACACACCTGCTGAACCACAGCTGCTGCCTGGCTTCTGGAACCTGGGGCAAGTGCTGGCATCAAAGGTGGGCTCGATTATTGCTTTCTTTGCAATGATGTGGGGAGGAAATGTTCCTCTTGTTCCAGCTGCAAACTGGAGAGCATAAGGAAGGGTTGGGAATAAGAGGCTTTGTGAAGCTGCCTCTGCTCTGGAGTGGCTCTGGGTTTCTGTCACACTCGCCCTCATGTCCTTGTTTAATTGGCAATTAGTGCAAGAGATCTGTGTACTCCTTTAGTATTAATTTCAGCTGGGTGCTGACAGATTACAAGGAGGAGCCAGGTGAAGAGAAGATGCCTTGAAAGGCAGCTTCTTCCATGTTTCTTTAATTATTCCTTCGAGGAGCTGCCAGCAACAACAATGCCCCTGTTATTGCTTTATTGAGCAGATGTAGGGAAACAAATACATTTTTTTTTAAAGAAAAATTAGCTTTTGGGCCTGGTTCTAATAAATTATTTCAGTTGACGTAAATGAGCAAGCTGTCAAGCTCACCAGTATTCACAGGATTCTTTCAGTGCTAGGAATAATGAATTGGAACTTTTGTGGAGCCTGGCACTGCTGCTTTGTTGGGAGAGCTGGGAGCTGGTGCTGCCAAAGGCTGCAGCCATGGGGTGCCAGGTGTGCCCTGGGCACTGTGTGACACCTCAGCCCTGCCACCATCAGTCCTGCCACCTCAGCCCTGCTGCCACCAGCCCTGCTGCCACCAGCCCTGCCATCACCAGCCCTGCCATCAGCCCTGCCTCCCCTGGACAGCTCCAGGTGCCAGGAGCTCCTCCAGGTGCCCAGGAGTTCCTCCAGGTGCCCAGGATCTCCTCCAGCTGCCAGGATCTCCTCCAGCTGCCCAGGATCTCCTCCAGTTGCCCAGGATCTCCTCCAGGTGCTCAGGATCTCCTCCAGGTGCCCAGGATCTCCTCCAGCTGCCCAGGAGCTCCTCCAGGTGCCAGGATCTCCTCCAGGTGCTCAGGATCTCCTCCAGGTGCCCAGGAGCTCCTCCAGGTGCCAGGTTCTCCTCCAGCTGCCCAGGATCTCCTCCAGGTGCCAGGAGCTCCTCCAGGTGCCCAGGAGCTCCTCCAGTTGCCCAGGAGCTCGTCCAGCTGCCAGGAGCTCCTCCAGGTGCCCAGGATCTCCTCCAGGTGCCCAGGAGCTCCTCCAGGTGCCCAGGAGCTCCTCCAGTTGCCCAGGAGCTCGTCCAGCTGCCAGGAGCTCCTCCAGGTGCCCAGGATCTCCTCCAGCTGCCCAGGAGCTCCTCCAGGTGCCAGAATCTCCTCCAGGTGCCCAGGAGCTCCTCCAGGTGCCCAGGAGCTCCTCCAGCTGCCAGGGACAGCTCCTCCAGGTGCCAGGAGCTCCTCCAGCTGCCCAGGAGCTCCTCCAGGTGCCCAGGAGCTCCTCCAGGTGCCAGGAGCTCCTCCAGCTGCCCAGGATCTCCTCCAGGTGCCAGGATCTCCTCCAGCTGCCCAGGATCTCCTCCAGGTGCCCAGGATCTCCTCCAGGTACCAGGTTCTCCTCCAGCTGCCAGGAGCTCTGTGCTGAGCACATCTGGAGCCAGAGGAGGCTCAGAGCAGCAGCTGAGGCAGGTCCCACAGGACACTGCTCCTGACACAGGGACAGACAGACAGACAGACAGACAGGCTGTCCTGCAGGGGAGCTGAACCCCGAGCTGGGGTTCAGGACAGGCTCCATGGCCAGGGCAGAGCTGCTGTGGGGGCCAGGTCAGTGCAGAGGAAGGACAGACAGACAGACAGACAGACAGACAGACAGACGGAGCCCAGGGAGCTGCAGTGCTGCAGACACCACTGGGAGCAGTCCCAGCCCCCTCCAGGACTGGCTCTGGGAGAAATGCACATTTCCTGTGCCCTCAGTGCCCTGTGGCTCTGTGCACTGCAGGAGCACTCCCTTCCTTCTGCCTTTGTCCCATTTCCCAGCTGTTCACGGGGTTTTATTCCACACTTTGCTTCACCTCTTATGCAGAACATTTTTCTGATCTATTTCTTTCAAGTGAAGCTGGAATACAACATCAGAGAGAATTGAACAGGGGGAAACCTTCCCTTCCAAAAAAAGTCTTGGTGGTTTTAACTGTAAGTGGAGGAATAAACACAGCAAGTTAGCATTTCTTTGGATCAATGACTGAACCGAAATAGGATCAATCATTGATTTATTTTTAATTTATTTTTGTTTTTGGGGTGGCAGAGATGTACTAAATTCCATCAAGGACTGCTCCAACTTGGAAGTACCAGGTGTGTGTGTGTGGTTATGGAGAATGGTCTGTGTTAATGAGGATGAGAGTAATAACCACTGAGAGCCACACATCCCACCAGGAGAGATGCCAACCTGCAGAAAGGGTCGTGTAAAGCCAGAGGAGCCTTTCCAACAGCAGTAACTTTATGGAATTGTTGTGTGGGTTGAGATGTTGAGGGGCTGCAGCTTTATTTATTTATTTAAACATCCATAAAACCATCCTTGTGAGGGGGATGGGAAAGTGATTATGGGAAATTCACACTTCAGTGGCTCTCCAGTCATTAACCTCAGCCTCAGGTACACCAACCTTGCAGGGAGAATAAATCAAAAATGCATAAAAGGTTCAGCCACAACCCCCACCCAGCAACACCCACCTGCAGCACAGTGAGAACATCAAAAGGGAACAAGGCCTTGATAAGAAGTTTAAAAGTTTGGGAACTCAAGAAATTACAGAGGTCACTTCAGATCCCCTGGCCCCTGAGCAAAACCATTTCAAGGCATTTTACTTTTCTGACCTTCTTTGTACATATTTGAAAGCCACAGCTTTTTACCTAAAGTGCTCTAAAGAAGATTAAATGGCTTTTTAACATCTGCTGTGCTGGGTGTGTAGGAAGAGCTCTTGGTTGCTAGCGAGATAGATGGGTTTCCATGTGATTTGGAAAAGGTGTTTAAACATACTTTGATTTATGTTTTTGCATTCTGTTACACTCTGAAAAGAGGCAAAGAAATACCTTGCTTTAATTTGGTGGTTTTCATTCAGGAGAAAGAAATGCTTTAAAAACAAAGCACACCCACATGTAGAGGTCAGCTCTGTTGCAGCATCTGTTTAACAGCAAGTGCTGACTGTGTGTAATGATGTGGCACAGAAATGCAGAGTACAAAGGGAACCTGGGAGAAGATGGAGGATAAAAAACACAGACTGAGTCAAAAGAACAGCTAATATTTAACAGTTGTGGGACAAATGAGAGAGCTGACAAATGTGGTGTAAGAGATCTGCCTTTCTTATTTTTTCTGGTAAAACATCTCTGTGATTTTCTGGGGTCACACCTTGCCTGCTGTGGTTAATCAGAGAGGTTACCCTGAGGATGTCAGCATTGGAATGTGCATCCCTGTCCCCATGACTGGCAACACTCAACTGGGAAAGCTGTTTGAACTGGAAAGGAGCTCTTCCCTTCTCCAGCTGCCCCCAGTGGGGCAGTTCTGGGGTTCTGTTCCCCATTGTGACCTCAGTCACCCCAGAGCTGCTCCCACAGTCCCTGCTGGGCTCAGCTCTGTCCTGGGACCAGCTGGAATTGTCTCCATCAGCTTTGTCAGAGCCCACCCTGCAGCCCCCTCGTTCCCAGTGAAACCCAAACCCAGCTGAGGCTCAAACTCAGCCTGGGGAACAGCAGCACACAGCCCATGGAAGGCTCTTGCTCCTCTGAAAGTGCCCTTGGTGATGCAGATTGAGGATAGATCAGCATGGAAAACATGACCTAGATGTTCTTTCTAAGCAGAATACTTATATACACACACAAATATATATATATATATATATATAATCTAATCATCTTGCAAGCACTGGCAGCTCTTTAAAGGAGCAGCAAAAGCTCTTTTTCTTCAGAAACACCACACCACCAGCCTCAGCACAGTCCCCAGTGATTAAAGCTACACCTCCAGGGAAAGCTGGAAGCTCTGCCAGTAAACCTTTCTCCTGCTAATGCTGCTGAAAGACCTTTCATTATCCCACCCAAGGCAGAGCTGAGAAACAGATCCTTTCCAGCATCCCTGCCTCAAAAAGGAGAGATTCAGGCAGCAGCAGAACTCAGCTATTTTACCCTTTTTTTGCTCCTGGGACCCCTGCTCTGTGTACAGACTCTGTGCTTCCCATGAGTGGCCATTTGATTGCTCACTCAGAGTTTTTCCAGAAAGCTGCTCTGCCTTAGGAGTATGTTTTACTATGAAATCTAGTAGCTGGATAATTGATAAATTATGGCCATTAATAGCTTAAATATAATTAGTTATTATGAGGTAGAGAACTGTCATTTTTCTAAGGAGGACTATCAAGTTATTATTGTAGGATTTGAATAACCATTTATTAAACATTAACTGAATTAAAATTAACCCCTTTTGGGTCACTGCATGTATCTCTCAAAATTTATTTTGCTCCCTGGTAGACATGGAGTCCAAATTAATGTTGAGACCTTGTATTTGTTGGTGACAAATAATGTCCTAAGCCAAAATGGAACTGAATAAAGAGCAAGGCAGCTCAAAGGTTTGTGCTGGTCACTGATGTGATCCAGCTCAGGGAGCTACTGTAGTGAAATTAAAAATATGGAGCTTATTAAAAATATGGGGCTTAAATGGGTGTGAGTCAGAGGTAGGTACTGCCCTGGCCATTTGCACATGGGTGACAGGAAAAGAATCCATCTGTGGAATTCTCCTGTGCAAGGTGACAAGTGCTCAGTTGGAAAGCAGCTCTCTTCCCCAGCGAGGTGAGTGCTCAGAGCTGTGCCACATCCACCTCCCTGTCCAGAGACCCTTTCCTGCCTCCATCCACCTTCTCCCTGTCCAGAGACCCTTTCCTGCCTTCATCCACCTTCTCCCTCTGCAGAGACCCTTTCCTGCCTCCATCCACCTTCTCCCTCTCCAGAGACCCTTTCCTGCCTCCATCCACCTCCCTGTCCAGAGACCCTTTCCTGCCTCCATCCACCTTCTCCCTGTCCAGAGACCCTTTCCTGCCTCCATCCACCTTCTCCCTCTGCAGAGACCCTTTCCTGCCTCCATCCACCTTCTCCCTGTCCAGAGACCCTTTCCTGCCTCCATCCACCTTCTCCCTGTCCAGCTGCTGCAGCAGAGGCTGCCCAGTGTCAGAAATGGCCAAAATGATGGCAAGGAATCCTTGGTGCTCTCCTGTGTGTGAGCAGGTGAAACAGACACCCTGTGTGAGCTGTGCTGCTGGAGCTGCTGTGGTTGAACAGCCTCTCCAAACCCTGGGACTTTCCAGGGTGATTTCTGGAAGTGGGGAATATTTCCCAGGGAGAACAAAGCAGTTTGGAAATGTGGGATGTGTCCAGCCTCTCCCACCTGGGGGTTTTGTGCCTCCTTATTTCCTATCACCTGTGTGGGTCACAACAACAGGTTTTTTTGTTTGTTTGTTTTTTCCCATAACTGTCTCCTCTCTACCTCAAGAACTTCCTGATGGAAATTTTTAGGCTGCTGGTGGCAGCCCCGTGGAATGAGTCAGCTCTGTGCTGCTTTCAGTCTGGTGAATGAAAGGGTTCTGGAGGCATAATTTCCTTATTACTGAAGCCTGGGTTTGACAGAATTGTAGAATTCACTGCTTTCTCACAGATATGTGTGTCTAATTGATAGAAAGAAAACATCAAAGCCTTGTGTGAACCAGAATTCCAGAATCATTAAGGATGGAGAAAAAACTCCAGGATTGAGTCCAAGCTGTGTCTGACCCAGCCCAGAGCCCTCAGCCCAGAGGCAGAGCCCAGGAACCCTCTGGTTAATTATTCTGATACCTTCCTTCCTTAAGAGGCTCTGAGATGAGTGTATCTTTCCAGGGAAAAAAATGAACTCTGGCATCCAGTAGGTTATTTCCCAGAGAAATACCAACAATACCTTTCTGCTGAGGATTAGTTTTTCTGCAGGTATTTCTCTGTATAAAATGCAAATCCACTGTCCAGGCCCCAGATAAACCCAGGCTGGAATGGTGGTGCAGAGTCCTGCCTGTGCTGCTGGGATTCTTCAACCATTTCCAGCTCCAGCACTCGGCCACAAACCTGAAACTCCTCACCTCAGTCCTGCTCGTGTTTTCCCTTTCTTTGAGGCTTTGAAGAGCTCAAAGATCACCTCTCTCAAAGTACTTGACAGAAGTATCTCTGCTCTGTGAGAAGGCAACTCCTGCACTCTTCATCTGAAGCATTTTTCTATCTGCCTGATCTTTTCATGACCAGGGAAAGAAACAAGGTTTGGTTCACATGTGGCAATCTCAAACTCTCTTTCCCCACTGCATTCCCCAAATATTTCCTCCCTGTCCCACCATGCCTGGCCATCCCTGTCCCAAAACCCTTCAGAACTGATGGGGACATTTAGGATTAATGGCTGATCTTGAGTGTTTCCATCCACAAAATGGATGTTGCTCATCTGAAGGTTGGCAAAGCTCTAAAGCTCCTTTAAGATATGATGCTGTAAAAATGGTAAGGGCTATTGATGGTTCATCATTTTTTATTGTAATATTTACTGCCTCTCACTTCCTTCTTGCATAACAGCAAATGTTGTCCTGAAAACGTGTGGTAAATCAACTGATCCACTGTGTTTGGAATTATCCTTACTAAGTGTTAGTTTTCATGCCCATGTTTTGGAATCCATTTAAAATATGCCTTAAATAGCTGAATAAAATAAATGCCAGGGCTCTCACAGCTTTTTCCACCTGCTTTCAATGCAGAGCTGCCAGACAATTTCAGTGGTTTATAGCCTGTTGCCCAAAATCAAATTCTGTGTTACTTTTGGTTTAAGGGCTAATAGCTTTTTGAAATATATGAATGTTTTCTGGTGACAGATCCAAGATTAGCTGTTTATCCATTGTTCCAAGAGGTATTCTAGAATCCTGTGGCACAGTCAACTTTATGAGGAATTTTACAGCCTTCCATGAGCGCATTGTGTTTTAAAATGCTAAAAAAGCAGTTAAGGAGAGAGGAAAACAAAGCTCTGCAGTGTGTCACTCTGATGTTCCATTGGCCTTTGGAGGGCTGGGGAGAGAGGGGGAACGGCTGCAGGAGTGGGTGCAGGAATAGCTGCAGGAATGGCTGCAGGAATAGCTGGCTGCAGGAATGATTGGCTGCAGGAATGGCTGCAGGAATGGCTGGATGGCTGCAGGAATGGCTGCAGGAATGGCTGCAGGAATGGCTGCAGGAATGGCTGCAGGAATGAATGGCTGCAGGAATGACTGGCTGCAGGAATGATTGGCTGCAGGAATGACTGGCTGCAGGGATGGCTGCAGGAATGACTGGCTGCAGGAATAACTGGCTGCAGGAATGATTTGCTGCAGGAATGACTGGCTGCAGGAATGATTGCAGGAATGGCTGCAGGAATGACTGGCTGCAGGAATGGCTGCAGGAATGGCTGCAGGAATGGCTGCAGGAATGGCTGCAGGAGGAGTCACTTTGCCCAGCCAGCCAGTTGTGGAGTGCTGCAGAGGTGCTTTGGCATTGGTGTTTGTCTCCAGGCAATGAACAGCCAGGCTGGGCAGTCACTGCCAGCCCTTGAGCACATCCTTGGGTGACGTCCATCGGTGTCCGTCAGTCCTGGTGTTTCCTCACCTGATGAGATCAAAAGCAGCCGATGGAGGAGGGGGATCTGTCCCTGTGCCCCTGTGCTCAGCTGAGACCCCACCTGCAGAGCTGCCCCAGCCCTGGGACAGCAGCTGGAGCTGCTGGAGGAGCCCAGAGGAGGCACAGGGGGATCAGAGGGATGGAGCAGCTCTGCTGGGAGAGCTGGCAGTGCTCACTGGGGAGGAGAAGCTTCGGGGTGAGCTCAGTGTGACCTTCCAGGACCTGGAGGGGCTCCAGGAGAGCTGGAGAGGGACTGGGGACAAGGGATGGAGGGACAGGACACAGGGAATGGCTCCCAGTGCCAGAGGGCAGGGCTGGATGGGATTTTGAGCAGGAATTGTTCCTGGCAGGGTGGGCAGGGGCTGGGATGGAATTCCCAGAGCAGCCCCTGGATCCCTGGCAGTGCCCAAGGCCAGGCTGGACATTGGGGCTGGAGCTCCTGGGACACTGGGAGGTGTTCCCATGGCACAATTGGCACTGGATGAGCTCTGAGCTCCTTCCAGCCCATCCCATCCTGGGACTCTGTGGGTTTTATCAAAGGAATCTTTCTGTTTGCTGCTACAACATGAAGAAACAATGCTATTTATTCCCTGGCTCAAGGACTGCCAGGTGATGATTAGGTGCTGAAATAACTTAGGCCATGTAAATATCTTCTGTAGTAAAAAAAAAGAAATAAGTGTGAATTTATTTTCTGGTCACACAAGGAATCAATATTTAAAATGGATTTTCTGCCTTTTTTTTGATGATTTATCAAAATTTCAATGAATTTGCTGCTCTTGCTCCTCTCCCTTCCCCCCTGTTTTTCAAGAAATAAGCTGAAGCTTTTCAAACAAGCTCCAGTAATAAAATGATTTAAGAATTAGATTCTGGTCATCAAGATGAATATTGAAAAGCAGCAAAGCTGAGGAGTAGTTGACTTTAAGCTATGATTTTGCTTTTTGTGAGTAAGTTCCTTCATTTCTGAAGTCAGTCAAGAGCTGAAGCCATTCTAGCAGCTTTATAAATGCTGACCCTGAAAGATTCTTATTGATAACCATGGCACAGATTTTTTAATATCCTTGAGGGAACCATGCAGCAATCTCCTATGCTAAAAGCACAATAAGTTTTTTGTTTTTTCACAGCATTTCCCTGATGTATCAGTGATGAGCTGTCCATGCTTACAGGCTGAATTTAAAAATTCATGAAATATGAATGGAGTTATTGTAATGTGCAACCAAATATGTTCCCAACTTTGAAGATAACACTGAGGAAAGTTACTTTTGTGCATTGGCTGCTCCCATAGTGGAGGAAAATGTTAAGGCTGGAGATAAAGGGTTCAATCCTTGATGTCAAATATGTGCCTGAAGTATGTCAGAAATGACTCAGGGAGAGCAGAGTGAGCCATCAGCTTCGGAATATTGCAATATCTGAAAGTAATAAACATCTTTCTAGACAAGTTCTACTCCTTCCACAGCCCAGGCCTCACAGTGGTGCTGGTGACTCTTGCAGGGGGCAAATTCCACATGGGGAAAACTCCAGTGGGAAAAACCAAGAGTTCACAGACAACGTGGAGGCTTCAATTCACCCATCATCATCATCAATTCATGATGAACACGGGGCTGCCCCAGAGCTGCTTTTGGTGGCAAAGCAACAAAACTGAGGCTGGATAATCAGGGATTCCTGAGAGAAAAAAGGGAAGGTGCAACTCCTGAGCACCACCTGAAAGCAGAGGAATAACCCAAGAGCACTCACAGCACTCCAGCCAGAACTCTCAGGCTTTGAGGAAACAAAACTGGCTCAAATTGAGCCTTTCCTGCAGGTTTTTGTTCAGCTGTTTGTTTTTTCCCTTTTGCAGATCGCTGTTTTCGTACAGGGATTTGGTTATGGAAAGGCTCATTCGTGCAATTCAAAGAAATTCAGCTAAAAGACACCATTTTTATTTATTTATTTGTTGTTTTTTTTCCTTTGAGCTGGTGCTGCAGGGCTGGAAATGTAACTGGGTGCACCCTGGGATCACCTGGGTGAGGACTGAGCTGCTGCTGAGGGGAGGCTCCTTTACCCTGCAGAGCCCCCAGCGCTGGCAGAAGCTCCAGTGAATAACAGAAATGATTTTTTCCTGCCAGTTTTACATCTCCCAGCTTGTGAAGACAGTCTGCCCCAGATCTGTCATGGTATCATGCTACCATCACACACTCCTGAAGCGATCAGGGGGTGATAGCTTCTGCAAATCAAGTTATTTTTGTATTTTTAATTGTTCTAACTGGCAGCTCATGTTGGCTGTATTTTAAGGAGCAAAGATTTCAGCTAAAGCATTACTATGTCATTAACCAGTCCATTGAATATTCATGATTTACTGGATTTTTTTTCCCCCCACAGAAGGAGAGAAGTAATTATTTTGGCTAGCACTTGAAAAGTGTTCACAGAACTCCACCAGAATGGGCAAAAATAGAATTTTTCTATTAGACATGCAAACTGATCTGCTCTGCCCAATACTGACACATATCCTTTAGCTCTTCTTCTCTATTTAGTAAAAATGTTTCATGCTATATTTTCTTGGTGGGATGTAATGAAAATGGAAAAAAAAAAAAAAAAAAAAAAGGATAAAAAGTAGAATAAAAAACCTCCCAAGTCTCCAGTGGAGGCTGAGCTGTGCCTTGGTTGAACCCTGCTGTAGAGAGCGGAGTCTTGACAGAGCTTTTCAAGCACCCATTTTGTATTTGCTGTTGAAATTCAGTTTGGTGTTCTGGGGGTGCAAAGCTCAAAGGAAACAGAGGTGGGGAAGTGGCACAAAGCATAATTTCTCCTGGTGTCCTGCAGACACGTCCTGGGGGTGTCCATCTTCAGGGCAGGGTGACAGGAAAGAGCCCCAGTCGTGCCAGGGGAAGTTAAATCAGGCTGTAGGAAAATTCCATCAGGGAGGCAGCGGCCAGAGCTGGCCCAGGGTGGAGTCACCTCCCCTGGATGTGCCCAAAATCGGGGCTGAGGCTCCTGGGGCTGGGTCAGGGCTGGGCTGAGGCTCCTGGGGATGGGCTGAGGCTCCTGGGGATGGGGCAGGGCTGGGCTGAGGCTCCTGGGGATGGGTCAGGGCTGGGCTGAGGCTCCTGGGGATGGGTCAGTGCTGAACAGGTCACTGGGGATGGGCTGAGGCTCCTGGGGATGGGTCAGGGCTGGGCTGAGGTTCCTGGGGCTGGGCTGAGGCTCCTGGGGCTGGGCTGAGGCTCCTGGGGATGGGTCAGGGCTGGGCTGAGGCTCCTGGGGATGGGTCAGGGCTGGGCTGAGGTTCCTGGGGATGGGTCAGGGCTGGGCTGAGGCTCCTGGGGATGGGTCAGTGCTGGGCTGAGGCTCCTGGGGATGGGTCAGGGCTGGGCTGAGGTTCCTGGGGATGGGTCAGGGCTGGGCTGAGGCTCCTGGGGATGGGTCAGGGCTGGGCTGAGGTTCCTGGGGATGGGTCAGGGCTGGGCTGAGGCTCCTGGGGATGGGTCAGGGCTGGGCTGAGGCTCCTGGGGATGGGTCAGGGCTGGGCTGAGGCTCCTGGGGATGGGTCAGGGCTGGGCTGAGGCTCCTGGGGATGGGGTCAGGGCTGGGCTGAGGCTCCTGGGGATGGGTCAGGGCTGGGCTGAGGCTCCTGGGGATGGGGTCAGGGCTGGGTGAGGCTCCTGGGGATGGGGTCAGGGCTGGGCTGAGGCTCCTGGGGATGGGCTGAGGCTCCTGGGGATGGGCTGAGGCTCCTGGGGATGGGTCAGGGCTGAACAGGGCACTGGGGCTGGGCTGATGTTTGGGCTGGATTGACTCTCCCAGCCCCTGTGACTCACTGGACCCTTTGATGCTGGTTTTGGTGTTATCTGAAGCATTTTGCTCTCTGTTGTAGGGCACAGGGGGATGTGTCTGGGGTAACTCTGAGCTCTGGTGACACAGGGGACACTTGGCTCCCTGGCAGCCCCAGAGAGCTGAGCCTCACTCAGGACGTGCTGGGGGTGGCTCCCAGCACACACTGAAGGGAATGTGAGCCTTGGTGTGAATACTCCAGGGTTTGCTTGGTCTGCTCAGGCCAGGAGTGACTGCAGTGCACCTGAACAGAACTGAGATAATTCTCCCAAGTGGAAGAAGTGAAGGGAAAGCCACTGCTGGTGCTGAGAGCAGCGGGGCAGAGGGGCCTGTGGAACACAGAACGCTGCAGAGCAGTGCAGGAAGGATCAGTTTCCCTCAGACTGGTTCCCATTCTGCCCAGGGAGGCAGTGCCCAGCTGTCCTGCAGGCTGGGGACAGCCCCAGGCCATGGCATCGCTGTCAGCACAGCCCCACAGCCTGCTCCTTCATCCCCCAGAACGAAACAGGGGGAGCAGGCAACAGAAACTTGGGGAGCTTTTGGAAGTTAATCCTCCCAGACAAGCAGGGGAGCTCTTGGCACGTGTGTACTCTGACTTTTTCAGCTCTCCTGTTATTTTCCACTCAGAGATTTTTTTTTTCCCTTGCACTTTTTTTTTTTTGGTCATCTTTATTTTCTCCTGCTGTGCTGCTCTCCCCAGGACCACACACTCACAGGTGCCCTGTAGCCACCTGCCACCCTAAGGGGACTTGTGGCTTTCTCCCTCCCTCCTGTTCCTGAGGGATTTAATTCTGCTCCTTTCTTGGAGGAAGGGGTGGCAAAAATGCTCGCCTTGTCCTTCAGCAAGGAGCTGCTTCAAATTCTTGCATTCTCTTTTTTTAAGATTTTTTTTTTTTTTTTTCCATTGGGATCATCTGTACCAGCCACGTGCCAAAAGCCTTAAAATGCAGCTTTTTCCAAGCTGGTTTATAATTAAAATAGATCTTGCTGCTTCTGTGAAATGCAGCAGCCTGACTTCAGTGGGAGCAGTGGGAATGAAGGACAACAGGAACGGGTCTTTATCCCAAACTGCTTCAGAATAAGCAGCAGGTATATTTCTGTTTGCACAAATATTTCTGCTCCTGACAGTTAAGGCCATGTGGTTTCCCTTTTTGGTAAATTTCTCTGCCAAGCTGGGTGGTGTTTGTTTATTTGTTTAATAAAAAGTGTTTCTATTTATGGAGAAGAAAAATCTCAGCTGTCAGCTTTGGAAACAAACCTTCTGTTTATGGTGTGCCAAAACACCCCTGCAGAACCCCCAAACCAGCTTCCCCTCAGCCCCTGCCAGCAGCTGGTTTGCAGCAGTTTGGGAGGTATTTCCAGCTCTGTGTCACGTAAATAATTCACATTTTCACCCTCTTATAATGAACCTGAGTGTGGATGATGGACTGACCACAGTATTTTAGGCTCTGACTGTGAGTTATGTGCCTGTCTCCAGGTTTGTAAGCCATAAAAGACTTCATGTGCAGCTAGGACTGAATTAAAACTCCAAATCCTCCACGGCAATTTTAGGTTTAGCTTTGTTTCCATGGCATTGCTTGCTTTTATTTATTTTTTTTTTCCTCCCTCATTTTTAATTATGGCTTGAAGGTGAGAGGGGTTATTCTTACCTTTTGAAAAGTTGCCTTGTAGGACACAGTGACTCAAGGTTGTTTGAATTTCTAATGCCTGTTGGTGCCATCTTTCTGAAGCCAGGGTTACCCGTGGCACATGCATCGAGCTCGGAAAACCAGGATACCAGGGCTGTTCAGGAGAGGCTGTGCCCTCGTGAGCAGGTTAAAAACGCTGGATGTGAATTGTAGTTTATGATGTTTATCACTTTACCTCCTGTCAGGGTTTGATCCTTGCTGTTGAAGTCACTCCCTCGCTCTGGCTCAGGGGCTGTGGGGAGCCCGGGGGAGCAGATGCTTCCTTTGTCACTCCGTGCCAGGGAAAGCCAGGCTTTGCAGGGAGAGGACAAAGCTTCCATCATCGGGGAAAGCGGGGAGCAGAGTCCAGGAGAGGGCAACGCTCTGCCCCGGGGGCTCAAACTTCCCGTGACACCGAGCAGCCCGAGCGTGTTACCGCGACTGTCCCCATCTGCCCCCGCGACAGCCCCGGGCTCCAAATCCCCGGTACCCCGGGCTCCAAATCCCCGGTACCCCGGGCTCTGCATCCCCGGTACCCAGCGCTCCCCATCCCCGCTACCCCGGGCTCCAAATCCCCGGTACCCCGGGCTCTGCATCCCCGGTACCCCAGGCTCCCCATCCCCGGTACCCCGGGCTCTGCATCCCCGGTACCCCGGGCTCCCCATCCCCGGTACCCCGGGCTCTGCATCCCCGGTACCCCGGGCTCTGCATCCCCGGTACCCAGCGCTCCCCATCCCCGGTACCCCGGGCTCTGCATCCCCGGTACCCCGGGCTCCCCATCCCCGGTACTCAGCGCTCTGCATCCCCGGTACCCAGCGCTCCCCATCCCCGGTACCCTGGGCTCCCCATCCCCGGTACCCCAGGCTCCCCATCCCCGGTACCCCGGGCTCTGCATCCCCGGTACCCCGGGCTCTGCATCCCCGGTACCCCGGGCTCCCCATCCCCGGTACTCAGCGCTCTGCATCCCCGGTACCCAGCGCTCCCCATCCCCGGTACCCCGGGCTCTGCATCCCCGGTACCCAGCGCTCCCCATCCCCGGTACCCCGGGCTCTGCATCCCCGGTACCCAGCGCTCCCCATCCCCGGTACCCAGCGCTCCCCATCCCCGGTACCCCGGGCTCTCCATCCCCGGTACCCAGCGCTCCCCATCCCCGGTACCCCGGGCTCCCCATCCCCGGTACCCAGCGCTCTGCATCCCCGGTACCCAGCGCTCCCCATCCCCGGTACCCCGGGCTCCCCATCCCCGGTACCCTGGCAGCCCGTACCCCGGTACCCGCTCTCGGCGCGGGTTCCCCGGCTCTCCGCAGGGCCCCGGCGCTCCTCCCGGCGCTGCCCATCCCCGCTCGGCCCCTCGGCATCCCCGGGGCCTCCATTCGGGCCGGGTGTCTGTGTGTCTGTCCGCAGCCCCGGGGCCTCCATTCGGGCCGGGTGTCTGTGTGCCTGTCCGCAGCCCCGGGGCCTCCATTCGGGCCGGGTGTCTGTGTGTCTGTCCGCAGCCCCGGGGCCTCCATTCGGGCCGGGTGTCGGTGTGTCCGCAGGCGCGGGGGCCGTGCCGCAGGCGCGGGGCGGGGGCTCCGCCGAGGCCGCCCCGTCTCCCCCTCCCCGGGGCCGAGAGGGGCGGCCCCGCTCCCCCCGCTCCTCCCGCTGCCCCGGGGGCGGGGGCCGGGCTGTGCGGGCGGTGTGGCAGGGTTCCCCGGCGGTGTGGCAGGGCTCCCCGTTTGTCCGGCAGGGCTCCCCGTTTGTCCGGCAGGGCTCCCCGCTTGTCCCGCAGCCCGGGCCGGGATGGAGCTGCGGCGCTGGCGGCGCTGCGGGCGGAGCGGGGCGGGCGGCCCCGGCCGCTCCTCCTCTGCGGGGCCATAGGAGGCCGGGGCGGGCTCGGCTCGCCTGGGCGAGCGGTGCCGCTGCTCGCCAGCCCTCCCGCTCCGCTGGCCGGGCCGGGCCGGGCCGGGCTGTCCCCGCCATGTGCGCTCAGCTGCCGCTCCCATAGCCCTGCCGGCAGCGCGGCGCCTGGCGGGGCCCCTCGGGAACTTTGATGGCTTCTTTGAGGAGAGTCAAAGTCCTGCTGGTGTTAAACCTGATCGCCGTGGCCGGCTTCGTCCTCTTCCTGGCCAAGTGCAGACCCATCACGACCAAGAGCGGCGACTCCTTCCATGACATCCATCCCAGGGCAGAGGTGGCCAACCTGACAGCCCACGGCATCAGCTCCATCCAGGATGCGGTGCTGAAGAGACTCTCGCTGCTGGAGGACATCGTCTACAGGCAGCTGAACGGTAAGAGCGCTTCTCCTGCTCTCCAGTGCCTGGGGTGGGCTCGGTGCTGGTGAATCGAGGCTCGGAGAGGGTGCTCGCCTCGCCTGAAGTTCCGTGCCGGACCCTGCTCTCCCCTCTGTTGTTGTGCAAGCTGTGTGAATGCTGTTCATTCGATGGAATGAACCCATTTAACATCTGGGCTCCGAGCTCCGTGTGTGTCCAAAGCTCGGGCTGCCTTGCACAGGATGGGAGGGAAGGGAGATAACAGAGCGCTGCCTTTCAGATTTATAAGTGTCAGAATTTGACAGCGGCAGGATTTCTGCATCAAACGAGCCGGGTGAGCACGGCTTGGAACTGTACAGGGTGCACGGATTGAGGGAATGGCTTTCACTCCCACAGAGCTGCGTTTGGAAAGGAGTTCTCAAATGGCTCAAGTGTGTTGCATCATTTGAGTGCAGAAGGTCAGAAAGCAGAAGACACTTTCTCTGAGAAGTTAAGCAAACTATTCAGTATCTCCTATGGCTCAGCACTGACAACTGCTAATTAAAATCTCAAGTATTGCTTCTCTTTATAGCACAGAAAAGGGATTTCTATTAAAATCTCACCAGGTTCAGTAGTTCAGAGACGTAGAAAGGGAGTTTTAAAGATGCTGTGCAGGATAGAGAAACACATTGTAAAGATGTAAGAAATCTAGGTGAGCTATCTAATTAAAACACTCACAGTGGAAGCTGATTTTTTTTAAGTTGTTCCCCACAGATTCACAACTGGGGGTGTAATTTCAATCAAGGGTCTTGCTTATTGCTTCCAATCTCTGTAGCTTTAATCCCTGCAAGTTTCTGTGCGTCACAATGAGCAGTGTTGGTGTTTCTGGCAGTGTCAGTGGGATTCCCTCTCCGAGTTTGGAATATGGAGCTCGTGCCCCGTCCTGTGCTGAACCCAGAGCTGCTGTGTCTGTGCTGAACCCAGAGCTGGTGTGTGCTGGGTGCTGGGTGCTGGGTGCTGTGTGCTGTGTGCTGTGTCTGTGCTGACCCCAGAGCTGCTGTGTGCTGAGCCCAGAGCTGCTGTGTGCTGAACCCAGAGCTGCTGTGTCTGTGTCTGTGTCTGTGTCTGGGTGATGGGTGATGGGTGCTGTGTCTGTGCTGACCCCAGAGCTGCTGTGTGCTCTGTGTGTGCTGTGTGTGTGCTGTGTGTGTGCTCTGTGTGTGCTGTGTGTGTGCTCTGTGTGTGCTCTGTGTGTGCTGTGTGTGTGCTGTGTGTGTGCTGTGTGTGTGCTCTGTGTGTGCTCTGTGTGTGCTCTGTGTGTGCTCTGTGTGTGTGCTGTGTGTGTGCTCTGTGTGTGCTGTGTGCTCTGTGTGTGCTCTGTGTGTGCTGTGTGTGTGCTGTGTGTGTGCTGACCCCAGAGCTGCTGTGTGCTGTGTGTGTGCTGTGTGTGTGCTGTGTGTGTGCTGTGTGTGTGCTGTTTGTGTGCTGTGTGTGTGCTGTGTGTGTGCTGTGTGTGTGCTGTGTGTGTGCTGTGTGTGTGCTGTGTGTGTGCTGTGTGTGTGCTGTGTGTGTGCTGTGTGTGTGCTCTGTGTGTGCTGTGTGTGTGCTCTGTGTGTGCTGGGTGCTGGGTGCTGTGTCTGTGCTGACCCCAGAGCTGCTGTGTGCTCTGTGTGTGCTCTGTGTGTGCTCTGTGTGTGCTCTGTGTGTGCTCTGTGTGTGCTGGGTGCTGGGTGCTGGGTGCTGGGTGCTGGGTGCTGTGTCTGTGCTGACCCCAGAGCTGCTGTGTGCTGTGTGTGTGCTGTGTGTGTGCTGTGTGTGTGCTGTGTGTGTGCTGTGTGTGTGCTGTGTGTGTGCTCTGTGTGTGCTCTGTGTGTGCTCTGTGTGTGCTCTGTGTGTGCTCTGTGTGTGCTGGGCGCTGGGTGCTGGGTGCTGGGTGCTGGGTGCTGTGTGTGTGCTGACCCCAGAGCTGCTGTGTGCTGTGTGTGTGCTGTGTGTGTGCTCTGTGTGTGCTCTGTGTGTGCTGTGTGTGTGCTGTGTGCTGGGTGCTGGGTGCTGTGTCTGTGCTGACCCCAGAGCTGCTGTGTGCTCTGTGTGTGCTCTGTGTGTGCTCTGTGTGTGCTCTGTGTGTGCTGTGTGTGTGCTGTGTGTGTGCTCTGTGTGTGCTCTGTGTGTGCTGGGTGCTGGGTGCTGGGTGCTGTGTCTGTGCTGACTCCCAGCTGTAGCTGCTGTCACCCAGGAGCAGAGGCAGGTCCAGGGATGCTCTGTGCCTTTCCTGGAGCACCTGGCTCGGGCAGTGGCTTTGGGGACAGCTCTGGAGCACTCAGCTGAGGAATCAAGTGTGACTGGTATCCCTGCTCTGTCCACTTGCTGTATAAACCTGTCCTGCCCGTGCCTGGCACCGTGAGATGCTGAAGCAGCACCGGTGAGCAATAAACAGAGGAGAAATGTAAGAATAATGAGGAATAAGGTAGAAAGTTGAATGATATTTGCAGTCACACTGTGAAACTGCCTGCTCCTGGATGCTGCTGGGGCAGAAGTTTCCAGCAGGATGTAGCAGTTATTTGGGCAATAGCTGCAGCTCGAGATGAGAGCCCGTGTTCCAGCAGGACACTGGGCTAGGGTAGGACATGCAGCAGTGTGCCATCCCTGCAGACACAGCCTGGGCTGGGGTTATCCCTTCCTGCCCTTCTCTGGGGTAAATGTGGGGCTCTCCACTCTGCCCTGCCCCGGGGGCTGCTCCTGGTGCTGCTGAGAGGAGCTCAGGGACAGGGACAGCGCTGTCCCCAGGCTGCTGTGTGCTGGAGCCTGCTCAGTGCTGAGCAGCTCTCATGCACCCACACACCAGGAGGGGCAGAGAGGGAATGGATGTGTTGGCATATCACAAACGCTTTCTCAGGGCAGGCAGAAAGCTGAGCACATAAATGTGACATCTTGTCTGGCCTCTGCGTCCTGGGGTGATTTATGGCAGCACTGATCGGTCTGGCTGGAAAACAGCTCTGGCACGGTGCTTATGTAACTTTGGGTTTAGTGTGTATTTGGTGTGTGTGGTTCTGAGAGAAGCTCAGTGATCTGAGGCTGTGGGCTGTGCTGGGACAGGGCTGGGGGTTACAGCAAGATGTGGGGGGCCAGGTGAGCCCCATCCCCACCCACCAGCACTGGAAGGAAAGTCAGGGGCAGCCCCTGGGACTGAGGATGAGGAGCAGCTGGATTGGGCTTTCCTGCCAGGAATTTTCTGTGCCTGGATCAGCCTTCATCCTGGGCACTTGAGGAGCACCTGGAATCTCCTCCCTGCTGGGAGTGTGCAAACTGGAGCTCACCACTTTGGTGCGGGTGGTTTTGTGTCCCCAGCTCAGCTCTGGGCTGAGCTCCCTGCCCAAACACCCACCCAGAGATGAGATTTCCCTTCTGGTTCTGCAGGGTCACGTTCCATTTGAAATCTGCCCTGTGGTTTAGCAGCTACAAAGCCATGGAATGAAGTATCCATAGGGTGGCAATTGGAGCTGGCACCTGACAGAGCACTGGGAATGTTTGGCCAAAGAGAGAAGCTCCAGCCCAGTCTGAGTGCAGCCAGCCATGGATTTCTCCTGCATGATAGGACTTGGCTGGATTTCAGTGGGTGTTGAAGCCATCTTTAAAAGCCTGAATGTCCTCAAAAGCTCCATTCTGTGCAGATGAAATGAGCAGTCTGCTCATACCATTGCAGTGGGTTTGGTTTGTGAGTCATGGAGTGTAAAGCATATTGGAAATAACAGCTCTCGGTGGTGCAGCAGCCCTCATGTTTTATGTGTGTATTTATTTATCTCTGTAAAGGTTGGCCATCAGAACAAGCTAAACACCACTGCTTTGGCTCTGGGAAAGGAGGGATTTGACACAATCCTCCTGTCTGAACGGTGTTTCACTGCCATGGCATTCTGGAAATAACACCAGGCTCCTTCTTACTCCTCTCTGGGCAAGAAGAGCTGTCCCAGAGGTGGCCCAATCTGTACATTTGCTTTGTTCTTTCTAGAGGTTGATTACTGCTCTTTAACTCGCTGCCCAGGTTGTGTGGGGTTTGCTGATCTCTAATTAATGAATTAATGAATTAATTAATGGCTCCCACACACAGAGGTCTGAGGGGGCCCTTTGGAAGGGAGGGCTTTGTGTGTGCAGGACTGATCTGGGAGTTCAGAGGGGTTTTAATTTCTGTTGTCTCTTTTATGGATGGAATTCTCTTGTCCAGCAGATGTCCAGAGAAAGGCAATGAAGGTCAGAAAGGAATGTGTGTATTTTACTCTGGGTGTTAACTACAAGTTCTCTTTTTGATCCAGGTCTGGTTTCTGTGTGCTGACATTTACATAAGTACAAATTGTGATCCAGATTATTTCCATTTTCTTGGAGACTTGCACAGATGAACTTCTCAGTTTGTGTTTACAAAGAGGGGGTTTCTGTGCTGTGTGACCAGGTGAGGAGCAGAAGGGAGCAGAGATGCAGAAGGGAGCACTCAGCATTTTCTGGAGCTGTGTTCTGCATCCTGGGAAATACTGGGCAAAGTCTTCCCATTAGCTCATCCCACTCCTCTGGGGCTGATGCAGGAACCCACTGATGGCTACGAGGAGTTTGAGAAACTGGGAATTCACAGGAGCAGAGACAGCAAAGGTGGGCCAAGCTTTTAACAGGCAGTGGCTGGAGGGTGACAGGGCTGGAGGAGAGCTGGTGTTTGTGTCCAGGGCCCAGAGGTGCTGTGAGACTCTCCCACTGGGGTGGGGCACTAAATGGTGCTGCCTTTGGAAAATAAACATTGCAGGAGGGAGAGAACTCTCGGTAAACCTCAGGGCTGGGTGTGGGGAGCCATCCCCTGTGCCTGCCATGGCTGAGCACGTGGAAAAGATGTGAGCAGAGGAGCTGTGCTGCTCACTGGGGAGCTGAGGAGCCTCCCAGGCAGGCTGTGTGTGTCCAGCAGAGCTCTGGCTCCTGGACTGAAGGCTCGGAGCAGTGTGCAGGCTGCAGAGTCTCTCTCTGCTGCTCTGGGCACTGCTGGATTCACAGCAGCCAACTCCAGTAAGTGCTCGCCTGCCTGGAAGCCAAAGTCCCAGGAGCGATGTGGCACTACCTGAGCCACATCCAAAATGGTATAAAAAGTCTGAACTGCAAACTAAATACCTGTAAGACAGAGAAGGGCACTGCTGACTCATCCAGAGCTCTTCTGTTAAATTCTATTCTGTGGTCTCTCAACAGGTCATGGAATCACAGAATGGTTTGGGCTGGAAGGGACCCTAAAGCCCACCCAGTTCCAGCCCTCTGCCCTGGGCAGGGACACCTTCCTCTGTCCCAGGGTGCTCCAAGCCACATCCAACCTGATGTATAAATCAGGGAGAATTAAAGCTATTTGCAAATTGCTGTAGAAGAGAGAGCAGTGATGAAAGAGTGCTGAAGTGAAGCTGGCCAGAAAAGGGGTGAACAGAGAGGGCTTCTTCCCCTGTGCTGAAGAAATGCACAGATTAAACTGCTGCTTTTACCAATTGTTAATGTTGAGAAGGAACTTTACATTCCTTGGGGGTGAAATAAGCCTGTGTTCATTTTTTGAGGCAGCCTGCATCTGTGCTTCAGCACATGGAATAATGTGAACATGCTGAGGTACGGCCAAGTGCGTGCCAGCAGCCTCCTGTGCTCTGGCTGTGCTCTCATCTGCTTATCCAATTAGGAAATTAACTTTGGGAGGGCTGCATATGGACACCGAGGCTGACACTGAACCACAGCCCTCAGCACGGTGTTGCTATCCTTGTAAAGTGGCACTTAATTAACCTAAAGCACTTTGGAGATACGTGGATTTGCTTCCCATAAGGATAAGATAATTCTTATCTTCTCCAACACTTATCATCCTCCAAACACATTACAAACTTAGCTAACCACTGAGTATAGAAATTATATATGTAAATAAGGCAGATTGAAAGTGGTTTTATCAGCATTTAGGAGAATGTAATAGCACTACACCCACAGACTGGTAATATTAAGGTTTTAACGGGTAGGTAATATATTAACTTAAATGCTAAGAAATTCCCTGATTAAGATAAATAGCTAAGTGTAAATAACTGAGAGGAAGGAAAAGCTGTTTGTAGGCAGAAGGGCCCAAACTTTAATGATGTTATTGAGCTAAAAGAATTCTTTATCCAGGCAGAGCCTCGGTGGGTGAAATCCTTTGGTAGAAGAAATGCTGATGTAGAGATGGGGATGTGGCTGCTGGTTTAACTGGTGCCAGCAGCTGGGATTCTCCTTCCCTCCCTTCCCACTGCCAGGATGTTCCTGAAGCAGAAAATAACTGGATCATGTAGGATGGCCTTTACATATTATATAGCAACCTGATGAAAACTGACAGTTCAGCATTTAGGATACACCAAACAGATCTTGTTGAATAATATTCTTTATTAGGAATAATGAGAATTATGCATTCAGGACCTGCTTTTAGCAGTTCTCAGCCTAAACTTCCTCACAGCAGGAGAGAGGTCTGCACAGGCTCAAGGCACCTGAGAGCTGCTGCCTGTAAATTATTCTTAGCAGGTTCCTGGGAATTGGGTTTGATACTGATCGAGGAATGAATAAAGGAAATACTTCTCAGAGAAATAATAGAGTTAAAAGGTGAAGCTTAAGACAGACATTTAGAAGCATCTGGAAGCTCAGACATCAATGTGACATTTAGTTTACAACCCATCTGACAAGGAACTGAAAGATAATTTTGGGGTGTGATGGTTGTTTGGCATCATGATCCAAACATTGCCTGACGTTGACAATGAATGAGTAACAAGCCAGGAACACATTTGGTGTGCAGAGACAGCTCAGGATCCATGGCATGCACCAGCACTGACCACAGGACAGTGGCAACACTGGGCTTTTAGTTTTGTGTATTAATTCAGGCCTCCCTGAATGGAGGAGCAGAAGCTCCCCTGGCCCTTCATTGTACATTTGATTTACACTGCCCATTTAGGTGTGCAGCTATGAGCAATATCTCCCCAGGGATACAAACAGCCAGAAAGGTGCTGTAATTATGAGAATAACAGTCCTGCTTGTGAGCCTCATTCTGCATCAGGAGTGTCCTGTGGTGTCTCCAGGCACAGACACTTGGATTTATTTGGGGGAGCATCTGGAGATGTTTCAGTGCTTGGGGTTTTCCAGCTGCCACTCCAGAGGGCAACACTCCCACAGCATCCTGGATACCCCTGGAAACCCCTGGATACCCCTGGAAACCCCTGGATACCCCTGGATACCCCAGGATACCCCTGGATGCCCCAGGATACCCCTGGAAACCCCTGGATAACCCCTGGAAACCCCTGAATAACCCTGGATACCCCTGGATACCCCTGGAAACCCCTGGGTACCCCTGGGTAACCCTGGATACCCCTGGATACCCCTGGATAACCCTGAAAACCCCTGGACTCCCCTGGACACCCCTGGACACCCCTGGATACCCCAGGATACCCCTGGACACCCCTGGGTACCCCTGGACACCCCTGGACACCCCTGGACACCCCAGGATACCCCTGGATACCCCAGGATACCCCATGATACCCCTGGACTCCCCTGGACACCCCAGGATACCCCTGGATACCCCAGGATACCCCAGGATACCCCTGGACACCCCAGGATACCCCTGGACACCCCTGGACACTCCTGGATGCCCCAGGATAACCCTGGACACCCCAGGATACCCCTGGACACCCCTGGGTACCCCAGGACACCCCAAGCCTTTGGGATGGCAGCAGGAATTGCTGAGGAGCAGCCCTGTGCTCGCTGTCTCGGAGCTCTGCCCCCTGGAGCCGGCAGGACTGATGGATGAAGCTGGCTTTAGCCATGTGCTGGCCATGTCCCTGCATTCTGGGGGATTTGCTGCTCCCTTCCAGGCCGTCCTCCCTCCTCATCCTCCCCTGGCAGGGAGCAGCAGTGCTGCTGATCAGAAAATGCAGCCTGTGAGAAACCCCCCCGTTAACAGCAAAGGGAAATGAGCCTGCTCAGGTAACCAAGGAGGTTTCACTGATTTTGTGATTCACACCGCTAATCTTTGCCTCAAATGAAACATCTGCTCCAGATGTTGCTGGCAGGCTGCCAGTCCCCAGCTCCCCAGACACGCCTGAGCCACGGGCTGGAGCTCAGGGCATTCTGCATGCTGATAGATTACATTTAAAGGGGAGGCTTATTTTGGGTAAGATGTCCTTATCAAAGTCTGCAAAGGGCTGCTGGAGCTGAATGCTTGGAGTATTGACCCTCCTGTGAGTCAACAGCAGTGATTCAACTCCAGAAATTTATCCAGCAGCTCGGAGATTATTCTTCCTAAACAGTTCTGGGAGTACAACAACTGCATTTTCCAGCCCCCAATCCCCATGGTCAGATTTGTTCTAGAAATTGTTGAATGCTTTACACCTTACAGCTACAAGCCTTGCTATTTCTGCCTATAAATCTAATAGCTATCGACCCACATTCTGACATCCCCCGATGGTGATCTAAAAATAACGCAGGAATGATGCAACGAGACGTAAAACTGTGAGGAGAGGGCTGTGCTGAGCCATCACAGCCTGCTCCAGCTGCAGCTCAGGGCTCTGCTGCTCAGCTCCTTGGGGAGATGCAAAGTTGCTTGAAAAAGGAAGAGAATTCCTGGTGAGTTGGATAAAAATCACAGTTTGTGTTTCCCTTTATAAAATCTGCTGTTTGGGGCTTGCACGGTGCTGGCTGTGTGATGAATCCCAGCTCCTGCCATCCTGGGATTCCTCCCTGGGGTTCCTCTGATCCCTGACACCCCAGGGAGCGATGCCAAGGGCTGTGTGCCGTGTCCCAGCACTTGTTCTGCCTTGGAACAGGAAACTCCGACAGCATCGCCGCGTCTCGTGGTAATCCGAGAGCTCTGCTTTAATGGCTTTGTGGAAATCAGGGACCTCCCTGGGCTCTGAGGCCAGGCTGCTGTGCAGGAGCACAGTTCTTCCTGCTGGCAGGGAAAATGAGAGCTCTCTGGAGCTCTGGGGCCGTGTCACACCTGTCAGCACATCTTCCTTCACATGGGGATTTCATTCCAGAGCAGTAAAACACCGCTGTGAGGTGTCAGCGTGGGATGCTCAGGAAGGAGGGAGGCAAGAGGAATCCTTGGTCCCTCTCCCCTTTAGTACTCTTATTATGTGCAAGTGGAAATGACTTAGAGTCACACATTGGGTTGGGTTGAAAGGACCTCAAAGCTCATCCAGTGCCACCCCAGCCATGGCAGGGACACCTTCCCCTGTCCCAGGAGCTCCAAACCCCATCCAGCCTGGCCTTGGGCACTGCCAGGGATCCAGGGACAGCCCCAGCTGCTCTGGGCACCCTGTGCCAGGGTGAGAGTGAAGAATTCCTTCCCAATATCCCACATAACTCTGCCCCTTGTCAGTTTAAAGCCCTTTGGTCTTGTGTCCCTGCCTGTGGTTTGAGTGTCCCCAGCACTCCCTGGCTCTGGCAGGGGAAGGCTCAGGCTGGGAGGAGCTGGGCTCTGCCATGAGCATCCCTGAGCTGCCTTCCCCAGCAGCCAGCAGGGATGCAGGACTTCCTCTGCTCCCACCTCCTCTGTGGAACAGCAGGGCCTTCCTGTGCTGCTGGGCCCTGGAAATCCAGAAATCCTGGAAATCCAGAAATCCTGTAAATCCAGAAATCCTGGAAATCCTGGAAATCCAGAAATCCTGTAAATCCAGAAATCCTGGAAATCCTGGAAATCCTGGAAATCCAGAAATCCTGAAAATCCAGAAATCCTGGAAATCCTGGAAATCCAGAAATCCTGGAAATCCAGAAATCCTGGAAATCCTGGAAATCCTGAAATCCTGGAAATCCAGAAATCCTGGCAATCCAGAAATCCTGGAAATCCAGAAATCCTGGAAATCCTGGAAATCCTGGAAATCCAGAAATCCTGGAAATCCAGATTGCTGCTCCTTGGTGTCCAAGTGCTGATGCAGAAAGCAGAAAGCCGTGGCTAGAGCAATCAGCAGTGGATTAACACACACCATCAGCACCCCAGCCGAGTTATTCTGGGGGTTTCCTCGAGCTGCAGAGCCTCAGAGAGCCAGGCAAGGTTTCCTACCTGCTGTCAGAATTTACTTAACCTTAATTTTAATCTTCATTAGCTCGTGCAGTGTTTTGGGCAGGGTAATGGCCTGCTGTGGTTGTGCTTGTTCCCAGAGCATAAAGGTAAAGTGAGAAGGTTAATTTTAAAATAACAATTAGAATCTCTTTCTGGGTCTTTGCCTATGTTACACTTCAAATTAAATCAGGAGGGCACTCACGTTTGCACCAAATTACTGTTAATTCTTCCAAAGCAGTTGCTTGATCACACTTTACAAACACAAAGCAGAGGAGGAGAATAAAAAAGTGAAAAGCCATTTAATGGATTTTAAAGCACGCTTATATTTCACTATTGGATTTTAAATTTTTGTTGACCTTTGTGTGTTTTTAGGATTTGCTGCCTTCAGAGAGGTGGGCTGGAACAGTGAGTGCTTTAAATAGCTGGGAACATAAACCCCCTGCTCTGCTGGGTTGGATTTCAGTGTTTCCTCTGCACTGACAAGACAATAACAGTAATAACCATTACCCTGCTGTAAAGCACGTCTGCCCTGCCCTTTGCCAGGTGTATCCCAACACTGGAATGTGGATTTCAGGCTGCTGGAAGCTGTCATCAGGAGGAACTGCTGTCACCACCGAGGGCAGCAGCATCCAGCAGCAAAGGCTTGGGGCTCACTTCTGACTCTGATGCTTTGTGTGATGCTCCAGCACTCACACAGAATAATATCAGAAGAAATAAGTAATTTAGGGATTTATGTTTCCTTATGTGGTACTGAAGGGATGTCTCAAGGACAGGAAGAGACGAGCTTTTAACGTGGGGAATGATATGAGAACAAAGATAACCTTGCAGACAAGTTTTGGTTGTTTGAAGATATTTGGAGGCACAGGAGAGGTGCTGGGTGTGCTTCCTCCTCCTCCTCAGGGAATCCCAGAGAGTGTTTTGGGCTGGAAGGGACCACAGAGGGTCCCTGGTGCCCCCTCCCTGCCAGGAGTGAGAGGCTGGAGGTGGCTCCTGCCTTTTGCAGGGTCTGACACGGGGTGGGCTCAGCTCCCTCTGACTCGAGCTGCCTCTGGCACTGAACCTGCACTGACTTCATCATCTCTGCTCTGACAGAAATGAGAGGGGCTAGGCAGTAAAATGGGATTTTACACTTTTACCAGTTTTTTCCTTGTAAGTTACTCAACTTCCAAGTACTAATTAGTGCTGTGTTCCTTCCATGAGTGTCCCTCCCTACTGATGCCCCAGAGCTTGCAGAGAACAGGGAGGATTAGAACTTAGACATCACATCCCCACTGGGAGCCTTCAGCATCATTTCTGCTCTTTGTGCAGCTGTTTGGAAACTCCTGGAATTCCCTTCAATGTCCAGCTCTGCATATCCAGAAACACCCAGATCCAATTCCAGAAATCCCAAAGAAGTTGGATTTGGATATCCATATTCACTCCACAGCTACAGAGCTGGGTGGAGACTTCTCTGCTATCATTTTATTCTGAGGCTGCCCAGACTTTTCCAGCAGGAGAAGCTGCTTTACTTTGTTTATCATTTTCCCAGTTGGACTGAGATGGTCAGATGTTGTCAAGATCATGTTTAACACCATCAAACTGCTCCGTATTTTCTGGGAAAGATGGGATGGGACAGGGTGTCCAGGCAAGGAGCAGCAGTCCTGGGAGCATCTCTGCTTTGCTTCAGGAATATCTGAACGTTGTGCAGCTGCTTATTTTGTTACAAGGGGTGGGAAAAGGGCTCTCTGGAAAAAAAATAAAGCGTCTTTTCAACTCACTGCATTATATAAATGAAGAATAACTAAAAGGAGAGGTACTTGCAGAAGCCTTAATGGCAAATGTAGTCCTGGGAAGTTTGTTCTGGTTTGGTGATTCCAGTGTGAGCCTCTCTCAGGAGATGAGTGGGAGCAGAGCAGGGCAGGTATTATTAGCTGTGCAAAGCAAAACAATACAGCTGCTGCGGAAAAATTACAGGGTTTATGCTGAAGCAGATATTTAACCTTTGTTTTTACAACTCCAGAAATGAAGCAGTTTGTTTCTTAATGTGGGTTTAATGCTGCCAGTGTGTGCTGACTGGCTTTTCACATGGAATGGAGGAGATGCTGGGCTGTTCAAGTCTGCTTTAACAATCCCTTTTCCCATAACTCCTAATATTTGCCATTTACTAATTATGATGTTCCAAAGTAGTTTGCACTTGCAAGAGATGTTTTAAATGCTGCAGCTGTTTTAGTTTCAGTCTAACTGCTGGTGACTTTGTTTTTTAATGAAGTATTGCATATTATTGGTGACTTTTGGAGAGCTCACCTCGGATTATCTTTTCTGTATCAGTGGGAGCAGAAATGGATGAGGAGTAGGAGCAGAGCTGGGGAGCACAGAAGCCTCCTGTGAGCTTTGTTTTGTGGTGTAAACCCCTGTGAGTCAGGGAGGGTGTGCCCAGGCAGGGATGGCTGCTGTGTGATTTGGAATGCACTGCTCTGTTTGTTTGGTTTTTAAATCCTTGGGGTTTTCTGGCAGTTTTATGATGGGGAAATGTGTCTGTTTGAGAGGTCACAGCCTGGGCAGCAGCAGCAGCTTCCCAAGGAGGCTGTGGGAATGAAAAGATCAGCGTGGTTTGTTGGTTCATGGCCCATTTTGCTGCTCCAAGGGATGGTGGGATGGGACAGGTGAGCTCCTGTAGGGCTCTGCAGATGTTGTGAGGACACTGAGCTTTGTGTGGGGCAAGGTTTGGGTACCAGGAAAACCCAGCCAGGGTCACCCCATCACAGCCTCACTGTGGGAGTGACTTCCCTGCAGAAGCTGGGAATGCCAGACAAGGGCTAAAAACACCCCACGGGTGAAGTGTGAGTTAGGCTGAGGCTGGACTTGAAGGAAAAACAAAATGAACCACTCAGAACTCTTGGGATGCTTTGCAAGCAGGGCTATCCTGTTAGCTCAGCTGTCTGGCCCCTTTGCCTCCTATTTTACCTTTTATTTTGTGGTGGTTCTTTTCTTAATCCCATTTCTCCATCACCTTCACCAGAGGCAACTCCAGCTGTGACTTGACAGCTGCTCCTGTCTCCTCCAGCATGTGCTGCCAAAATTCCAGTGGATTCTGGGGCTTAAGGCACAGTGCTGTCTATTTTCTGTACTTCTGCCTACTATGAAATCATGCATATTAATATCAATCATGCTCTTTCCAAATTCAGAAGCCTCCAGGCCTATTGCAGTTATGGGGTGCTTTTTTAATTTAGTTTTTGGCAGGTGTGCCCAGGCAGTGTCAGGGCTTATGAGCTTGGCCCAGGGCAGAGCTTTGGGGCTGGGTGGACTCAGGTCTTGAACTAAAACCTTAAACTCTTAAGGAAGCTTGAGTGTGAGTGAAAACCTGGACTCCACTCTGTCCACTTGATGTCCTATGAAGAAATTGGGTGACTTGGCAGAAGGGGCAGTGGTGCCAGGGCTGGGATGTGCTGCAGGACCTGGTGCTGGGTGCAGGCTGTGATCCTGCTGTGGGTGCCTCCAACTGAGCTCATTTCCTGCTGCTTTTAGCTCCAGGCTCCCTCTCTGCAGTCTAGAGGGCAAAATGCTGCTGCTCTCAGAGGCAGAACCTGACCTGCAGCCCCCCCTTCCCTATTCCAGAAGGATTAAAGCACCAAGAGAGATTTTTCCCTTTCTTGCCTTCCCCTTCCTTGGCATTTCTCACACCTCCATGCTGAGCCTTGGCTTAAAGCCTTGAGAGCTGAAACTCAAGAAGTTGTGGAGGGGGGAAAAAGCTGATCCAGGAGTCTTCTGCCTGGATCAGTGGAGCACAAGAACAGGCTGAAGCTGCACAACTGGGAGTCAGGAGGAGTTTGCTCATGTGCTGTGTCAGGAGCTTGTACAGGTGATTATCTTCAGAGGTGCATGAGGCAAAAGCTTTTCCAGTCTAAAAAACTTCCTTTTCACTTGAGTTTTAAAATGCTGATTTTTAGTTTATTTTTTAAAACAAAATTGCTGATAGGGGCATTCAAGTGATAATGAAATTTTTGTGGTTCATTTTCTTTGACTCGTTTTTTAGGTGTTACTACATAAAACTTTTCCAGTGTTTGCCTCCTGTGTGCACTGGGATTCCTTTTGCTGCCTTTGCTTGCATTCCCTGCACTCTGCACTCTCCATCCTGCCAGGCCCCCAGAGCTTCCCCAGGGCAGCTGGGCAGGGGCAGAGCCTGGGGTGCCCAGCTTGGCTCCCCAGGTGTCCCTTGTCACCTGCCCAGTGACCAGGGCTGGAGCTGAGAGCAGCAGGAACACGGACACAGCTTGGGAATTTCCTTATTCCTTCAACACTGCCTGTCCTGGAGCCAGCCTGGCAGAGCTGGGGGAGAGGAGGAGCTCCAGGGACACCTCAGAGACCCTGGCAGAGCCTGGAGGGGCTCCAGGAGAGCTGGAGAGGGACAGGGGACAAGGGATGGAGGGACAGGAGCCAGGGAATGGCTCCCAGTGGCAGAGGACAGGGCTGGATGGGATTTTGGGCAGGAATTGTTCCTGGCAGGGTGGGCAGGCCCTGTCCCAGGTGCCCAGAGCAGCCCCTGGATCCCTGGCAGTGCCCAAGGCCAGGCTGGACATTGGAGCTGGACATTGGGACAGGGGAAGGTGTCCCTGCCATGGCTGGGGTGGGATGGATGAGCTTTAAGGTCCCTCCCAACCCAAACCATTCCAGGACTGGTGAAATCACTGGTGGGGTTTAGGACCCTGCAGCCCACCCTGTACATTTTTCTGAGGAAGGAGCTCTGGTTGCATCACTGCAGGTGTAAGCTCTGCTCTTTGCAAGTTCCAGCAGGGTTAGGATCAGGCTTTGCTCCTGAGCTTTATTAATTGCTAGTAGGAATTGCAATGCTCTGTGTAGGTTCATGTGATAAAAAGGCAGGGCCTGATTTTCAGGCTGAAATTGATGTAAGCTGGGCTTCTCTCATGTGAGTCCCTTGAGCTTTTTCAGTCTAATTCAAGGGATTTATTTTCCCCCTTGCTAGGTCACAGAGAGACTTTGTATTCCATTTGCATTGTGTTACCTGTCAGGGACATGGGCTTGTGGCTGTGGGCCACACTCAGAAGTACCTGGAGGGCAGAAACCTTCCAGCTGTCCTTCCTTTCTGTGCCTCAGCTTGGTGTTTCTGACAACTACACACACACTTCCATATTTATAGCTGTGACAGAAATAAATCCAATTGGTCTGAAATCACCCTTTGCTCTGACAATGCTCTGCACTTTATCACATTAAGGAGATAAGGAGAGGAGCAAACCTGCTTTGAAGATGAGCTGATCTCCATAGCAGGCAGAGTGACCTACTTAACTGGAGAGGGGGAGTGAGCGGGGCTGGGAGGGGGCTCCTGATTTATTGATGTCATCTCCAAGTGTGTGTGTGTGTCACCTCCCCTGGCTGGGCCCTCTCCTGACACTCACCTGGCAGCCACACAGGAGTGTCTGACTGTAACAGGGGCTGTGTGTGACTGTAACAGGGGCTGTGTGTGACTGTAACAGGGGCTGTGTCTGACTGTAACAGGGGCTGTGTCTGACTGTAACAGAGGCTGTAATAACCTGTGTGTGATCTAAAATGGGCTGTGATAACCTGTGTGTGACTGTAACAGGGGCTGTGTGTGACTGTAACAGGGGCTGTGTGTGACTGTAACAGGGGCTGTGTGTGACTGTAACAGGGGCTGTGTGTGACTGTAACAGGGGCTGTGATAACCTGTGTGTGACTGTAACAGGGGCTGTGTGTGACTGTAACAGGCTGTAATAACCTGTGTGTGATCTAAAATGGGCTGTGATAACCTGTGTGTGACTGTAACAGGCTGTGATAACCTGTGTGTGACTGTAACAGGGGCTGTGTGTGACTGTAACAGGGGCTGTGTGTGACTGTAACAGGGGCTGTGTGTGACTGTAACATGGGCTGTGATAACCTGTGTGTGACTGTAACAGGGGCTGTAATAACCTGTCTGACTGTAACAGGCTGTAATAACCTGTGTGTGACTGTAACAGGGGCTGTGTGTGACTGTAACAGGGGCTGTGATAACCTGTGTCTGACTGTAACAGGCTGTGATAACCTGTGTGTGACTGTAACAGGCTGTGATAACCTGTGTGTGACTGTAACAGGGGCTGTGTGTGACTGTAACAGGGGCTGTGTCTGACTGTAACAGGGGCTGTGTCTGACTGTAACACAGGCTGTAATAACCTGTCTGACTGTAACAGGCTGTAATAACCTGTCTGACTGTAACACAGGCTGTGATAACCTGTCTGACTGTAACAGGCTGTAATAACCTGTGTGTGACTGTAACATGGGTCCAGGCTGCTGGCTGCAGCTGCTGGATGGGACAGTCAGCTCTGAGCTCATCGTGGTCATGCAGAGATGAGGATTTGTTCATTTAGGCAGAGAAGGCACTGGAAAGTTTTCTTTGCCCACCCTGCACAGATATTTAGCAGGAAGGTGTCTGGTTGTCTTTGCCTGATCCCACCTGCCCTGTGGGAAGCTGGCTGTCACTGGAGCCATGTGCTGAGTTAACAAAACCCATCAGCATCTGGGAACTAAGTTAAAAATTAAGCACTGACAAGTAGGTGAAAAAAGCCTGTTCACAGGCACCTCGGGGCATCAGCGCTCCTGTAACAACTTTGTTCTGTGCAATTACTGTCCCCTGTTGCTTTTTAATAACATTTCTGTTTATCTGAGTCAAGACTCAGCTCCTCTAAACTTCCATCCTTCACTAGGAACAGCAAATCTGTGAAGTCTGGAAGAAACCTGTGGCCTGCTTTAAGTAACATTTATAAAAAATAAGTTTATTGACTCAATGGAGAGAGGAAACATCTTGGAACCTCCTTGTTTAAAAAAAAAAATCTCCTTCTTTAAAAACCCCAGTAATTTATAACAGTAAACGATGTAGCCAGTTCTGTACAGAAGCAAACAGGGAAAGGCAGGATATTGCAGGATATTGCACCAAATCTCACTCAGGGGCTGTAAAATCAGCCTTTTTAGATTTCCAAATGTCATTAGCACCTGTTGTCCAAGTATGCCTTGGTAATTGCTGAGGTTTTTGTTGTCTACATGTGGCATTTCTGGGATCTTTCTGTACCAAGGCTGTGATAAGTAGCTTCCCTTTGGCAAGAGGTCCCTGCATCCCTCCCACTGCTTTCCCTTTATGGCTCAATTCCCTGCGCTTTGCCACACTTTGATTTTATTTCATGCCCTGCAGCACAAGGTCTCCAAATCGGTTCTGTCTGTTAAGCAAACATCTCTTTCTGGGATTGATGTTTTAATTTAATAAACCACTTGCTAACGGGGGTCAGCTGCAGCTGTGGATCTGTGATGAGTTTTTTGGGAGCCCTTTGGAAGGCCAGAGGCTGGAGGTGCTGGTGGCTCTGCAGGGTGGTGTGGCACAGAGGGGGTCACACAGTGTGAGCTCCCTGTGCTGCATCAGCTGCCTCAGCCCCGGGTTTGCCTTTCCATGGAATCCCAGGAATGCTCCAGGAGCAAGGAGAGCTGGATCAGTTTGGATCCAGCTGCAGGCAGTGTCAGCTGTGGAAAGGTGTTGTGTGGAACAAAGTACAGGAGCTGTTTCTGGCAGCTCAGGGGTGCTGGGGGCTTCACCTGCTGAGTTTTCCACCTTGCTGAGGCCCTGGGGCTCAGTGCAGTCACTGCTGGGGTGGGTGAGGATTGAGCTGAGCTTGCCCCTTGTCTCTGCTGCTCCCCAGGAGCTCCAGTGGATTCCCAGCACAGGGCTCACCCAGCCTGGCAGCTCTCCTGCTCACACCAGGCACTGCTCCCCTTTGCATCTTCACTCTTCACATCATCCTCCTTTCCCTTCCTGGATCTCTTACTCTCGCTTTCTATTTTTTAAATTTATATATATATATATATTTATATTTCTCCCCATTATTCTGGTGCCTGTTGGAGTTGTGCTTCAGCTCCATATGGCTGAAACTTCAGCACAGGGCCAGGGGTCCTGTCCTGCAGAGCTTCACTGTCTGCAGGGATGGCAGAGCTCAAGTGAAAAACAGCTCAGTCCTGCCTGCAGGACACTTAAACCAAACCTGAGCCTGAAAATGTCTCATAAATCTTTAGACTGGTTTAACTGCTGCTGGTTTAACTGCCCCAGGTTATGGAAAGGGGTCTGGATGCTTCATGTTACAACAACTGACCCTCCCCAGGCATCTTTCCTTCTCTGGAAGCACTGGTAGATTCCAGTGGGAATTGGGCTGGAGCTGTGCACTGAATAACTTACTGAGAGCTGAGGGAAAGCTCCTGTTGTAACCAGGATCCTCTGACTGTGAGGAGTTGGTGTTTTCCTGGGTTTGCCTTGTATTTCTCTATTAAGGACATGTGATTATCCTGTAGTGAGAGGCATTGCTGTGCTGAGAAATCTCTGCTGAGGATCTCCAACCTGAGCCATTATCATGAGAAGAATGGATTTCTCCCCTTCTGTGTATTAGGGATGTGTTGTGACTTTGTGGAATCGCTGCAGGAGTAAATGATGTATGAAATGAGAAATCTCTGCTCTGTGTGTGCAGGCACAGCTGGGGCTCTAAAACCTTCAGCTCAGAGGCAGCCAAAACAAAATCCCTGAAGTGTCCAACGTGAGTCTCCTGGTAAAACACCTTCCACCTTTATGGTGGTGAACATCACCTGGGCTGATGTTCAGCCTCTGGCACCAGCACCCCCAGATCCTTTCCCACTGGGCATTTTCCAGCCCCTCCACCAGAACCTGGAGTGTTCTGGAGTGTTCTGGAGTGTTCCTGGAGTGTTCCTGGAGTGTTCTGGAGTGTTCCTGGGGTGTTCTGGAGTGTTCTGGAGTGTTCCTGGGGTGTTCCTGGGGTGTTCCTGGAGTGTTCCTGGAGTGTCCCTGGGGTGTTCCTGGGGTGTTCCTGGGCTGTTCCTGGGGTGTTCCTGGAGTGTTCCTGGAGTGTTCTGGAGTGTTCCTGGAGTGTTCCTGGAGTGTTCTGGAGTGTTCCTGGAGTGTTCCTGGAGTGTTCTGGAGTGTTCCTGGAGTGTTCCTGGAGTGTTCCTGGGCTGTTCCTGGGCTGTTCCTGGGGTGTTCCTGGAGTGTTCCTGGGGTGTTCTGGAGTGTTCTGGAGTGTTCCTGGGGTGTTCCTGGGGTGTTCCTGGGGTGTTCTGGAGTGTTCTGGAGTGTTCCTGGAGTGTTCCTGGGGTGTTCCTGGGGTGTTCCTGGGGTGTTCCTGGGGTGTTCCTGGAGTGTTCCTGGAGTGTTCCTGGAGTGTTCCTGGGGTGTTCCTGGAGTGTTCTGGAGTGTTCTGGAGTGTTCCTGGGGTGTTCCTGGAGTGTTCTGGAGTGTTCTGGAGTGTTCTGGAGTGTTCTGGAGTGTTCCTGGTATGTTCCTGGAGTGTTCTGGAGTGTTCTGGAGTGTTCTGGAGTGTTCCTGTGATGTTCCTGGGGTGTTCCTGGGGTGTTCCTGGAGTGTTCCTGGGCTGTTCCTGGGCTGTTCCTGGGGTGTTCTGGAATATTCCTGGAGTGTTCCTGGGCTGTTCCTGGGCTCTTCCTGGGCTCTTCCTGGGCTGTTCCTGGGGTGCTGTTGTGACCCCAGTGCAGGACCCAGCACTGACACGCTTATGTTTATAAAAATGGTTACGCTGGGTCTTTGGTTGAGACTTTCCGTCACAGTCTAAAGGTTTTAGATGTGTGCTTTATAGACAAATTAATGGTCTGCTTTAAAAATCCAACCACAGAACTTAACTGTGGCAATCCAGCAGTGCTCCCAGAGAAATGCAGTAATGTTGTGGTTGAAGCCATCGTGGCTGGGAGCCTGCAGAGGTGGCTGGGTCTGTGTGGGTTCGAAGCGAGGAGGGGACGTGGCTCTGCTGAGTTCTGCAGAATGATTCATTCAATAAACTCATTTTGTGACCCTGGGTAGGAACATCTCCATCAGGACAAGCTGCTGGTGCTGGAGGCTGCAGGCTCTGAGTAATGCACACGAGGGTTGTGTGGTCTCTCACTGCCCAGGCCTCCCAAGGAAATGGATCTTTCATAAGTGCAGCTCACAGAGGGTTGCTTTTTGTGCACATGCAGGCTTGATTCACCTGATAAACCCAGCTGTGATGGGCTGGGATTGTAAATGCTGGAGATCAGTGCATTTCCTTTCCATTGAAATGGACGGTGAATGGGTGCAGTGCTGCACAAAGGGGATGGTTAATGAGCGTGGTTCAGCAGGGAGTTCCAGGTGTGCTGCTGAGAGGAGTCAGCAATCCCAGGGGAGAGGCTCAATCCTGATTTCCATCACCCTCAGCCACCAGCTGAACTGTGTCCTTCCCTGAGTGATGGCCTCACATCTTCATCCCGAGGAGGATGGCAGGGTTTCCACCACAGAAGCTGATGAACACTCGTTTCTGTGCTGGATCCCAACATTTTGGCTCCTGCTGGCCACACCAGTGCTCTTTGCAATGCTCCAGCCATGGGCATCATCCAAATCCAGCTCCTGGCCCTGCACAGACACCCCAAGAATCCCACACTGTGCCTGGAGTGCTGTCCAAACACTTACTGAGCTCTGGAGCACTTGTGATTTAAGTTAAATATGATTTAACTTGTATTGAAATTGGTGGAAATTGGAGTCTAAATACCCTTAAACACCTGGCTGCAGGTGCTTGCCTGGAAATTCCCACTCCAAATGTGAATAGTGTGTAATGTGCCTAAATCAGAGCTCTCATTTGGCTCGAGGATGGGAAACCTTTTAATGTTTTCCTTTATTGGCGTTGGAAACCTGGAGAAGTGGTCAGTAAGAGAGAGCCCCTCAGCCCAGCTGGCTCTGGCTCTGTGTTTTATGTGCAGCCAGGCTCTTTGCACTGAGCTCCAGTCAACGTAACAAACTCATTTGTGCTGCCTCAGTGGGAAGGAAGATGTGTTGCTTCGAGGAGCTGAGCAGGTTGCTGTGGCACGTGTGAGCATCGTGCACAGGCAGGAGATGGAGCAGAGATGAGGGGAGAGCTCCCAGGATGACAAACGTGCTGCTGGGGCTGTGCTGGGAGCGTGGGACAGGCTGGGATGTGCTGGGATGATGAGATGGGAGAGAGCTGGGCTGTGCCACGCTGCTGGATCCGCTCCAGAAAACATCCCTGGGGCTGCTCCTTCCCCAGGCTCCGGGCATTCTTCACCTTTCTCATCCTCATCACGTCCTGCTGCCTGGGAAAGGCACTGCTCTAATATTACTGGGCTTTTATTTAGTGCTTGTGATAGGATTGTCCTGGCTGGATGTGTTGGATGGGTGGATTTTTAAGAGAGTTGCACACATATATTGAGATGTTAGAGAATGAGCAGCACTTCCAGGGGGAAAAGGAGACTCAGAGGTGACTTCATCACTCTCCACAACCCCCTGAAAGGTGGCTGGGGTCGGTCTCTGCTCCCAGGGAACCACTGACAGCCAGAGCACACAGTGTCAAGCTGTGCCAGGGGAAATACAGGCTGGACATTGGGAAAAAGGTTTTCCAGGGAGGATGATAAAGCCCTGGGATGGCCTGCCCAGGGACGTGGTGCTGTCACCATCCCTGGATGTGTTAAAAAGCCTGGATGTGACACTCGGTGCCACCATGGCTCCGCTGAGCTGCCAGGGCTGGGTTGGACTCGGTGATTTTGGAGATCTCTCCCATCCCAGGGCTTGTGTGACTGATTTCCCTCCTTGCTCTGGTGCCACAGCAGTGCAGCCATGCATTGTTCCAGCCCTGGCAGAGCAGGTTTGCTGCCAGAGGGGCTGCAGGGAGGTTCAGACTGCCCTGATGGAGCTGCTCTCCATGCTCTGAGCCAGGAGCTCCTTGGTAGCTGCTGCCAACACATGGATTTTATTTAAATTTCACAGAATAGGGAACCATGTGAATGAAAACATGATGTGCTCATTTCAGGCAGGGCAGCAGTGGCCAAGGATCAAACCTGAGAAGAAAAGTTACTGATTTTTTTTTTTTTTTTTTCCTGGCCATTAATTGTGATTCCCTGAAAACTTTCACCAGAATCACATTTTTTTTCTGTTACTAACAGCAGGAAATAGGAGTTAGTACTTGATTACTAAGTCTGGGATATAGACTTATCCTTAAGATGGGATTAGACCTCGTGTAATGATTTTCAGCTGTTTATTATTTCATTTGACTAATGCATGGCCTAACCCAGAATTCCAAGCCAAGCTGCAGAAATGCCAGAAATACACACAGCAGGATTTTGGTGGTGGTGGTTTTTTTTAAACATAAAGAGCAAGATACTTTCTGCAGACAATTCCAGGCATGGAACATATGGAGAACTGTGGAATAAGGGCCACCATGGCCCTGCATTTCTCTCAGGGTCCATATGGGAAGCATTTCTCGTGCTGCTCTGTGGACAGGCATTCCTGTGCTGCTGAGGGGCTCACACAGCCCAGAGTTTGGGATTTCATTGTCTCTGTAATGAGGTAAGAGGCTGATGGAGATGCTGGGGCATTAATAATGCCCCAATAAATGCAGGTATTGAGGTGGAGAATGGGAGGGGGTTTCATTTCCAGCACACTCAGCTCACAGGAGCAGTGGAGCTGCTCCTGGGGTGTCCTGCTGGTGACCCCAGAGTGATCCCAGCTGCAAAGGGCTCCAGGATGGAGCTTTGGCTGATCCCCAGCAGCTGGAGGCAGCAGCTCCTGCCCTCCTGAGTGTCCCAGGAGCAGCAGATGGGATCTGCAGCTCCTCTCCCCAGCCTCAGGAGGGGAGGGATGTTCATTTTAGAACACGCTGGCGAGTGTTTAAAAATAAGTCAGCAGAGCAGCAGCCAGCGTTGGCTGCAGATCAGAGTTTTGACATTGCAGGAGATAAAAACAGATTTGGTGAAATTCTGTTCAGTCCCTGCAGTCTCAGGCAGGCAATAATCCCAGCTCAGACCCAGGGGAGTCCCTGGGCAGGAGCACACAGAGCCCTCAGGGCAGCTTCCCCTCCCTCCTCAGGGAGATAAAGCTGTGCTGATTTACAGAGTCTTGTCCCAGAGTCTTGAATTCACCTTAAATATATTCATTTACTGCTGCTGCCATTGGTTATTTGTGCCTAGGTGGTGTTTAGGAAAGCCAGTCATGTATCAAGATCTCATTGAGTACAAATGAACAATAAAATAACACCGTGTTTCACAGGCCTTACAGTTAATGACTTAACTAATTATGCTAATTAATCTGTGCAAAATCGGGGAATTTGCCCTGGGACCTTTTGAAAACTTAGTAAACATATATTGTCCTTTTTTCTGTCAGATATTCTCATCCTGAGGTTTTTATCTCTGCTCTGGGTTACGGAAGAACAGCCGTGCTGGGACATCAGAGCACAGCCAAAAATGTCCATTTAGCCTTAATTTATTCAGATTATTTTCCAGTGTCCACTCCCCTCCCAGGCCTCTCCTTGGGCTGCAGGGTCTCTGCCTGTGCTGGCAAACAGGGTGTGGGTTTTGGGGCTTTGGGGTGTAGCACATGGGCTGTTTCACAAGCCTTGGTCTGAGAATAATTGATCTTTGAGGCTGGTCTAGTTGAGATGAACAGCACATCCCTTCCAAGCATGTATTGAAAATATGACAAATTATTTGGCCTAGAGGATGTGATAGTATCCTCCTAAATGTATCCTCCTGTGAATCTGACCTTTAGAAAGGATGTTTTGTTGCTGTTGTTTTTTTTTTAGCAAGGTAATTTCCAGTACCACAAACTCCTGCTAGCATCAGTTTGGAGCTGGGCCTTGAGCAGCACATTTATTATTTTTGTGCTGTATTTTTACATGTTCTATTTGTCGTGTCCTTGCCCCTGCAGTACAGGCAGGAGGAGGAGGAGGAGGAGGTGTGTGTGGGGATGGAGATGAGGGCTGTGCTGCTGCCTGCTGAGCACGGGGCAGCTCCTCCAGACCCAGCTTTGGCCACCTTTGTGACTCCTCTTGGCTTTCTGCTCCCCAGGGGAAAGCTGCAGTGGCCAATGTCACTGTCCTGGCACTGGTGGCACTCCCCAGGATGGGTGGGGATCTCTTCCACAGGGCAGGGGGAGGTCACTGGGGACACCACACACCTGGCTGTGCGTGATCCACCTCTAAGGCTTCTTCTCACTCAACACCCTGCTCTCAAAAAATGGCTCCAGACGCTGCTCTTTGGTTAAAAACAGCAACTTGTGAAGGGCTGGAGTGGCTGAGGCCCTCTGGATTTACCTGCCCTATCCACATCAGCCACAGAGGCAGGGCTTGGCTCCCAGTTCAGGGCTCAGTGCTCAGGGGTCACTGTCACTGCCTGGGGTCACTCCAGAGGGAAGGGATTCTGGAGGGAACCCCCCTGCCATGGCAGGCTCTCTAATTCCCTTTCCCTAATTTCCTAAGAAAGCAGGTTCTGTCTGTAAACACTAATCCTCAGCTAAGTCACCTTGGGTAAGTTCTTTTCTGTGTTTGACACCTAGATAAGGAGTGAGGTGTGTTTTCTCCTGAGCTCTCTGGGAGCCCAAGCACAATGGGAGCCAGACCCTATTGTACTGTGCACCCTGGTGTAGCAAGGCTTGTACAAAAGGATCGAGGCCAGTCCCACTCTGGGCAGCTGAAACTCCCAGTCCTGTGTTTAGTGTGAGCTCTCAGGAGTGCTTTGGGTGTTAATGATGTTTCTAAAGCACTCGGTGCCTGTCATCAGCTCTCTATGGAAACACAGAGTTAAAGAGGCTCAGATCTGGGGTCTGTGAGGAGCTGTTCCCACTGCTGAGCAGTGAACCCATCACAGATGTGTGTGGATGCTGCACACTGAGCTCCAGGCTCACTCCTTCAGGCAGAGCAGCTCAGCTCCTGCTCTCCTCGAGCACTTGAGGGCTTTCAGCAAGCTGGGCTTGGAGTCCTTGAATGCACACAAAGCTCTTCCTCCCCCACACAGACTGAGTCACACTGGGACAATCCCAGGGTTTTGTCCTGTTGTGCTCCTGTGCTCCTTCAGCAGCACATCCTTCCACACAGCTCCTCAGGATGGTGCAGACTGTGCAGGAATAAAGGCATTGCAGTGCAGAATATTCCTCTCTGATGACCAAATGAGCTCCTTCATTTCTGGCTGTGGCTGTGTCCAGTGGCCCATTGGCAGAGCACAAACAGATGGAAGGAGAGTGCAGGGCACAAAGAGATGGAAGGAGAGTGCAGGGCACAAGCAGATGGAAGGAGAGTGCAGGGCACAAAGAGATGGAAGGAGAGTGCAGGGCACAAACAGATGGAAGGAGAGTGCAGGGCACAAAGAGGTGGAAGGAGAGTGCAGAGCACAAAGAGATGGAAGGAGAGTGCAGGGCACAAACAGATGGAAGGAGAGTGCAGAGCACAAACAGAGGGAAGGAGAGTGCAGAGCACAAAGAGATGAAAGGAGAGTGCAGGGCACAAGCAGATGGAAGGAGAGTGCAGGGCACAAACACCCTCTGGGGTGCCCTGTGTGTCTGACAGGAGTGAGAGCACACCCCAAAAGCAGCAGTGGATGGGTTTGGGCACCCAGTGAGGACAGTGTCTGAGCACAGAAGTTAAATGTGCCGAGCAAACCCCTGCCAAATGGACTTTCTTGACCTTAAAAAGTGATTAGTGAGTTCCCAGCTCAGTAAATGCAGTTAGTTGGGATGAGGCTTGTACATACTTGCTAAGGATGCTCTTGTAAACCCAGAGTTTCTGTCTCTGAAGCTGTGTTCACACCATAATGACATCCTGGGTTTGGGAAAGGCAGTTTTGGGCAGTGAATTCCCTGTGAGGGGGTGCCCAGCTGTGTAACCTCCCCCATACCCACAGAACTCAGCCCCAAACCTCAGCAGCCACTTTTGTACTGATGATGTCTGCACTTACACTGCTATTTCCTCATTTATTATCTTGCCAAATGGCAGCGATTTCCCCCTTTCCAAAGGGCCAGTCTATACCAAAAGGAAATGTTTTCAGAAGGAGAACAGGAGTGTGCATTAGAGGAAAGCACAAACACTAACAGCTTGCTATAGAGACACGAGCTGGAAATAACAGATTCCTCACAAAAATAAAAATGCTAAATATTATTTATAACCTTTGAATGGGGTTCAAAAACTGTTTGCTTGTGTTTTTGTGGGTTCTGTTCTATTCCTGCTTCCCTGCTTGTTCCTGTGGTTCTCCTGGAAGCTGACAGGGTGAGCTGAGCTTCTGCAGGTGCCACCTTTCCCATCCTTCCTGAGTGGTGGCCTGGCTCCTGCTCAGCCTGGAGCTGCATCACAGCCTGGGGGTCCTGAGAGCTGATTTATTGTTATTAAATAAAGTCTAACCAAGCCCAGTGTGGTCAGAGGGGCTCTGAGGGAGCAGGGAAGGATGTTGCATGCTTCCTTGTTGGAAGGAATAATAATAATAATAATAATAATAATAATAATAATTCTTCAGACTGTGTTTCCAGCTGTGATTTACATTCCCAGCTGATTTTTTGGTGTCTCTCAATGTTACTTTTTGAGGAACAAAGTATTTAAATCTGTGGGGAGGCAGGGGTGTTTTGTCCAGGACAATGGGAGTCAGTGGCAGGTTTGAGAGCTGGACCAGCCTCAAGGTTCTTGTCCCTTGAGAAGCTTCAGAGGTGACAAAATCTGTCCTGTCCTCAGTCAGGGCTCTGCCATGGAAACAATGGGAATGTACCCTGATGTCTTTCATTATCAAAAACACAGAAAAGCAAACTGAAATCCATCATTGTTATTTTTATGTCTCTGACAAAAACAGAGTGAATCTCTGCTAATGAAAAATATTAAAATTCCAGGTGTCTTGTCTAATAAATAATAACATGAGCATGGACTTGGCTTCCCACAGCCACCACCAAATCATCCATGGAGCTCTTTATGTGCAGCTCATTTTGAACTTTGCCTATTTCCTTCAGCTATGCAGATATAAATAAGTAATTCCCCTTGATAAGGGTCTGGGAACGCTGTACTTTAAAAGATAAGAAAGCTTTGAGGGGAAATTGTTTTTAAATCCCTGCCATTTGTATGCTGTTCACTGTTCACACTGAGCTAAAATTCATTCAGCTGGCACTTAACCAAGCCTGTTTTATTCCTGCTCTGCGTTCAACCTATCCTTCTCCTGGGGACATCTAACCTTCCATGTAATTACCTCTCTGAGAGTGGGAAGGAGCCTGAATAACCTCCCCACCAACTAAATATCTACACAGGCCCTGGGACAGGTTATCAGCTCACAGCAGGGGCAGGGCTGCCAGGGGCAGTGTGCCTGAGCTGGGAGCAATTGCAGGGTTTGAGTCATTTTTATTCCAGCATTGGGCCAAAGGAGGAGGACATGGAATGTTTGCAGGAAACCAACCCAAAACAGCCAGGAGCACAAAACTACCAGGATTTTTAGAGCATCTTTTTTTCTTTGGGAGTTGGAAATAACAGACATGGGTTTCACCTGGGATGGGTTTTACCAGGGATTGGTTTTACCTGGAATGGGTTTTACCTGGGATTGGTTTTACCTGGGATTGGTTTTACCTGGAATGGGTTTTACCTGGGATTGGTTTTACCAGGGATTGGTTTCACCTGGAATGAGGTTTTACCTGGGATTGGTTTTACCTGGAATGGGTTTTACCTGGGATTGGTTTTACCTGGGATTGGTTTTACCTGGAATGGGTTTTACCTGGAATGGGTTTTACCTGGGATGGGTTTTACCTGGGATGGGTTTCACTTGGAATGAGGTTTGACCTGGAATGAGGTTTTACCTGGGATTGGTTTGACCTGGAATGAGGTTTGACCTGGAATGAGGTTTTACCTGGGATTGGTTTCACCAGGGATGGGTTTCACCTGGGATTGGTTTTACCTGGGATTGGTTTTACCAGGGATTGGTAAGGGTTAGGGTTAGGGTTAGGGATTGGTTTCACCTGGAATGAGGTTTTACCTGGAATGAGGTTTTACCTGGGATGGGTTTTACCTGGAATGGGTTTTACCTGGAATGGGTTTTACCTGGAATGGGTTTTACCTAGGATTGATTTTATCTGGGATGGGTTTCACCTGGAATAAGGTTTCACCTGGAATGGTGTTTTTGTTTTCCCCCCAGGTTTGTCCAAGTCCCTTGGTCTCATTGAGGGCTATGGTGGCCGTGGCAGGGGTGGCCTCCCAGCCACCCTGTCCCCCGAGGAGGAAGAGAAAGCCAAGGGACCCCACGAGAAGTATGGCTACAACTCCTACCTCAGTGAGAAGATTTCCTTGGACCGCTCCATCCCGGATTATCGCCCTACCAAGTACGTGTGGCTGCTCCAGGAGGGAATGGTTGTGGTTGTGTTTGTGGCAGCCCAGAGCCAGGAGTGCTGCTGCCTTTCCCACCCAGGTTTGGTGCTCTTGGCTCTTTCCTCCTTGTTCCCAGGGCTCTGCTCAGGGCTGAGGAGCTGGAATGAGCTCATGGAATCACAGGATCACCGAGGCTGGAAAAGCCCTCAGAGGTTATTGAGTCCAACCCCAGCACTGCCAAGGCCACCCAAGGACACCCTGTGTCCCCAAGTGCCACATCCTCAGAGCTGTGAAACCTCTGCAGGGTGGGGATGCACTGCCCTGGGCAGCTGTGCCAGGGCCTGGCCACCCTTTTTGTCAGGAAACAATTCCTGAAATCCAACCTAAACCTCTCCTGGCACAACTTGAGGCTGTTCCCCCTTGTCCTGTCAGTCGATGCCTGGGAGAAGAAACTGATCCCCACCTGGCCCCATCCTGGTTCCAGGTACTTGGAGAGAGTGAGAGAGCTCATCAAGATGATTTATCAGGGAAAAAAAAGTGAATTTCTTCCCAGTCTGTCTCTGTTTTCCTGAAGCAGTTCATGATTTTGGGTGGAAGTGATGCCATCAGGAGCTCAGCTCTGCTTTCACTGAGCTTTTGGTGTTTAATGTGCTGTAAAATGTGCAGAGATTCTCCCTCCCTCCCTCCTTGTCAGCTCCTTCCAGTCCCTGCAGGACCTCCAGGGCCCTTGGGCTGTCCTCGGGCTCCTCCCAGCATAGGGATCCTCCAGGGACACTCTGGGTTCTCCACTGGAGATCTGGCCCTTTAAAGTGATTTTCTACAGTGGCAATATCCTTCCTCTCCTTTTGTGATTGAGCTTTTAAGGTGCTGCTGATGTTTACCTGCCAAGCAGCACAGGAGAGCAGGCTTTAAAAGAGGTGACACATCATTTTGTTGAGAGGATGAGGAAAGACACGCTGCCAGTTTATCTTTGTGAAGGTTAATTTTAGACATGGCTGCCAGAGTGTTCCTCAAAATAGGAAAGTGTCAGTTTGTCCAGGCCTGGAGTGAAATCCCTGATAAAGAAAATGAGCTGAGGAAGGTTTAGATTGTGAAAGATCCATGTCCAGTGCCTGTGACATTGGGGCAGTGACAAAGCTGCTGCCTGGCATCTGTAAAGCACTGAAAACCATCAGCCAGGGGTGCAGCTCTGTGTCCCAGATTGTCCAGGCTGGGGGAGCAGGGACAGCTCCTGTTCCCTGTGTCCCAGGAGCAGGGACAGCTCCTGTTCCCCTGTCCCAGGGACAGCTCCAGCTCCTGTCCCCTCTGTCCCAGGGACAGCTCCAGCTCCTGTTCCCCTGTCCCAGGGACAGCTCCTGTCCCCTCTGTCCCAGGGACAGCTCCAGCTCCTGTTCCCCTGTCCCAGGGACAGCTCCAGCTCCTGTCCCCTCTGTCCCAGGGACAGCTCCTGTCCCCCTGTCCCAGGGACAGCTCCAGCTCCTGTCCCCCTGTCCCAGGGACAGCTCCTGTCCCCTCTGTCCCAGGGACAGCTCCAGCTCCTGTTCCTTCTCCTCTCCAGGTGCTGCCTGAATTCCGAGCAGCCCCTCGGAGCCCCCAGGGCTGCCCCCAGCAGAAATCCCTGGCTGAGTTTCCAGAGCAGTGAAGGCCCTGCCTGTGTGTTGTTTTGCAGGTTCAGCCAGGCTGGGTTGCAGGTTCAGCCAGGCTGGGTTGCAGGTTCAGCCAGGCTGGGTTGCAGGTTCAGCCAGGCTGGGTTGCAGGTTCAGCCAGGCTGGGTTGCAGGTTCAGCCAGGCTGAGTTGCAGGTTCAGCCAGGCTGGGTTGCAGGTTCAGCCAGGCTGGGTTGCAGGTTCAGCCAGGCTGGGTTGCAGGTACAGGTGCAGAGACACCTCTGCCTCTGTGATGTGCAAATCCCAGCACAAAGCCGGATCCTTGGAGCGAGACCTTCCCCAGCACTTACCTGGGGCTGAGCTGCTCATTTCCATTTCTCATCCACAGCTCTGACTTCCAGCAGAGCCAGCATTACTTGGCGAGAATTAATTTGAGAAATAATGTTTCTTTTCAGATTTTGGGGGAAGAAGAGGATTAATTCTGACATTTTCAGGCTTGTGTTGTGTTTTTCCTCAGTTCCACTATCCATCATTCCATGGGAGACTGGGGGAGAGGACAGGGCACAGCAATACATTAAAAATGCTTCAGTTTGGAGCTGGGCTGAGGCTTGGGAGAGAATTTGTGGGTGCTGAGTGCAGCTGCACAACTTAGTGTGCAATTTTATCTATATAAGGACTTCAGGAGTGTGTTTTGTTTATTGGTTTGTTTTGGGGATCCATTGTCTTGATATCATAGGAGAGCAGTTGGTCTGGTGTGTAATAGGCTGCAGTTTGCTGGAGAATTTGGAAAGTTTCACCTCTTCCTACCTTTGGCTTCAAGGTTCCCTCGCTATTTACTGCATAAAGTTTTATGGCTGATTTTATGGAGGGCTGAACACAAACCATTTAAGTCAAGTATCCTGGTCTCTGATTAAAATAGATTCAAGTCAAGGGAAATTAGCCTAAATGGCTTTGAAATTGCAGCATTAGAAGGGGAAAAACTGTTGAAAACCCTCCAGCTGATAAGCATTACAAAGCATGTAGTAGTTTTAAATGTAATAGTGAAGCCTGTGTGCTTCAGCTAAAGGCTGCAAAGTGTCTGGAATGCCAATGGGCTGGGGCTGGTCCTGGCACAGGCTGGCACTCCACAGCCCTGCCATTTCTTCCCTGTTTTTCAGGAAAAGCTTTCCCTGTTTAGTGTGGTCGAGTATCCCTGTCCTGAGTGCTGAGCTGTGCTGTACCTGAGCTCTGATCCCTTCTCCTGCTCCTTTTTGTACCTGTGGCCAAAGGCAGCTGGAGCAAGGATGGTTTAGGGGAAGCTTGGCACAGTTTGTGTATATTTCTGAGTCTCCAGGCTGCCTGCACCTCGTGGTCAGCATCACTGGGGGTTCAGGGACTCGGATACCCCTGCTCTGAGTGATTTCAGGTGCTGGTGGTGAGGAGGAGCCAGCCCAGCTCACAGCTCAGTCCTCCAGAGGCAGAGAAAGGAGGGAGTTTCCCTGGGAAAATGGTCCCAGAGGTGTGAGGATGATGCTCAGGAGGTGAGGTCTTTCTCTGCACACAGAGCTGTGGCAGAATACCTTGCTTGCCCTGGTTTGGGGAATTGTGGCTTCCCTTTCTGGTAGTTTGGATTATCATCTTTGCTTTGGTTGAGCAATTTCCTTCCCCTTTCCTTTTCTCCTCTCCCCATCACTTATCCCTTCCCTTTCCCCCCTCCTCCTTCTTCCCCTTTCTCCTTCCCCTTCTCTTCCCTTCTCCCTTTCTCTTTCCCCTCCCCACTTCCTTTTTTTCCCTTTCCTTTTTTTTCCTTCCCCTTCCCTCATCCTCTTTCCCCTTCCCCTTTCCTGTTCCATTTTCCCCTCTCTTTTCCCTTTCCCTGTTCCTGCTGGGGCTGCTCAGCTGTGCTGGGAGCTGGGATCTGTCCCCAGTGCAGGGAGAGGGGTTTGCCCTGGGCTGGTTCCCAGTGGCTCCCAGTGGTTCCCAGTGGTTCCCAGTGGCTCCCAGTGGTTCCCAGTGGTGTGGGATGAGTTGTGTGGAGCTGATTCCAGAGCTGTGCCTGTCACACCTGGACCCTACAGCTGCTCCTGATCCCAACCTCAGCTGGGCAGGAAAGGTTCTGCTGGGTGTGCACCAGATTTCCCAGTGAACTGAGTCACAGATTCCAGCTGGGATGGCTGGGAAAGCTCTTCTTAGGCTAAATAAGGCAGGACTGGTGCTTTGTTGAGGGGAGTTATTCCAGAACCTGCTGCCAAGCAGTGCCATAATGAGAAGGGCACTGGGAACACATTTCTGTCATGCTTGATTGGGTTTTTTGGCTTTAGATTAAATTCCTGCATGTTCTGGAAAACAATCTCTGCTTCCAGATTGGAAGTACCCAAGGTGCTGCCTGCAGGACTTGTACACAAATCTCCACAAAAATTAGCTGGAGAGATTTTCTTCAATTTTCTGCAAAAGGCTCTGAAGGACAAGGCTGCTGTGTGAGTTTTATTGTTTATCCATTCTCAGCACTCACAGCCTGCCTGGGGAGGATGGGGGGTTTGGGAGATGGGTTGATTTCTATATTGAAAGTGAAGCATATTTACATGGGATCCCTGCAAACATTCCATGCTTGGATACAACATTTCATGCACCTGTTTTATCCTGTGATACAGGATTTAATGGGAACCTCTCCTGTGTAGAGGCAGAAAATAAAATTGCTTTGTTAGATCAGCCTGCCTGTCCATCTTATCCAGTATCTAATCTCTGATAGTGGAATTACCAGATGCTTCAGGTTGAAGAAATCATATTAAGGGAAACTATGAAATAATCTGCCCATCTGGTACATTCTGCCCTCCCCCATTCTCTCCTTTCAATCCTATCCAATATAAATGTGGAGTTCTCATTATCTCTTTAAAAGTCTGTTGCTTTCTGGAATCCTGCTAAGCTCTGATTCAGTGGTATTTTATGGCATTATAGGATTAAGGGGTAGATTTAAGAGAAATAATACCCAGGGTTGTTAGGACTATTGGATCACTGGGTGCAGATGACACATTCCTGCTGCTGCAGATCTCAGGAGGGGAGCCTCGAGGTATTAAAGTGAGGAGCAGGGATGGTGTGAGAGATCAGAAACTCCCAGTTTGATTTTTCACATGTTCTGAGGGTGACACAGCCCCTTCTCCTGCCTGCCTTGGGCTCCTGTGCACGGGTCAGGAAATGCAGGGAAAGGGACTTTGGACAAGGGGATTTAGTGATGGGATGAAGGGGAATGGATTAAAAGCACCGGAGGGCAGGGCCAGGTGGGATATTGGGAAGGAGTTGGTGCCTGTGAGGATGAGGAGGTGCAGGAGCAGGGTACCCAGGGAGGCTGGCCCTGGATCCCTGGCAGTGCCCAAGGCCAGGCTGGATGGGTTTGGAGCACATGGGACAGGGGAAGGTGTCCCTGCCATGGCAGGGGTGGGGCTGGAGGGGCTTTAAGGTCCCTTCCACACAAACCATTCTGGGATCCTCTGGTGGAAAAGGTTTGGAGGTGTTGGGAGCCTGATCTGGTGCTGTGTTCTCGCAGCACCTGCTCTGTGTTTGCTGTGGGTGCCCTGGGCAGAGCCTCCCATCACCTGCAGCTGAAGAGGGAACATTTGCACATCCCTGGCGTGGTGTAGCTGTTCCTGGTGTGTGTGGGGCTGAGTCAGAGCCGGCACTCTGCGGTGTGCAGTGCCTGAATCACCCGCTCATTTCCGGAGCTGCTGCCATGGGAGCCTGGCAGCACTTGGGCTTCTCAAACCATCTGCCTTTGGCTGCTGTGTTACCAGGGACCTCGTGCAGCAGCGAGCTGAGAGCCTTCCTTTGGGATAGAGTGCAGAAGATGCAGAGTTTTGGCTTCTGAGCAGACTTTGAGTTGTTGTTTGACAACTTAAAGAAACTCAGTGAAGTTGTGATTAATTTTCATTTCAAGTGGTTTGTGTGTGGGCTCTCAGTGTGTGCCTGCTGCTGCAGGGGAGGCTCTGTTCCTCCTGGGGTCTCTCCCCATCCCTGGAGAGCCTCCTGCCTCTGCCACGGGGCTGCCTTGGGGCCTCGGCCTCCCCCAGGCTTGTGGGGTGTTGTAGGGTCCAGGAATTCCATTCTGGCTTTTGAACCCAAACATATTCACATATGCTTCATACAGAGATCACAGAATCACAGAATTGATATTTGGAAAGTGATGAATGTGTGACTGGGACATGTCAGGACTGCCCAGGAGGATGCACCTGGAGGCTGGAGTTGGTTCTCCTGCCCCTGAGATCCCTCCTGCCTTCCCTTCCCTTCCCTTCCCTTCCCTTCCCTTCCCTTCCCTTCCCTTCCCTTCCCTTCCCTTCCCTTCCCTTCCCTTCCCTTCCCTTCCCTTCCCTTCCCTTCCCTTCCCTTCCCTTCCCTTCCCTTCCCTTCCCTTCCCTTCCCTTCCCTTCCCTTCCCTTCCCTTCCCTTCCCTTCCCTTCCCTTCCCTTCCCTTCCCTTCCCCTGGATCCCAAATGTTCCTGCTGAGCCCTTTGTGCCAGGGGCTCAGCCTGTGCTTTCCCTCTGATGGGAAGCTTTCATGGGCCATTTGTAGTTATTTTCCTGTGAAAATGCAGAAATCTCTTCCCCTTTGGGAGCAGCTGAACCCCTGGCTGTGCAGGGTCTGTGTCTCAGGTGTCTCTGGTACCCAGGCACTGACATCAGGAGTTTTCTCACAGGAAATGCCCAGGTCACTGCTCCATGCATCCCATCCCATTTCCTCCCCAAATCTGGGGCTGCACCACCTCCTTTAAAGAAACAAAATTCCTTTTTCCTTTCCCTGTGCCCACAGGAGCGTGCTGGCTGTGCTGGGGGTGTCTGAGCCCTGCAGATATTTCAGAGCTGGCTCCTCAGGGATCTGGGACATTGCTGAGCACATGAGTTTGTGCTGATGTCTCTCCTGTCCTGCCCTGGGCTGGTCAGCCAGCCTTGCTGGAGTGAGTCTGAGGAGAAGGACAGCGTTTAAGAGGACAAAACAAACTACTCGAATTATGAGAGTGCTATTTGCTGGGAAATAGAGTTTCATGCCTGTTTATTTGTTGTGATTGCTGCTTATTGCAGACAAAGGAGGTCAGAAGAGCTCCTTCTCTCTTGCATGCACAATGTGCTACTACAATCCATTATTTTACCTTCTACAAAGAGTGCTTTGATGGCTTTCAGTCCTACATCCAAACAGCAGCCAGGAAAAGAGAGGCAAGATGTAGGGCTTTTTCTTCATCTAATAACTGAAGGGAAAAAACAGAGAGGAATCAAGACAGTGAAAGAACTGAAAAAAAAAAAATTACTTTTTCAGATGTGAAATTCCCTTTGAATTGCATGTGGGAGTGTATTAAAGGATCCTTAGAGCTCTAGGAAAAAGCCAGGACTGGTTGCACACCTCCTCTCCCAATGCATGGTTGTGGGTTTGATCCAGAATTGTGTGAAAAACACTCCAGCCCTTGGCTTTTTATAGCTTCAGCCATAAGGAAAAGGAATATTTTCCAGTTCTTGGAAAGGTGCCACCTGGAAATTTTCTGGGAGAGCAGGTAGAGAAATGAAGCAGTGAATATCTGTGTCCCAGCTCTGGCACACAGGAGCTGTGCCCCAGAACAGGGCTCACCAAAGGCAGAGGAGCAGATTTACAGCTCAGGGCTGGATTGTTGGATATTTTCTGTGTTCTGTCCTGCCCAATCTGCCCCATCTCCGTGTGGCTCCAGGCACTTTTATTCTGCCAGGCTGCACAAAGTCATGGAAACCTCGTGAGCTGGAAGGGACCCAGCTCTGGGGAATCTGAGAGCCACTGGGGCTGGAAAATCCCTCCAGGATCATGGAACCCACCCTGTCCCCATCCCCACCATGTCCTCATCCCCACCGTGTCCCCATCCCCACCGTGTCCCCATCCCCACCCTGTCCCTGATCCCCACCCTGTCCCCATCCCCACCGTGTCCCCAGCCCAGAGCACTCAGTGACACCTCCAGGGATGGGATCCCAACCCTCCCTGGGCACTTCCAGTTCCTGAGCTCCCTTTCCATGAGGAAATTCCTGCTCTGTCCCCCCTGAGCTCCCCTGGCCCAGCCTGAGGCCGTTCCCTCTCCTCCTGTCCCTGTTCCCTGGAGCAGAGCCAGAATTTCCCCTGATCCCCCTGTCCCTGTTCCCTGGAGCAGAGCCAGAGTTTCCCCCTGATCCCCCTGTCCCTGTTCCTGGCAGCAGAGCCAGAGTTTCCCCCTGATGCCCCTGTCCCTGTTCCCTGGAGCAGAGCCAGAGTTTCCCCCTGATCCCCCTGTCCCTGTTCCCTGGAGCAGAGCCAGAATTTCCCCCTGATCCCCCTGTTCCCATTCCCTGGAGCAGAGGTGGGAGCTGCTCTCAGGAGGAGCTGCAGCCCCGTGAGCTCCTGGTGCTGTCACCGAGGCCGTGCCCAGGCTGTCCCTCCCTGCTCTGAAGCTCACAGGGGTAGAGGATCACCCCAAAGCCAGCTCCAGACAAACTCAGGTTTTTATTTCTCCTGCATCCTCAGGGCCCTGAGCTCTGAGGAGCTGCTGCTGCTGCTCTGGGTGTGCAGGGGCTGCTGGTGCCCTGTGTCCCTCCAGGGATGGGGCTGCAGCTTCTGCTGCCTTTGGGATGATTTGCAGAGAGGAAAAAGCCTCTTTGCTGCTCCACTGCTCTCCCAGCACTGACACAAAGCAGCAGGCTGTTGAATAAATACCAGGATTGATCTTTATTCCTCAGTGTGTTTGGACATGCTGCTCCTGACTTCCAGCAATGCTTCTGCTTGAAAACTGGGCAAGCAAAGGCTCTAGAGGCACGCTTTTCCAGCTGTGTTCTGCATTTGTTGGTTATTATTTCAGCCCACTCCTGAGACCTGTGGGCTCCTGGGACACACAGGCAGCTGGGGCTGGCTCCAGGGAGCTGGGAAGTGCCCCTAGAACTGGAGCTGTGGAAAATCCAGGGGTTTGTGCTGTGTTTCTGTCATGGCTTTGGGTGGGGACACGGGACAGCTTTTTCTTTCTTTTCCTTTTGAAGCAGAGCTCACTGGAGCACACCCTGGCAGCTCGTGTGGGGTCAGGAGCCTTTGGTGCCTGAAGTCCCAGTAGCTGCTGCACACCCAGCTGGGAGGAAAGTGCAGCTGGAGTTTGTTCAGTGCCCTTTGGAGTCTCTTCTCTCCAGTGAGCTGCTCAGTGTCCCCTGCAAGCACCGTGAGCAGGGATTTACAGCACAGCACCTCGGGCTCCTTTATGCCTTACATTCCACTAATTGTCAATTTTCCCTTCCTGGCTGCAAAGTTATTACCTGTTCCTGTAAGTTGGGGACATGGTGCTTGAGGGAAGGCTTCTGTGGCAGAGTGTGCTATAAAACAGTTCCTAATGTAAACAGGAGTAGTAAATGATCACTTTGGCAGAGGATGGGATTAGTGCAATTTAACAACTCGCTTTTGTACTCCTCTGAACTCCTCTGCTGAAAAATACCTGTGTTATCATAAATACTTGTGGCTAAACTGTGCTTATGAGGATAACTGAACCCATTTAAGCTTTGGATACATTTCTCTCCGGTTGGCTTCCAGGGAAATGGGGGTTTGTGTGTTTGTTTGTGCCACCAGCCTGCTCCCCTGGCCTGCCCAGAGCTGTTCTGTTCCAAACCAGCACATGCCCAGCCACACCAGGCACAGGGGAGTCAAGCTCTGCTGCTCTCACAGCCTTTTGTGCAGTTTTCCAGCAGGAAAATCCAAGAGCAAGGAGGTCTCAGTGACTTTTTATGTGTGTGAAAGAGCTGGGCACGGGCAGAGCTGGGTAAGTGGATGTGACACTCGGAATTGCTCTGGCTTTTATCTCCCTTAGATCTCTCTGAGCCTAATGACTTTATTCCAAGAGCCTCTCACCACAGTAAATCCCATTCTCTACATTCTGTTTTTACAGCCTTGCAAATAATTTCTTCTTAGCACTCGCCAAGTAATGTGCCTTTAGAAATGTCTGTGTGTCCCTAAATTGCAATGCCTATTTTTGAGACCCTAATTCTAAAATAGAGCTGAACATTTCTGAGGAAGAATTACTTGGAATAAAGTAGGTGCTTTAAAATGGAATTTCCTGGGGAAATGTGAGGAAGTTTTAGGGCTTTGTGGTCAGGAATAGTTTGAGAGTGTGGATCTGTAAACAGTGAACTGTACCAGACAGCATTAGGTGTATTAAGATGCTTGGGTCACAGAAAAGCATCCATCATAGGACAGACACAATAGATTGAATGCTGGCAGTCAGTCCCTTTTGCAGGCAGGCATGTGCACTGAATCAGCAAAACCCAAACCAGAATAAGCAATTAATGAATGGAGCATGATGAGGAAGTGGCAGGGTGAATAGCAGGCTGAGCATTTGCTTTCTTTTAAGCCTGTTCATAATCTTTACAAAGGCCAAATGGAGATCAATTCATTTCCTGGTGAAGCTTTATTTCAGAGGACAGCACAAACGGAGCTGGTTTGGTACCAGGGGGTTCATTTGTGGTGTTTTTGTCAGCAGAAGGACAAAGCCAGGAGGTTTTTCCTCTGCCACTGAGGTTTTCCAGCAGGAAGCAGTGCAGATGTGTAGGGAAGGGCTGGGAAGCATTCCCTATGGATTGAGGTATCCAGGGAACTTGAACCTGCCTGTGCTGGCACAGCAGAACCTTGCAGTGGGATTTACAACATTTTATCCCTCAGCCATGGTGCTTTGCAGCCCAGCCTTGGGGAAATCACTCAGTGCCATCAGTGCCCCGTGGATCCATCAGGATTTTGCTCCCAGCTCCAGCTGCCAGGCTCCTCTGGGTTTCCTGTGGCCAGAGGGACCCTGAGGAGCTGCAGGCAGCAAAGCCAAGCCCTGGCTGTGTCTGGGAGTGTTTGGCTGTGCAGCTGGGGGAGTTTTGGTGTTAGGGCTGGTGAAAAGCAGGTGAAAGTCCAATGGCCTTGGTGAGGATGGGAGAGGAGCCCAGAATTCCCCACTTTGCAGGTGTGCATGCAAACCTCTGCTGAGTGCAGGTGACGAGGATGCCTTGGGGAGGTGTAGGGCTAAGCTCACCAGAAATCACATTTAAGCCCTTAAAGTTCATTGTGTATCTCTGCACATACTTTGATGTGAGTTTGCTGTGTTTTATCAACATCCTCCAGCATCTCTGCTGTGACAGCCCCAAACCCTGCTCTGGGGGGAGCAAGGCTTCTTCTGGAGGATCCCACTTGTGGGGCATCTCCAGCCTGTCACTGAAAATTGATTGTGCTTTGTGTTTTATGAGGGGACAGGGAGAAGCTGGAGTATTTTTATTTGTGGGGTTTTTCTTTTCTTAACCTTGTGGTAATTCAGCTTTGGTTTGATTGGCAGGAAGAGGTGGTTTGTAAACCTTGGCTGCTCCAGGAATGTTTGCTGGGATTGCAGGTGATTTTTCTGCTGAGGGATCATGAGGCAGTAAATGCTGGGATATCCCTTTTCTGTTACTGAGACAGACAATAAACATCCTAATCTGACTGGCTGCTCTGAAGAGTGGATTTACAGCTGTGTGCTGAGCAGAAAACAAACGATCAGAGGACTCAAAGCAGGCTCTGCAGCAGGCAAACACGCCTTGGAGCAGAGCTGGGGTTTTATGCTTTTTGTCTTTTGAATTTGGCTGCCTTGATTAATCCAGCCTGATGTGTGCCAAGCTGTTCAGCAGAAACTCAGCCCTGCTTCCTCCTCCCCCAGCTCCCCTTCTCAGCCTCGCTTTGTGTCAGGGTTCTTACATAAACCAGGAACGGCAGAGATTCAGGTGAAAAGATCTCTGGAAGAACATTTGTTTTGTGGCTTTCCTTGCAGGTCCCCACGTCTGCAGAATTAGGCTTTATGTAGGATAAAGATCTGGGAGGCAGTAGTGCTGGTGCTGGTGGCAGTGCAGGAGTTGTGTCACCTCTGCACCCATCCAGATCCCTGGAGGAGGGGCTGCTGAGGAGGTTGGTGTTGTTTTATTCGGGGTCTGATGTCAGTCACCAGCTCCTCAGTCTGTTCTGAGGTGAGAAAAGATGTCCTGGAATTTCCTGAGTTGGAAAGGACCCCCAGGGGATCATCCAGTCCAACACACAGAGCCCCCAACAATCCCACCCTGGGCATCCCTGGGGTGTCCCACCCTGGGCATCCCTGGAGTGCTGTCCAAACTCTCCTGGAGCTCTGGAATCCCTGGGGAGCCTGGGCAGTGCCAGCACCCTCTGGGGAAGAACCTTTCCTGATCTCCAGCTGAGCCTGGGCAGGGGGAGCCTGGTGGGAGAGGTGCAGGGGGAATGGCAACGAGCAGGAGATGAACCTCAAAGAGCTGGATGTGGCTTTGCCTGCAGAGCTCTTGGATCACAGCTCAGCTCTTCATCCCCTGCAGCATTCCTTGGGGGAACGCTGCCCAGAGGTGAGCAGTGATTATAAGGAAATGCTCCTGCTCCTGTGACAGCCTTGCCTTCATCAGAGCAGGCATCAACATCCACCAAAAGCTGTTTTTAATGTCTGAGTCAGTTTAGTTTGACTTGGCAGGATTTCAGGGTCACTTGTCACTTTGCCCCATCATGACCGTTCTTTCATCCATTTTAAAGGAAGATTTTTCCCTTTGGAAGATCCTTTTTGGTGTTTGGTTCCCTTCTGTGGAGCTCTTGGCTTGCTGTAGGGTAGGCAATACTTAAATCAGGAAACTCAGCCGTGTTTTCACCCAGCAAACTTGTTTAACTAAAGGAGATTCATAAAGAAAACTGTTTCTGTGGCAATCTTCATCTCCCAAGGCTCATTCTGGAGTCAGAAGAACTCCTGCTGTTGCCTAAGAAACACCCAGGACAATTAAATGCAGAGACATTGCTGGGAGCTGCTGGGATGTCGCTGCCTTGGGTCCTTCTCTGCTCATCTGGGCAGGGTTTGCTCTGTGGCTCTGGGAACTCTGCTCCTGTTCCTTGTCCAATCTGTCATGGATGTGGGGAGGGGTGGGGGGGCTTCTTCTGCCCTTGCCCCACGTGGATTTATTGCAGGGGAAGCTGGAGGGTTGAGTTAAGCTGTTGGAAGTGGTTTGAGATCTCCTGTTTGCTTTCCACAGGTGCTCTGTTAAGAGGAGGTGTCTGGTTGAGGTGAAAGGTGGCAGGGAAAGAGCATCTGTGTCCCTGTGCTCCCTGCAGGGCTGGGGGTCACCTGGAGCTCCTGCTTTTGTCCTGCTCTGGTGTCTGTGTCCCCAAACCCTGCCCAAGCTGAGGAGTGATTCCTGGAACCAGGGAGGTTTTAAACCCAAGGGTTTGGGTTTAACCATCCTGGCTGTGGAGTGCAGACACAAGGTCACAACACGGCTTCAGAGACAGGAATGTGCTCAGAGGTATCTGCTGAGAGAGCAAAAACATTTATTGAGACTATTTAACCAAGGCTCATTTTATGTTCATTTCTTTCCAAAGCAAATGGAAAGAAAATTCCCAAGTGCTGTTGAAGGACAAGGCTTATTTCTGAGCACCTGGAAATGTTGGGACTGGGGAGCTTCCCTGAGCTGCCAGAGGCATTTGCTGTGTTCTGGAGGCCACTCCTGCTCATCTGCCCCCACAGCCAGGTTAGGTGAGCTCTGGATGTGCTCTCTGAGCTCGGGGATGCTCTGCTGTGCTGTTCCCTCTTCCCAGCAGATTCCAGGATGGATTTACAGTGCACAGCTGGGGAGTGGCAGCCCTGGCCTCGCCCCGTGGATTTTCCATGTGTCCCTTGAGCTCTGCTGACCCCATCTCGCTCTCTGCCCTTCGTGTTGCAGGTGCAAAGAGCTGAAATACGGGAAGGACCTGCCCCAGATCTCCATCATCTTCATCTTTGTGAACGAGGCGCTGTCGGTGATCCTGCGCTCGGTGCACAGCGCCGTCAACCACACGCCCGCGCCCCTGCTGAAGGAGATCATCCTGGTGGACGACAACAGCGATGAGGGTGAGCAGCTCTGCCAGCTCTGCCAGCTCTGCCAGCTCTGCCAGCTCTGCCAGCTCTGCCAGCTGCCCCAGGAGGGGCTGGCATCCTGGGAATGACCTGGGTTCTTGCAGGGGGTAAGGGGTGTGCTGCTGGCACAGAGTTCTCTGCAGCTGCTCTGGTGAGGAACAGGAGCAAACCACAGCTAAATGTGAGAGTTGTTGTGTGAAAATGGAGCTGAGAGCTGGGAGGTGAAGGAAAGCAGAGAGCCACCTGACCTTTCCCTTCAGCAGCATCCAGGAGCTCTGGGGTCAGGGCATCCTCGTGTCTCACAATAACACTCTGGTTGTTGCACCTCTAAATGTTTGCAGGACAAGAGCCCAGAGGGGTTTCTGCTCTGGCACCTCCCAGGGCTGTTAGCTGAGATGTTTCCTCTGTGTGTGCCTCAGTTTCCCTGTTGTGAAATACCATCCCAGGTTTTATAGATGGCTGGTGCTCTGCAGAGACCCTCATTCCCTGAGTTCTGGTTTTGGAACAGGAAGGAGGAAGAGGAAGAGGAGGAAATAATCCCAGCCCACCTGTCCAGGTCAGGCCCTGCCACAGCCTGGAGGGGATGTTTTGTTTCCCACATCACACACGAGTGTCCTTTGGTTCAGTCACTGTTGTCATTCCTCCCCCTCTGGCTTTTGATAACACAGAACTGCAGGAAGCATTTCCAGACTCAAATACTTCCAAGGTTTTTTTCCTCCCAATATCCACTTGGACAATGTAATCAAGGCAGTTAAAATCCTCGTTAAGGACAGCAAATAGTTAAGTGTCTTTGTTTAGTGCCTTCTTCAGTTGTGCTGCATTTTCATCCTTTTTTTATTTGAAAATAATTACTCAAGGAGTGCTGTGGATGCTGTGATTGGAGGGAAGAGCAGGGCAGGGTGCAGGATGTGGAGAGCTCATTTCCAGAGGGAGCTGAGAGGTTCCTCTGTGTGTGAGGAGCTGCTGCACAGCGAGCTGCTCAGGCTGGAGAAGCAGCCACTCAAACACCCAGTAATGAGCACCATGGAAAGCTGATGAGTTCTAATTAGCAGTAAAAGAGTCAGGAGGGAGCTCCTGAGCTGGTGGAGCCACAGCAGCTCCGGGGCAGGAGCTTGGACTGTGCAGGGATTTCGGAGCTGGGCAGGTGAAGGGCAGGTGCAGGTGAGGTGCTGCTCACAGTGCCCAGGATTTGGAGGCCCTGAAAGACCAGGATGAGAGGCTCCTTCTCCAAATGTCATCCTATTAGTGGGGCAAAGAGAAGAGCTCTGTGGAAGAGAAGCCACTGGTGGTGATGGCTGAGCTCTGCTCGTGTCTGCTGTGAGCAGCCTCTTCCTCGCCCAGCGTGACTGAGCTGGTGCCACCAGCTGGGAGGGTGAGTTAATAATGCCAGAGTTCTGCTGCTCTCAAGAAAAACGAGATTTTTAAGGAGGTATTTGAAGGAAGATAATGAGGTAACCTGGCAGATGTTTATGAAGAGCTCCTCCCAAGCGTGTAATAATCTGCTTTTCTCATGTAAAAGAAATGATACAAAGCAGAACGCATCTCTGGGACCATGTGCTCCCTCTCAGCATCCTCGAGGAGTGCAGTGACAGCCAGGAATTATTAATGGCAGTAACATTGTCACACAGTTCCCACTAATGGTAGGCAATAATTTTAAGGAGCAATAGCAGCATGGCAGAGTTGGTGCTTTGGATATCACAAACAAAGCCATCATAATAAATAGATTTGGCTTCTGCAGGAAAATAATTACAGGAAAATAATTCCTGGTGAGCTCTCAGATTTAGAGATGAGTCCTGGAGGATCAAGCAGAGGTTGTGTGGGTGTGACTTTGGAGGCTGGGATTGAACAAGACCAGGAATTTGTTCAGTCTCTTTGGGGACAGCTCTGGTGGGGATGTGGCTTTAGGCCAGGAGAAGGCTCAGGGGGCTCAGCTCAGCTCAGCTGTGCACCCTGAGAGGAGGCAGAGACTGCAGGGAGCAGTGCCCAGGGCCAGGGCTGTCCCCTGGCTCACCAGAGCAGCTCTGGGGAGGTGCTGAGGGCTCAGGACAGTCCCTGCCTGAGCTTTGTGTGGCTTCTGTCAAGGGAGAGGAGGAGGAACCACAGCAAATCTGGGTAAGTGAGGAGCAAAGCACCAAATATTAAGAGAGATTTCCAAATCAAGTTTTTAGATTAGCCCCAGGGGGAGAGGCAAGAGCCCCCTGCCCTGCTCACCAGAGCTGTGACCCAGGCTGGAGCAGAGCCTGGTGCTGCTGTGGGGTTTTCAGGCTGGAACAAAGAGCTCCTGAAGCCTCATTAGACACTCCCTGCTCTCAGCTTTGTTGTACAACAGCACGTCACAACACAAAAGTGAGCAGTGAGAGAATAAAGTTAATGAACGCCAGCATTCTGATGCTTTGTGTCTGAGCTGTAAATAGATAAAAGATGCCAATGTATTGTAACGAGAAAAAAATCCCTCCTTGCAGGAGAAGGCTTGGGGAGCTGTAGCTTGAAGCCCCTTCTCCCTTGAGCTGCACATTACACTTCATAAAGACTCTTTTGGAGGCTGCTTTTGTTTGTGCTGGTGTCAGGGCTGTAGTTCCAAAGGCAGTGTGCAGGGTGTGTTTGGGAGTGATAAGGAGGTTCCTGGAGGATGCAGGATGCAGGAGGTGCCCCTGAGATGCTGTGTTATCTCACAGCTGCACACTTGCTCTCAGTCTCTTGCTTAATCATCACCTGCTTTTTTTTTATTTTTAAGTCGTTGTTGTTGTGTCTTTTAGCGTTTTTAATCTGGGATAACATCTCTTTGGAAAGCAAAGCTCTGGGAATAAAGGGAAGCCTTTGGATGAAGGGCTGTGTAAAGGAGCTGGGGAGACATGCCCAGGGTTGTGATTTGTCTCAGTGCTGCAGTTCCTGGGGATCCCTTCTTGCTTTGCTCATTCCAGCAGTGCCCCAGGAGCTGGGTGTCTGTGCTCAGGGGGAACTCAAGGAGCTGAGTCACATCCCAGCCTTTCCCAGGGCTGAATATTCCAGCCTGGGATGGGTGTTTAACTGGGGCTGAGCTGTCCCACTGTGCTCAGCTCCGGATCTGGGGGCTCTGTGGAGAGGAGCAGCACGGGCTGGGTTTCCTGGGGTGTGTGTGCAGGACAGGAGCTGGGATCTGTCATCCCTGTGGGGCCCTTCAGCTCAGGGGATTCTGTGATTCTCTCTGGTTTTGCTGAACCAAATGGCTTGGGCTGCATGCCCTGACTGGGACCAGCTTCCTCTGAGAGCTGATCCATCCCCCACTCCCCATGGCACAGTCTCCTCCTGTCCAGCTGCAGGTAAAAAACTCCAGAGGCTCCCCTGGCTCTGAGTCTCCCTGAAAAATGTTCACATTTATTTATTGCCTGTTGAAGGAGCTGCTCCAATGATTTCCTGCAGAAATCCCAGCCCTGGTGGCTTTGGAGTTTCAGGCAGGTGAGGATGTGGGACAGGCGTGGCTGGGGTCTCCCCTGAGCACTCCAGCCCTGATCCCTCCAGTGTTTCTGATAACCCCTGGAGGCTTTTCCCACCCAGGGAGGCTGGCAAACACCGGGATGTTTTCCTTAGGGGTGTGGAGGAGGTGTTCTCCTCTCCCCAGGAGCACCTGGCCAGTGCTGCACAGGGAATTCCCTGCTCTCCATCACTCCTCGAGCTTCTCTGCTCTCTGCTCCTTTCTCTGTGTGGCTGCAGGCAGTTCCCACCCTTCCTCCTGGGGGCTGCCACAGGATCTGGAGAGGTTTGGGCAGGGTTTGGGGTGGGGAGGGAGCAGAGGATGTTTGAGTTGGGCTGGTGTCCGTGCTGGGGCTGCTTTCCTTGGTTCCATTTCCCTGCAGAGAGCAGCAGCCCCGTGGGGACAGCAGTGGGGACAGCCGTGGGGACAGCCGTGGGGACAGCAGTGTCCCCTGCCATGGGGACAGCCGTGGGGACAGCAGTGGGGACAGCCATGGGGACAGCAGTGGGGACAGCAGTGGGGACAGCAGTGGGGACAGCAGTGGGGACAGCAGTGTCCCCTGCCATGGGGACAGCAGTGGGGACAGCCATGGGGACAGCCGTGGGGACAGCAGTGTCCCCTGCCGTGGGGACAGCAGTGGGGACAGCCATGGGGACAGCAGTGGGGACAGCCATGGGGACAGCAGTGTCCCCTGCCATGGGGACAGCAGTGGGGACAGCTGTGTCCCCTGCCATGGGGACAGCAGTGGGGACAGCAGTGTCCCCTGCCATGGGGACAGCCGTGGGGACAGCCATGGGGACAGCCGTGGGGACAGCTGTGGGGACAGCTGTGGGGACAGCTGTGGGGACAGCAGTGTCCCCTGCCATGGGGACAGCAGTGTCCCCTGCCATGGGGATAGCCATGGGGACAGCCATGGGGACAGCAGTGGGGACAGCCATGGGGACAGCAGTGTCCCCTGCCATGGGGACAGCCATGGGGACAGCCATGGGGACAGCAGTGGGGACAGCAGTGGGGACAGCAGTGGGGACAGCAGTGTCCCCTGCCATGGGGACAGCCATGGGGACAGCAGTGTCCCCTGCCATGGGGACAGCCATGGGGACAGCAGTGGGGACAGCAGTGGGGACAGCAGTGGGGACAGCCGTGTCCCCTGCCATGGGGACAGCCGTGGGGACAGCCATGGGGACAGCAGTGGGGACAGCAGTGGGGACAGCAGTGTCCCCTGCCATGGGGACAGCCATGGGGACAGCCATGGGGACAGCAGTGTCCCCTGCCATGGGGACAGCAGTGGGGACAGCAGTGTCCCCTGCCATGGGGACAGCAGTGGGGACAGCCATGGGGACAGCAGTGGGGACAGCAGTGGGGACAGCCGTGGGGACAGCAGTGTCCCCTGCCATGGGGACAGCAGTGGGGACAGCCATGGGGACAGCAGTGTCCCCTGCCATGGGGACAGCAGTGGGGACAGCAGTGTCCCCTGCCATGGGGACAGCCATGGGGACAGCCGTGGGGACAGCAGTGGGGACAGCCGTGGGGACAGCAGTGTCCTCTGCCATGGGGACAGCAGTGGGGACAGCAGTGTCCCCTGCCATGGCAGGGAGCAGGGCCATCTGCTGCCACCTCCCACCTCCCTGAGCTGTTCCCCAGGGGCTGCTCTGGCCCCAGCAGGTGCCCAGGACACAGGGGAGGGGCAGAGGCTGCCTGGGCACATCCCCAGGAGCTGCTGTCACAGCAGGGTGGGCACAGGGGGCTCTCAGGGCTGACCCTCTGTGACATTACAGCTCCTCTGTTCCACTGCAGCTTCGCTCTGATTTCAGCTGCTCAGACAATTCCCCAGGGGAGTTTTCATGTTTTCCTTCCTCTGAGATTCCACCTCCAATGTGAAAGTTGTTTTAATCACTCTGTGCTGCAGTGGTCTGCTGCATTAATGACTTACCTGCTGCCAAAGCCACGTGAGATGCCAGTTCTGTGCTTGTGGGGCTTCATCTGTCAAAAAAAATCGGTGTCTTTGTCTCCTTAAAACCATTTGGGAGAGTTGTCTCCATAAAGTCCTGGTTTTGCTCTGAGTGGCTCAGCATGAAATGGAAGTTGCTGAGTTATGGATGTGTGTGATGCAGATGCTTTCAATTGAGGAAGGGGCTCATTTGCTTTATTCTTTTTATTCCTACTTCAGCATAAAATAGAAAGGAGACTTTGGGGAAATGGAGATGTGAAGGGAAGCATCCCAGAAAGGCAGCGTGGAGAATTTGCTGTGCCTGGAAGGAGGCGTGGCAGGGAAGGGAACAGATAATCCTTTTCCTTTGAAGATTTCAGAGCAGATGAGATTTGCTGTTTACTCCTTTACTCTCCACTGTGTTTCCTTCATGTGGGATCCCATGTGTGTCTCCAGGATTTTCCCGTGGGGATGATTAATGGTGACTCTTCTTTTCACTTTATTTTTTGTCCTGGGGAGAGAGAGAGAGAGCAGTGAAGGGCAGTAGAGTAGAATTGGAGGTCACGGATCACATCTTCATTTTGGGCTGTCCTGAAGCCTCGTGGGGGTGAAGGACACTCTCAGGAGCTGCTTTCATGGTGCTGAGAGTTTGTGTTGGTGCCCAGGGGCTTTGCTGAGCGTCCAGAGCAGAGCACAGGCACTGGAAGGACCGAGGTGTCTCTGGCAGAGATCTGGCACTTTCCCAAAGGGCTGGAGCAGCACACTCGTGTTTATCCTTTGTTGGAACCCCTCATCTGCTTCCATCTCCAGAGCCCTGTGTGTCTTCAGTGCTCAGATCTCGTCTGGGGGGATTCCTGTGCTGGGGCTGCAGGTCCCTGAGGGTCCCAGGCACTGCACACACTCAGGCCTGGACAGCAGAGGGAAATGAGCTGCAGTGAGCACGGGACAAGTGCTGGGAGGATCTTCTGAGCAAAGCCAGAATCCCCTTCATCCCCTCATAACAGCAAGGGGAAATTCAGCTTTTCTGGGGGCAAAGCAAGCAGCAGGTGCCAAGGCTGTAGAGGTGGGGCTGAGTGAAGAGGGTGGTGAAGCTCAGACACGGTTTTGATGTAGTTTGAGTCACTTTGGGTGGGTTTTGCAGCATTTCCAGCAGTGCATTCAGCTCAAACCACCAGCAGCAGGTGATGCCTTTCTATCTTTGTGTTTCAGTTCCACTTCCTTTAGTGCAGAGGAGTGGAAGTGTCCCCTCCCTGCCCCTGGGCTCTGAGGTGGCCCCTGGGCTCTGAGGTGGCCCCTGGGCTCCTCACTGGTCCATCAGCAGCGTTCTGGGCCACCCTGAGCCCCTCTCTGTGAGGGTTGTGCTCACTCCAGGCTGTGCCCATCAGCGTTGCTCCCCTGGGTGCTCGTGTCCCCCCCAGCAGAGCTCTGCAGACCCTCCCAGGGGTTTGTGCCGGGTGGGAGCCGTGTCCTTGGCCCATGGCTCCGTGTCCTTGTCCCCAGAGGAGCTGAAGGCGCCGCTGGAGGAGTACGTCAACAAGCGCTACCCGGGGCTGGTGAAGGTGGTGAGGAACCAGAAGAGGGAAGGGCTGATCCGGGCGCGCATCGAGGGCTGGAAAGCTGCCACGGGCCAGGTCACCGGCTTCTTCGACGCCCACGTGGAGTTCACTGCTGGCTGGTAGGTGCTCAGGGCTTGGGGCACTCAACATCCATCCTTCCACAGCCAAGTGTCCCTGCACCGTGACACCCAGCTCCTCTGGCTGGCTCATCCTCTCCAGGGTTCCTCCAGGGTTCCTCCAGGGTTCCTCCAGGGTTCCTCCAGGGTTCCTCCTGGACTCCTCCAGGGTTCCTCCAGGGTTCCTCCAGGGTTCCTCCAGGGTTCCTCCAGGGTTCCTCCAGGGTTCCTCCTGGACTCCTCCAGGATTCCTCCAGGGTTCCTCCAGGGTTCCTCCAGGGTTCCTCCAGGGTTCCTCCAGGACCCCTCCAGGACTCCTCCAGGATTCCTCCAAGACCCCTCCAGGCTTCCTCCAGTCTTCCTCCAGGCTTCCTCCAGGCTTCCTCCAGGCTTCCTCCAGGATTCCTCCAGGGTTCCTCCAGGATTCCTCCAGGATTCCTCCAGGATTCCTCCAGGGTTCCTCCAGGCTTCCTCCAGGATTCCTCCAGGATTCCTCCAGGGTTCCTCCAGGGTTCCTCCAGGGTTCCTCCAAGACCCCTCCAGGCTTCCTCCAGGCTTCCTCCAGGCTTCCTCCAGGGTTCCTCCAGGGTTCCTCCAGGGTTCCTCCAGGACCCCTCCAGGGTTCCTCCTGGATTCCATGATAGGAACATACAAGGAAGATCTTCCCTTGCCCTTGTTCCTTGCAATCCTTCTCTATTCCTCCCCTTCATGCATGCACCTGCCCTGCTCCCTGGTTAGATTTTTCAGGATGATTTCCCATTCCCTTAGCCTTAAGTAATTCCTGCAAGTTTAAAAAAGCCCAGGCAGTAATGGAATGAAGGAGAAAGTGTTTCCCACTCCTGTGCCCTTTGCTGGATCCCAGGAAGGCTCAGATGCTTTGGATTTATTTGTTTCCTCTGCTGCTGGGAATAAGAGCAGAGGAGTGGAAGCAGCAAAAGGTGCTGCAGAAGGATTTTTTTCAGAGAGATTCAAAACGTTTGCGCTCAAGTGGCTCAAGTTTGAATTTATGTCATGACAGGAGCCTGAAAGGGATTTTTTTTTCCTTTAACCAAGTGTAAAAAGTAAATGGTCCATGTTTAGAAAAGTGGAGGTGGAAGAAGCTAAACTTACACTGAATTTTAACACAGTAACAGCCACAAAAAAAAGCCCCTATTTGCAGCTGTTAAAGGCAGAGTTCTGCACAGCTAGTTAATGATTTTTAATGACAGCTGAAGGGAGCCCCCAGGAGAGCTGGAGAGGGGCTTCAGACGAGGGATGGAGAGACAGGAGCCAGGGAATGGCTCCCAGTGCCAGAGGGCAGGAATGGGTGGGATGGGCAGGGCTGGATGGGATACCCGGGGCTGGGTGGGATACCCGGGGCAGGGTGGGATACCCGGGTTTGGGTGGGGTGGGCAGGGCTGGGTGGGATGGGCAGGGCTGGGTGGGATACCCGGGGCTGGGTGGGATACCCGGGGCTGGATGGGATACCCGGGGCTGGGTGGGATACCCGGGGCTGGGTGGGATACCCGGGGCTGGGTGGGATGGGCAGGGCTGGGTGGGATACCCGGGGCTGGATGGGATACCCAGGGCTGGGTGGGATGGGCAGGGCTGGGTGGGATACCCAGGGCTGGATGGGATACCCAGGGCTGGGTGGGATCCAGGGAGGAATGAGTGGAAGCTGCAGGGACCTGACCCTGTGATGCTGTGTCCCTTCTCCCCAGGGCGGAGCCGGTGCTGTCCCGGATCCAGGAGAACAGGAGGAGGGTGATCCTGCCCTCCATCGACAACATCAAGCAGGACAACTTCGAGGTGCAGCGCTACGAGAACTCGGCACACGGCTACAGCTGGGAGCTGTGGTGCATGTACATCAGCCCCCCCAAGGACTGGTGGGACGCTGGGGACCCCTCCCTGCCCATCAGGTACGGCCAGCACGGGACACCCGGTGACATGGGGGACACCTGGTGACATGGGGGACACCTGGTGACCTGGGGACACTCAGTGACATGGGGGACACCCAGTGACCAGGGGACACCCAGTGACCTGGGGACACCCAGTGACCTGGGGACACTCGGTGACCAGAGGGAACACTCGGTGACATGGGGATACCTGGTGACCTGGGGGACACTCAGTGACCTGGGGGACACTCAGTGACCTGGGGACACTCAGTGACCAGGGGACACTCAGTGACCTGGGGACACTCAGGGACCTGGGGACACTCAGGGACCAGGGGGACACCCAGTGACCAGGGCTGGGGACATTCAGTGACCAGGGCTGGGGACACCCAGTGACATGGGGACACTCGGTGACCAGGGCTGGGGACACTCAGTGACCAGGGGACACTCAGTGACCTGGGGACACCCAGTGACCAGGGGGACACTCAGTGACCAGGGCTGGGGACATTCAGTGACCAGGGCTGGGGACATTCAGTGACCAGGGGACACTCAGTGACCAGGGCTGGGGACACCCAGTGACCAGGGGACACCCAGTGACCAGGGCTGGGGACACTCAGTGACCAGGGCTGGGGACACTCAGTGACCAGGGCTGGGGACACCCAGTGACATGGGGACACTCAGTGACCAGGGGACACTCAGTGACCAGGGGCACTCCCTGAAGTGACTCCCTGAAGGACCCTGAAAACTGGGCAGGGCCATTGAGCCTCTGGTTCAGCCCTTGATGAGCACAGAGTCACAGGTGGACAAATTCTCCTTGCTGAAGGGAGCTGTAGTTTATTGCTAGAAAATGTTCATGTCATCCATTTTTGTGAAGAAAACCACGCTGGCCATACTGAAAGGGTTTGCTTTTGTGTTTTTAGAGCTTTGCATAAGAGAATTATTTTGATCTAAAAGGAAAAAAAAAATTATGCTGCTGGTTGAAAATATAAAAAATACTCACACTGACAGAACTTTAATCTGAGCCCAAGTCACAAAAACAGCCTTTATTGATGTCAGAGTTGCTTTAGAAATGGAAAGAGTAAACAGGATTTGGCCTTTAATTTGTGAAGGGTTTTGATTTTTCAGAGGCATTAAAGAGACAGAAAAGATGGGTATTGAATTATTTAACAATTTCTAGGAAAATTAAGCTTCAGAGAGCCTGTTTTCACTGCAATAATCTTATTAATGAAAACAAAACAATCCGGGGCAGCACCAATATTCAGAGCTCACACCCTGCTGCCTGAATTGTTTGCGAGTGGTCCATGCAGTGATTTTGGAAGGGGAAGCCAAGCTGAGCCTTTTCTGTGGTCTGTTCACACTTCCCAGGAGAAAGCTGCCATTGATGGATTATCCAAACATATTTCCCCTCTAAATCCAAAGCAGAGAAAATACGAGAGGAGGAGTTGGGGGAATTTGGCTCTTTGAATTTATCTTTTCATTGGCAGACGGCTTTTAAGTGATTTATTGGCCAAAACCAATCCATTTTCATTCGAAGCGAGGATTTAATGGCTTTGGGGTGGGGGCTGCAAACAAAGGAGTGAGAGTGGAGCCGGTGGGTGACACAGCAGAGCAGTGTTCATCAAACAGACTTTAAAGAGTTGGAGAGGCTGTGCTGAGGGCCAGCATTTCCTTTCCTGTGTGCTTTAACTCGCTGTCCTCTGCACTCAGCGGTGCATAAACAGTTCTGGGTTGAATGGAAGGAGAAATGGATCCTTGCTCTCAAGGACCAAGGAGCTGGATGCTCTGGGAGCTGCCTCTGCCTTGGGAGGATTTATCAATTCCCAGAGCCCAGCCCTGGGCTCTGTCCTGGGGACTCTGAGCAGATCCCCTGAGGATCCACCTTGTGCTGCTCTCCTGGGGTGTGTGAGCAGGGCTGGCACAGCCACAGCCACCTCCCTTCATCCCAGCTTTGCTTTCCTGCCGATGGAAACCTGGGGGGAGCAGCTGGAAAACTGCAGGAAAACTCCTGATGGAAACCTGGGGAGAGCAGCTGGAAAACTGCAGGAAAACTCCTGATGGAAACCTGGGGAGAGCAGCTGGAAAACTCCTGCAGGAAAACTCCTGATGGAAACCTGGGGAGAGCAGCTGGAAAACTCCTGCAGGAAAACTCCTGATGGAAACCTGGGGAGAGCAGCTGGAAAACTCCTGCAGGAAAACTCCTGATGGAAACCTGGGGAGAGCAGCTGGAAAACTGCAGGAAAACTCCTGATGGAAACCTGGGGAGAGCAGCTGGAAAACTCCTGCAGGAAAACTCCTGATGGAAACCTGGGGAGAGCAGCTGGAAAAACTCCTGCAGGAAAACTCCTGATGGAAACCTGGGGAGAGCAGCTGGAAAACTCCTGCAGGAAAACTCCTGATGGAAACCTGGGGAGAGCAGCTGGAAAACTCCTGCAGGTCCCAGCCCTGGCTGAGCCCAGCGTGGGCAGCAGGAAAGGGACTGGGATTGTGCCCCTGTGCTCAGGTGAGACCCCACCTGCAGAGCTGCCCCAGCCCTGGGACAGCAGCTGGAGCTGCTGGAGGAGCCCAGAGGAGGCTCCAGGGGGATCAGAGGGATGGAGCAGCTCTGCTGGGAGAGCTGGCAGTGCTCACTGGGGAGGAGCAGCAATCCCCCATCAACCTCATACAGCTCCTCCCGAGTCTCCCTCTCCTTCCCAGGGAACTGGGATGGCTCAGTGCATCTCCTGCTCCTCCCTGGTACAGGAAAGGGATGGGAACACTTCCTGAGAGCTCTATCAGCCCCGTGTTCAGGCTCATCTCTGGGCTTCTGTTGACAGCTCTGTGGGTATCATCTCCAAAGCAGAAAATAAACAAACTGCAGGAGCTCTGAGTTGGGGATTTTCTCTCTGTCCGTAGGCAGCTGCACTTGTATGTGGGCAGTCATGGCTTTGTCACTTCTCTGAGACGGAACAAAATGAAAAATCTGAGTTTTTTTAAGATGACAAAGTCTGCTGAAGCTCTTTCCCCTTCCTCAGAGTGAATTTCAGGATCGAGGTCTGTCTAACCCACAGGATATTTTGTTTTCCTTCTGTTGCAAACCTCTCTGTCTATTGGTGAACAAACGTCTGGTGTGCAGTAGAATGTTCCTGCTGGAAGAAAACACGTGTGGAAGGAGAGAGAAGCACACAAGGTGCAGGGCTGAGGATGGGGAGCTGAGCTCTGGCTGAAAATGAAGTGGGAAGGAAGGGGAGGAGAGTTTCCAGCTCCTTTTGGAACAGGAGTGAGGAGAAGCAGATGGCTGCTTTGCTGGGTTGTTCCATCTCATCTGGGGATGGGGACTCGCAGTTATTTCCAGGAAAAATCACTTTGGAATTCATGGGAACAGGGATCTCTACAGGATTAGCAGATTTTGTGGGCTGTGGCCCCAGGCTGGTCCCTCCACATCTTCCATCCAGAGGGGCTCCCAACGCTGTCCAGGATTTCCAGGGGGACTTTGACACAAACCAGGGGCTGTGCAGCCCTGGCAGTGCTCAGGGCTCACAGCACAGCCACATTTCCCATTTCAGCAGGGAGGACAGTGGAGTTGGAGTGCTTTTTGGCCAAGCTGGCCATAAATCAGCCCAAATTCCCCGTGTGCCTGCACAAGTGGCTTCGTTTTGGGGAGAATTTGCTTCTCCTGCAGTCGTTTCTTTTTCAGCTTTTGTGAAATAGGCTTTAGTATAGAAATAAATCATCAGAGCATTACTAAATTAAAAATAAGCATAGAAGCAGACAGAGCTGCCAAGCTAAGGTTAAACTTGGAGCAGGAGATCAGATTCTGGTTTCATCACTCTTTCCTCCCACTCTTTGCTTAATTTGGTACTTAAAAGAACCCAACAGGCATTGCAGAGCTGTGCACACCCAGCTGCTTTGGAGAGCAGTCTCCTGGTCCTCGTGCTCTTATTTTGGGTCACACACATCACTGCACTGATGTGCTGGAGCTGTGCTAGGAGCTGCTGCAGTTTATTGGGATGCAGGAGGATTGTGCTTGCTTGGAGCAGGGATTAGCATCCAGCATTTACCTGCTCTCCCTGCGAGGTAAAATGAGCATTTCCAGCCCACTGCAGGTCTTGGCTGGGCTTTGTTTGCTCTCAGACCTGACCCCAGCTCACTTCTGGAGAGTCTTGGAGCAGCAGCATCGTCAGGAGGAGAAGGGACCGTCACTGACAGGCAGTGGAGCTTCCCAGGGACAGACTGACCAAGGGATGGAGGGGCTGGAGCTGCCAGGGACTGACAGAAATGTGCCCAGAGCAGGGCAGGGGCTGGCAGAGCTCTGCTGCCACTGCCAGGCCCTTTTTAACCCCTGAGCTGCCTCACTGCAGGGCTTGTGCCCCACCAGGCGCTCTCAGCATCCCACAGCGCCTTCCTGGGCAGGGGGAGTTAAACTTGTCCATGTGAAGTGGGATTTATAAAACAGAATGAATTTCATGAGGGCTGAGAGCTGCTCTGGGCTGGAGGATGAGGAGATGAGCTGTAATGGGAGGAGCTGGTGCTGTTCATGAGGACAAATGTGGGAGAGGAGTTCTCTCTCCTGCCTCTGAATTGCCCTGTCAAGGCCAGGACCAAACAGGCAGGATGTGAGTGCTGCTGCCCAAGATGCTTCTCTAATTAGAGCAGTCCCTGAACCTCACACAGACTTACAGTGTAGTATCAATTCAGGTTAAATTGGGAAACTGAGCAGAAAATTGCTGTCTGGTGTTTGGAGTGGTTTCTGCATCTTAACATTATCTGATATTGTATCATTATGTACTGATGCAAAATGCCAACAAGTAATGGCAGAGCCCTGCAAGAAATGACAGCAGGATTGGAGAGCAGGAAATAGTGAGAGAAATTTAATTTCTCATGCAGTTTCATGAAATAAAGTCAACTCAGGTACACACTTGTTCAGATTAAATATAATGATCTGTGTCTGCAGCCCGAGTCTGCCGGGAATGCACATCCAGAGGCTGGGGATGGAGAGGGGAGAGTTGCCATGGAAATCCAGCCAATGTCACACTTGCAGCATTGCAAATGGCTCGTGTGTCATGGCTCATTTTCCAGAGGAAGTGGGGAAAAGTGGGAATTAAGGGAAAACATCTTTAAATGTTTGCAGCAAGGCAGGGCTGGGCCTGTGTGGGGACAAACGTTGGGAGTGCTGAGGGTTTGTGGGGAGAAGGGAGCCCAAAGCACACCTTGGGCAGGGCTGGGCAACATCCCTGGGGCTGTGTGTGATCCCTTCCTCTTCCTCAGCACAGCTGGAACACCCCTGGGCTGTGTCTGATCCCCTTCCCCTTCCTCAGCACATCTGGAACACCCCTGGGCTGTCTGATCCCCTCCTCAGCACATCTGGAGCACCCCTGGGCTGTGTGTGATCCCTTCCCCCTCCTCAGCACATCTGGAACACCCCTGGGCTGTGTGTGATCCCTTCCCCCTCCTCAGCACATCTGGAACACCCCTGGGCTGTGTGTGATCCCTTCTCCTTCCTCAGCACATCTGGAACACCCCTGGGCTGCCTGATCCCTTCCTCAGCACAGCTGGAACACCCCTGGGCTGTGTGTGATCCCTTCCCCTTCCTCAGCACATCTGGAACACCCCTGGGCTGTCTGATCCCCTCCTCAGCACATCTGGAGCACCCCTGGGCTGTCTGATCCCCTCCTCAGCACATCTGGAACACCCCTGGGCTGTCTGGGTCCCCTCCTCAGCACATCTGGAGCACCCCTGGGCTGTCTGATCCCTTCCTCAGCACAGCTGGAGCACCCCTGGGCTGTCTGATCCCCTCCTCAGCACATCTGGAACACCCCTGGGCTGTGTGTGATCCCTTCCCCCTCCTCAGCACATCTGGAGCACCCCTGGGCTGTCTGATCCCCTTTAGCACATCTGGAGCACCCCTGGGCTGGCTGGCTCCCCTCCCCTCAGGGGTCTGCTCAGGGAAACAGTTTTCCCTCCCTTTGCTCCTGCCCAGCCTCTGGCAGCCCCATTCCTGTGGTTTCCCGTTCCATTCTGAGCAGCCTGAGATGATCCAGAGCTGTTGCTTGGTCTGTCCTGTAATTGGGAATTCATTTGCTGGCTTTTGTGGGGACTAACACAGCTCTTGCTTTAAAATTGGATGAAGTGCTCAAGGGTATTTTTCTTATTTTGTTCTGATTTGGGGAGGAATAATGGTTTTGCCATGCAAAAATAAATGAATCTGCTAGACAAACAGCTCGGGTTGTTAGAGCCTCTCTCCAAATAATGATGGTGTAATTCAGGCCTCCAAAATAAGAAGCAAACAATAAATAAATGATTAACCTGTCTTTAGAGTATTGAAATCTCTGTGTGTTTTAAGTTTGTAGTGGGTAAATAGGAGCAAATGAGTGTTGGAACAGGCAATAGAGGAATGGCAGGAGGAGCAGGGATCCTAAATCCTCGGGAATTGCCAGGTCAGGACCTGCCCAGCCCCTGCCAGGTTCAGTTCTGTGTTTGTGGTTTCAGTTTCCCATGGCAGGGGTGTAAGAGCCGGGGTTCAGGCTGCAGGTGGGAATTGAAGGGATTTGTGAGAGAGGAAAGGAGGCACTCTCAGCTCTCCCTGCTGCTGGGGCAGAGTTTGGGTGCTTTGATGGGAATGGGGCTCTGTCCTCAGCATTTCACACACAAACTGTGCTGGGCTGAGCTCTGAGGGTTCCTGGCACAGCCCAGGCTGCTCCTGCTGCCCAAGGGCAGGGAGGCAGAGGGGAAAATGCACATTCTTCCTCTTCTCCAGCTCCCCTTTCCCTCCCCTGTCCTCCACTCCAGCATCTCCTCACCTTCAGCACCCTGGGGTGAAAAGTGACTGCATTTGGAGTGTAAATCTGGGTGCCTTCGCTGTGCTCTGCTTTGTGTCAGGAACTGCCAGGTCCCACCTGCCTGGGAGCTGGGCAGGTGTCCCAGAGCTCCAGGGAGACTTCATTCTCCAAAGCAAGGTGATGCTCCTGGAAATTAAGTGTCATTTCTCTCTTCTTGCTGATGTATTTCCTTGAACAGCAAAGAAAGGCTGCAGAGCAAAATTGAGTGGAGTTCCTGCCGAATCCAAACACACTGTAGTGATAAATATGATTCTGAATAAACCTCCTTGTAGTCACAAATCAATTAATCTTTTTTTTCCCTGTGTGCTCCATCCTAAGGATTTACTTTCTCACTGAGCTTTCCTAGCTCGTGCAGTACCTAATTCTTCACCTGGATAAATAACTGCTGGCATTTTTATTCCACAGCAAACTGGCATTATCTTTCTTGCTGTGTACAAGCAAAGGGAATTTTATTTATTCGTTTCTTTATTTTCCACAGAGCAAACTCTGAGGGTTGGGGCTTGGAATAAAGCAGAGTTCAGGGCTTGGTGAGGAGCAGCTCTGCCACGGCTCAGGGAGTGTTTGGACAAGGCTCTCAGGGACAGGGGAGGAGTTGGGCTGGAAGATCCTTGTGGGGCTTTTCCAGCCCATTTTGATTCCATAAGCAGCCCCAGAAGAGAAGGAATCTTCTCCATCAGTTTGCTGGAGCCCTTTGGTTTGCCAGACCTCCTTGGCTGAGGATGCACTGTGGATTTTTAGGGAAGGAGCTGTGCCACAGTTTGGCTGGGATGGAGGGCAGAGCTCCTTCCTGCTCTTCCCTGCTCTTCCCTGCTCTTCCCTGCTCTTCCCTGCTCTTCCCTGCTCTTCCCTGCTCCTTCCTGCTCCTTCCTGCTCTTCCCTGCTCTGCCCTGCTCTGCCCTGCTCTTCCCTGCTCTTCCCTGCTCTTCCCTGCTCTTTCCTGCTCTTCCCTGCTCCTTCCTGCTCTGCCCTGCTCTTCCCTGCTCTTCCCTGCTCTTTCCTGCTCTTTCCTGCTCTTCCCTGCTCTTCCCTGCTCTTCCCTGCTCTTTCCTGCTCTTTCCTGTTCTTCCCTGCTCTTCCCTGCTCTTCCCTGCTCTTCCCTGCTCTTCCCTGCTCTTCCCTGCTCTTTCCTGCTCTTCCCTGCTCTTCCCTGCTCTTCCCAGCCTCAAGCCGTGCAGGGAGCTGAGCTCAGGGCTGGGGTGAGCAGGGACAGAGCAGAACCTTTCCACCTTGTGTGGTACAAGCTCTTTCTTCTTACAATTCCCAAGGACTGGAGGCTCCTGAGTGTTTCCCAGCCATTGCAGGGATCTGTCAGAAAGCACCAGGGGCTGTGAGCTGTGCTTGTTCTGGAGGTTTGAATGTGACTGTGCAAAGTCACCCCAGAATCTCCCCAAAGTCACCCTGTAGTGCCAGAGGGGCTCTGGGGCTGCTCCCCCAGCCCAGCCTGGCTTTACCCCATCCTCATCCTCCCCTGCTCTGCTGTTCCTGCTGTTTCCTGGGAGCTGACAGGGACCTGGCAAGGGAATTCCCTCCCAGCTCAGCTTTGTGGCTCTTCCCTGTGTGTGTTTGTTTGTCCCCACACGCACAGCTCAGGCTTGCAGCATCTTTGTTCCAGGGAGATTTCTCTTCTGATTTCTGCAGCTTGAATTGAGAGATTAAAAATGGTGTTTCAGCTGTAAACAGAGCAGGTTTGTTCTGCAGAGATGCTCGCTCACCTGAGCCCATCTTCACCTTCAAAAGTCAGTTTATTGTAGTTTCTCTCACTGGATGTCCCTTGGAGCAGGTGTAGGAGCTGCAGGAGTATTTTGGTGGAAGCCAGGTCAGAAATCACTGCCCAAATTCCAGTTTGGGTGCCAAGCTCAGGCTCAGGGTGTTAATCCTGATCCTTCAGCCCCAGCTCAGTGCTTTAACCAGGGCATGGTTATTGTTGTGCCTGAGACAAAGAGAACTTTGTTTACCTGGGAAATTTGCTTATTGTGATTCTTTATGCTCGGTGGAAAGGAAGAACACAACTCCAAAGCAGCTGCTTGGCTGCCCTTGAGAAAAAATATATTCATGTTAAAAACAGCAAAGTAAATAACACTTGGCTGTTAAGTGCCTGATAGTTATATACATTACATCCCAGAGTAATTATCATTTAATTAGCACTCTGGAACGGTGGAAGGAGATGGAGTCACGGTGCACTTCTTGCTGAAGGCTGATGTTCCTGAGGAGGAATTCCTGCACTCCTGGGAGGGTGAGCAGCAGCCAAACCCCCAAAAGCTGCAGGGTTCCCTTGGCTCTGGCCTCAGGGAATGAGGTGCTCCCCTGGGAAAGGCAGGGGGAGTGGATTTAGGATTAAATTTGGGATTAGATGAGCTCGTGCAGTCCTGGCCACCCAAACTCTGGTCACCATCTGAGGGGTTTTGAAGGAGAAATGGGGCATGGAGGAGGTGCCCAAGCACCCAGGGATCCTCAGTGCTGGGACATCCTCGGGCTCTGAGACAGCACCAGCAAGGAAAAGGCTTTGAGGCAGTGGCTGAGGCAGCAGCTTCGTCCTGGAGGGGAAGTTTTGTTGGGTTTGGACAAGGAAAGTGAAGTCAGGAGTGGTTCCCAGGCTGGGTCTGGCACAGGGTGGGCAGCAAGGCTGGGACACAGCAAAGCCTCGCTCAGGGCTTTGTTAAGCACAGGGCTCTCCTCACCAGGGGCTGCCACCCACAGTGGAATCAGCACTGAACTCAGCAGCTCCAGTGGGGAAAGCACTGAACCGATTTATAAATGTTTTTTCTCAAGAGCATCCAGGTGTTGAACTCAGCTGACAGAGGAGAAAACAGAACTACAAAGGAGTTAAATGCTTTGCCTGAAGTCCCAGAGCAGGCAGAGAACAGTGACAAAGTCAAATGTGTGTTCAGCAAGGTCACAGCTAGGGGTATGTGTAGGAGGTATTTTTTAAAATCCAGTTTTCACAGCCTCTTTGCCATTAATGTTTAAGTGGTATTAATCTCCAGTAAATTCAGCAGAGCCATTCAGTCTCTCGGCCTGGCTTCTCTTTTATGTGGTATCTGTTATTTTTAATTTGTTTCCCAGGTTCTGTGGTACTTGGCAAGAGCAGGGAAATAAACCCATTGGAAACAGACAATTAACCGAGGGCACTGGGGCAGGGAAACTGGAATTGTTCAAGAGCAGCAATGGGAGCTGCTGCCCTGGGGATGAGATTAGGGAAGGGATGCTGCTGCTGGGGACTGAGATGCCATTCCTTCATGGCCATTCCTTCATGGACATTCGGTTTCACTCCTGGGAAAGACATTTCTGTGTTTCCTGGCAGTGAGGGGAGCTGGGAGCTGTGCCCAGAGGTGATTCCTGCTGCTCAGGGATGTGTCACCCCCTTTGCAGATGGGCTGTGGGGGACACAAGAGATGTTTTTCCATCAGGCTCCAGCAGCTGCCTCCCCCTGCCCTGGCCAAGCTCCCTGTCCCTGCTGGGTGGCACTGGGGGAGCTCTAAGGTCGCCCATTCCATGATTGTGTGAATTCAGGGTGTTGAATTAGGAATGGCAAGGTTGGGAGAGGACAAAGGAATTCCTTCTGGGCAGGAGCAGGACTGTCCCAAACGCTCCAAGGTGGGGCAGATCCTTGTGCTGTGGAAGGTGAGCAACCCCATGATCCGAGGTTCTGAGAACCAGCAGCAGTTTAACAGGACCTGGACACCCTGGAAATTCTTCCAGTCTGTTCTCAGCCTCTTGCAGTCGATGGTAAACCCACTAATTATTTTTTTAATATCTTTTTCTACATATTTTATAACCTGTTCTTTAGGGTAAAATTGGAAGCCAAATCCAATTGTGGGGGAAAATTAATTTCCTTGAATTGAAGGAGTAATCTCCTTGAGACTTTTTAATCATTAGATGATAACTGTGAGCTACAGAAAGGAAGACCATTAAAGTAACTTAATAGAGCAGGATAAATGTTTTCCCCTGTATCCCCTTCATCTTTATTTGGAGATCCATGAGGAGGATATTTCATAAAACCTTCTCTTCTTGACCTTTTTCACTTGTTCTTATAGAAGAACCAACCAAAAGAATGGCAAGGGACACTGTGGAGTTCTGGATACAAACCCAATAATTCTGCTCAATGTCTCTTCTTCCTTCCTGCCAAATTCTGCTTTTCCTTTCTCATTAAAGGGAGAACAGCTATTGGGACAAATAAAAATGCATTTGGCTGAGCTGGGTGATTTTTAAAAACAAGCTCTGTTAATGCTTTTAATTAAGGGGCAGAGGAACAAGAGGCTTTATCAGCTCTTTGTCTGCAGGCCATTATTTCGTTGGGGATGAGCAATCCGTTATTGTCAGCGTTCACCTTTTTGAGGGATTTACTCCCAAATCAAATGGTGTTTTTATTTAAATTGTTGAGTGCTGCTTGATTCCTCATTTATTTAATGTGGGGGCATTGTTAGAGAGGAGAATGGAGCACTTAATTTGGATTGCTTGGGGGAGCAGGAGCGGTGCCTCGGGAGCTTCCTGGGCTGTGGCCGCACGTGCAGCACAACAGGGAAGGGAAAACTGAAGGTGAAGTTCCTCAATCCCAGTTAAGCCGTTTCCAAGAGAATTTTGGGAAGGATTGATGGTGCTTTATCAAGTGAAGTCATGTTGTGAAGTCTCAGGAAGGAATTGTTCCCTGGCAGGGTGGGCAGATCCTGGCACAGATTCCCAGAGCAGCTGGGGCTGCCCCTGGATCCCTGGGATGTCCCAGGCCAGGCTGGACAGGGCTGGGAGCAGTGGAAAGTGTCCCTGCCATGGCTCTGGATGGGCTCTGACATTGCTCCAACCCAGCCCATTCCATGATTTATGAATAACAGAAGAAGCTCTCGGGGTACAGCTCCTGTCCTCGGCTCCTGAGCTGTTTCCAGTCCAGAAAACCTCGTTTGCCTGGCTGAGAGTTCCCACTGATCCACATTATTGGGTCCAAAATGCAGTTTCCTTTGTCTGAAACTTTCTCCTGCGTTCTTTTTCTGGCTTTTACCTCTCCTCTGAGAGCCTCTAACAGGTTTTGACAGGAGAAGTCAGAGGTTTGCACACCTATTCCCAGTGGAGGAGATGAACTGCCTTGTTCATACTCTGGATAAAACCAGAGCAATTTTCCCTTCTCTTAAATTCCAGGAGGTAATCTAGGATAATGGAACTATTAGATTTGGCATCTGTAAGGTGGTTATCATTTCAGAAGGAATTGTTTCTGTTAATGGCAGTTAACTTGCTACAAATAAAGCAAGAGAATTGAAATCTTAAGCACCAGAGTGGCAGCAAACCATGAAACATTATCCTGCTCCGTGGAAGGAAGGCTGAGCCAGCTGTCAGGAAAGAAATCTATTGGAAAAACCCTCTGATGGAGTCCAATTGGAACTAATTTAATGTGGCAGCAGCATTCAGCTCTTCTACTTTCTATTAGAAATATTAAAATGTCTATAAATAATAATATTAAAGTGGGCAGAAGCTTTCATCCGAGGAACTCGTGGTTTTCATCCGGATGAGATTGGTGGCTGTTGGTGGAGATGAGCTGTGAAATCTGGCACCTCCCTGCTGGACTGAGTGGATCCCTGGGTTTTTTTCTTTTCAACATGGATTCAGAGAGCAGCAGCCAGATGGGAGAAGCCTTTTTCTATTCCTGTTTCAGCACAGGGACCATCCTGGGGCAGACTGCACACACGGTGACAGCAGCAGCTGAGTGCCCCTGAGCAGCACAGGCTGAAGCACTTGGGATTGCTCAGTGCTGGGCTCCGGGCAAAGTGCAGCTTTATGGAGAGGGTCAGAAGGGCTAAGCACTCAGAAAATCCCCTGAAATGTGATCTCAGAGTGTGAATCACAACTGCATCCTCATCTCAGGGCAGCTGGAGAGCCGGCCCAGAGGTTTTTTGCGAGTAATGAGGGTCATTAGTAAACACAACCATTTATAATGTCCTTAAAATTGCACAGTTATGACAGATTAACCCCTGGCACTGTGATTTCCCTCCCTCCTTGTGCTGTTCCACTGATGCTCCCAGTTTTCTGTGTTATTTCCCTGTCCAGCCCCTGGTCCTGGCTGCTCCTCTGAGCTGAGAGCTCTGAGCTGAAGGGCACAAGGTGCAGGATGGATGTGACAGCTTGATCCCTATCCCAGAGCCCTGCTGACACTGGGGGAACTGGGAAATGACCCCACACAGGCTTCTGCAAACAGTTCTTAAAGGATTTGCTTCTACAAATTTGCAGTGAGCTTGCTGCTGGTGGTGATGGCTCCTTTGTGATTCCAGCTGGGAACACTCTCCTGGAATACCCTAAAAACACCTATCCTGCAGTCTGCTCTGTTCCAGGTGTGCTGGAAGTAAGAGAAGGGAAAGGAAAGGCTGTTATTGGAGTTCCTTCCTTCATGGGCAGAGGTTGTGCCCTTGCCCACAGACACCCAGAGGTGTCTCCAGCCTGGGAGCTCCCTCATCATTCAACTTGGGGAAACCTTTTCTCCAGTCTGTACAGACTGAAATGAGCTTGGATTTTAGACAATTTATTGCAGTGGTAAAACAGCTCTCTGGGATAGGCACGAAATCTCTGGGATAGGCAGTGGTGGGAGGCAGCTGAGCCCAGCAGAGATGGGGCAGTGTCCCCAATTCCTGGGGCTCTCCCTGTCCCCAATTCCTGGGGCTCTCCCTGTCCCCAATTCCTGGGGCTCTCCCTGTCCCCAATTCCTGGGGCTCTCCCTGTCCCTGACTGTGTTCCTGGGGCTCTCCTTGTCCCCAATTCCTGGGGCTCTCCCTGTCCCTGACTGTGTTCCTGGGGCTCTCCCTGTCCCCAATTCCTGGGGATCTCTCCCAGTCCCTCACTCTGTTCCTGGGGCTCTCCCAGTCCCTCACTCTGTTCCTGGGGCTCTCTCCCTGTCCCTCACTCTGTTCCTGGGGCTCTCTCCCAGTCCCTCACTCTGTTCCTGGGGCTCTCCCTGTCCCTCACTCTGTTCCTGGAGCTCTCTCCCAGTCCCTCACTCTGTTCCTGGGGCTCTCTCCCTGTCCCTCACTCTGTTCCTGGGGCTCTCCCTGTCCCTCACTCTGTTCCTGGGGCTCTCCCAGTCCCTCACTCTGTTCCTGGGGCTCTCTCCCAGTCCCTCACTCTGTTCCTGGAGCTCTCTCCCAGTCCCTCACTCTGTTCCTGGGGATCTCTCTGTCCCTCACTCTGTTCCTGGGGCTCTCCCAGTCCCTGACTGTGATCCTGGGGCTCTCCCTGTCCCTGACTGTGTTCCTGGGGCTCTCTCCCAGTCCCTGACTCTGTTCCTGGGGCTCTCCCAGTCCCTGACTCTGTTCCTGGGGCTCTCTCCCTGTCCCTCACTCTGTTCCTGGGGCTCTCTCCCTGTCCCTCACTCTGTTCCTGGGGCTCTCCCAGTCCCTCACTCTGTTCCTGGGGCTCTCCCTGTCCCTGACTGTGTTCCTGGGGCTCTCTCCCAGTCCCTGACTCTGTTCCTGGGGCTCTCCCTGTCCCTCACTCTGTTCCTGGGGCTCTCTCCCTGTCCCTCACTCTGTTCCTGGGGCTCTCCCTGTCCCTCACTCTGTTCCTGGGGCTCTTCCTGTCCCTCACTCTGTTCCTGGGGCTCTCTCCCTGTCCCTCACTCTGTTCCTGGGGCTCTCCCTGTCCCTCACTCTGTTCCTGGGGCTCTTCCTGTCCCTCACTCTGTTCCTGGGGCTCTCTCCCTGTCCCTCACTCTGTTCCTGGGGCTCTCCCTGTCCCTCACTCTGTTCCTGGGGCTCTCTCCCAGTCCCTCACTCTGTTCCTGGAGCTCTCCCTGTCCCTCACTCTGTTCCTGGGGCTCTCCCAGTCCCTCACTCTGTTCCTGGGGCTCTTCCTGTCCCTCACTCTGTTCCTGGGGCTCTTCCTGTCCCTCACTCTGTTCCTGGGGCTCTCTCCCTGTCCCTCACTCTGTTCCTGGGGCTCTCCCTGTCCCTCACTCTGTTCCTGGGGCTCTCTCCCAGTCCCTCACTCTGTTCCTGGGGCTCTTCCTGTCCCTCACTCTGTTCCTGGGGATCTCTCTGTCCCTCACTCTGTTCCTGGGGCTCTCCCTGTCCCTCACTCTGTTCCTGGGGCTCTCTCCCAGTCCCTGACTGTGTTCCTGGGGCTCTCTCCCTGTCCCTCACTCTGTTCCTGGGGCTCTCCCAGTCCCTCACTCTGTTCCTGGGGCTCTCCCAGTCCCTCACTCTGTTCCTGGAGCTCTCTCCCAGTCCCTCACTCTGTTCCTGGGGCTCTCCCAGTCCCTGACTCTGTTCCTGGGGCTCTCTCCCGTGCAGGACCCCGGCCATGATCGGCTGCTCCTTCGTGGTCAACAGGAAGTTTTTTGGGGAGATCGGGCTGCTGGACCCCGGCATGGACGTGTACGGAGGGGAGAACATCGAGCTGGGCATCAAGGTTTGTGCCACCTGGGCAGCAAAATGTCACCTCACAGTGTCCTCAGGAGGCAGAAGCTTTCTCTGAGTTGGCCTGAGCAGCTCCTGGAATCCTTTTGGGGGGTTGGGAGGTGGCGGCATTCACAGCATTTTAATTTCACTTTAAGGGAGAAAAACGACTGGGTTTTAGGGATGAGTTTAATTTTCTTCCTTGGATTCCAATCTCTGTGATCTGATGCAAAAAGCTGCTGAAATGAAATGGCATTTCCAGCTTGAACCTGGCTGTGTTGTCACAGGGTTGGTGGAAGTTACAAGGATCTTAAATACCAGGGAAAGACTCAGTTGGGTGAACAGTGTTTGGGGTTCTGCTACTCCTGTGAGTGTCCTGAGAAGGCACAAAGCCTGCAGATATTTTCCAGGCATTTAGCATCTGCAAATAAAACGTGTTCACAAGCACAAAACCTGCTTTGAACAGTGGAACTCTACAAGGCAGGATTTCAGAGCTGCCTCAGTGCCTCCCCCGACAACATCCCTTGATTACTGTGTACAATATTAGATCTGGCTTAGTGATTCAAGTGTTTGCACACACTGAAGTGATTCATAAGTGATGAATTCCATGTTCAGAGTAACCTGGGATGGCAGAGGCTGTGGAGATTCTCCCAGGCATGGTTTGGAGTATGACACTTGAGCATTAACCAGCTGATAGGGGGAGGCTGGAGACTTCTAACTGGAAAATTGCATTGATTGTGCTGTTGTAAAAGTGAAAAATCACTGTTCAGCTCAGAGATTTACCAGAGGATATTTGCTTTGCTGGCAAGGCACAGGAAACTTAGGAAATCTATTGTTGTTGGCTATGGGGAGCAGTAATCTCACTTAAACAAGGGAGTGGAAATTAAAGGCTTTCAGTGTGCCACAGAGCTCCTCTCCTTGGGAATTAATTACTGCTCATCCTGCAGAGAGCCCTCTCCAAACCCAGCTCCTCTCCTGGCTCTCCTGCTTGGTTTGGATTTGGGGTTTTTGGTCTCATTGTGGGGCTGCTCTTCTCACAATAATTCAGCTCATTTCCCTGCTTTGGGGGGATTTCATTGCTTTGGGGCTTCTCAACTGGAAAAGTCAGATGGATGTCTCAGAAAGTGATGAGCATTTGTCCTCTCCTTTTTCATGTGCTGAATTTTTTAGCAAGGCCAATAAACATCCTTTTGGAAAAAAACCACCCTACTCTTTCCCAGGTGACTTTCCCAAGCTTCATTTTCACACTCGTGCTGTGAGTTCTGGTCAAGGTTTTAAATTTCTGGTGGCTTTGAGAGCCAAAATACATAGAAATCTGCTTTGTAAGACTGCACAGAAAGGAGAATTTTAAAGATTCTTGAGCTCCAAAAATCTTTTTGTGGGTGTTTGGAGTCCCAGAAGTAACCTGGGGGTTCCTTGGTTGTTTCAATGATTCCTGGATGAAAATAAATGCAGAAAGTCTGGGATGGGCTGCAAGGTTGTTGTCAGAGTATTTTGTGCTTGTGTCATGCATTGCTAATTAAAGTTATTTGAGTTGTCTCTTTGAGATTAATTTAATCAATAGGGATATTATTACTACTTTGATGGTATCATTTGTACAAATTGTCACTTGAAGAAAGCAATTAACTGAGAATGCTTATTAGCTGATCCATCCCACACCTTATTTGTGCAGCAGGAATCGATTATTGGATTCATTAAGTCAAGCACAATTCAGGGATCCCTTTGAGGTTTAACCACTGACTTGAGCTGCTTTTACTGTCGCTGTTAAATTGGCTGAGGGTCAGCTTGGATCCTTAAAAGTATTTCCAGATGAAAGCATGGCACCTCCTCTTAATATCCCAGACTTTTTTCTCCCCAGATTTGTCCTCTAAATCCAACGAGGGAAATCACTGGTGCTGCCAAGCCAGAGGATTTCTGTGCACTGAGCACATGGAGTGGCATTCCCATGGCATGGGAATCACGGAATTATGGAATGCTTGGGTTGGGAGAGATGTTAAATCCCACCCAGTGCCACCCCAGCCATGGCAGGGACACCTCCCACTGTCCCAGGAGCTCCAAACCCTGTCCAGCCTGGCCTTGGGCACTGCCAGGGATCCAGGGGCTGCTCTGGGCACCTGTGCCAGGGCCTGCCCACCCTGCCAGGGAACAATTCCTGCTCAAAATCCCATCCAGCCCTGTCCTCTGGCACTGGGAGCCATTCCATGGGTCCTGTCCCTCCATCCCTTGTCCCCTGTTCCAGACACAGATCTCACCAGGCTGGTGAACTCAGATTTTGGCAGGAATTGTTTTCTCTTATCTGTGCTTGTTCCCAAGGGTGCTCAGAGGTGGGGAGTCACAGGAGATGCCACAGGCTGTGGCCCAGGGGCTCCTGCTTTAATGGCCAGCACAGATGGCTTCATTCCACACTTCAAAAAAAACAGAGCTGGAAAAAAATGCATTTTCCTGATGTTCCCAGCAGCTCCTGCCCCGAGCTGCCCTGACAAAGCCCCTGTGCCAGGCAGTCTCCCTCAGCCACAGCCAAACCCTGGCAGAGCAGGGGGATCACTTCTCCATGGCTTTGCTAAAGGCTCTGCAGCCTCCTCTGACCCCGTCTGCTGCTCCTGGGCTGCCTGGAGCTGCTCCTCCACCTGCTTCTAAACAAAAGCCTCCAAATTTGGGTTCCAAATGGTTGAGAAAGCAGAGCCAGGTCCCTGTGACAGGAGCAGCAGGAGCAGCAGGAGCAGGGGCAGCAGGGGCAGCAGGAGCAGCAGCAGGGGCAGCAGGAGCAGCAGGAGCAGCAGACAGACCCTCAGACCCTTTCCAGCAGGGCACCTCACTGGTAATTTTTGCTGACAGCCCAAAATCAGCCAAGTGAACCATTTTAAAAGCCCTTCAGAGCTGTTCACTTCCACAATTTGCTGCTTTTGTTAGGCACACAGAAGTGTGTCTTGCCATGTCTTTTGTCTCATTTTTACAAGAGTTTTGTTGTCTATTTAGATTAAATTACAGGAGCAAACACTTGTTCAGGGATTAGCTTTGGGGTGATCCGAGGAGAGCATTCAGGAGCAGGAGCAGGGTGGATACCTCAGCTGCAACTGGCAGCAAATGGATTTTTTTTCTCTGCTGTATGAGGTCAGACACAGCAGCTGAAGCTGCATCCAGTGTGGATGGGTCCCCAACACAAGGAGGGGGGTCTGGTGTCCCCAGGTGAGGGGAGGGAGTGGGGACAGTTTGGATTCAGGTATTTTGGGGTGTCTGGTGTCCCCAGGTGAGGTGAGGGAGTGGGGACAGTTTGGATTCAGGTATTTTGGGGTGTCTGGTGTCCCCAGGTGAGGTGAGGGAGTGGGGACAGTTTGGATTCTGTGATTTTGGGGTGTCTGGTGTCCCCAGGTGAGGTGAGGGACTGGGGACAGTTTGGATTCAGGTATTTTGGGGGGTCTGGTGTCCCCAGGTGAGGGGAGGGAGTGGGGACAGTTTGGATTCAGTGATTTTGGGGGGTCTGGTGTCCCCAGGTGAGGGGAGGGAGTGGGGACAGTTTGGATTCAGGTATTTTGGGGTGTCTGGTGTCCCCAGGTGAGGTGAGGGAGTGGGGACAGTTTGGATTCAGGTATTTTGGGGTGTCTGGTGTCCCCAGGTGAGGTGAGGGAGTGGGGACAGTTTGGATTCTGTGATTTTGGGGTGTCTGGTGTCCCCAGGTGAGGTGAGGGACTGGGGACAGTTTGGATTCAGGTATTTTGGGGGGTCTGGTGTCCCCAGGTGAGGGGAGGGAGTGGGGACAGTTTGGATTCAGTGATTTTGGGGGGTCTGGTGTCCCCAGGTGAGGGGAGGGAGTGGGGACAGTTTGGATTCAGTGATTTTGGGGGGTCTGGTGTCCCCAGGTGAGGGAGTGGGGACAGTTTGGATTCAGTGATTTTGGGGGGGTCTGGTGTCCCCAGGTGAGGTGAGGAACTGGGGACAGTTTGGATTCAGGTATTTTGGGGGGTCTGGTGTCCCCAGGTGAGGTGAGGAACTGGGGACAGTTTGGATTCAGGTATTTTGGGGGGTCTGGTGTCCCCAGGTGAGGTGAGGGAGTGGGGACAGTTTGGATTCAGGTATTTTGGGGGGTCTGGTGTCCCCAGGTGAGGTGAGGGAGTGGGGACAGTTTGGATTCAGGTATTTTGGGGGGTTTGGTGTCCCCAGGTGAGGTGAGGGAGTGGGGACAGTTTGGATTCAGGTATTTTGGGGGGTCTGGAGCTGGGTGCTTGCTTAGAGGAGCTGGTGCCAGGGGATGTGGGCACAGGAGCCCCTGGGGGAGCTGAGGATCCTGCTGGGAACCACCTGGGCAAGCTTCTGACAAGAGGGGTAGGAGATGTGGGATTTGTGTCATCCCTGCCTCCCTAAAGCCTCTGGTGGAAATTTGCACCCCTGGCCAGGGAGCTTGGCCCTGTGTCCTGCTTCAGAGTGCCTCTTCCTTCTAAAATCTCTGTTACATTTAAATTTAAAACCATTTACAGCAGCTGTATTTTCATTTTTTGGGAGGGATGTGTAGACACTGAATCCTCCCCCCGTTCCCACACCTTTATGTCCAATAAAACTGAGAAGTGTCTTCCCAAGAATGAGCAGCCAGGGGAGTGTGAGCCTGGTTTCATTTGCTCCAGGGGCAGCACTCACTGTGTTTAATGGATTTGTTTGGCTTTCTGGGACACATTTAAAGGGGAAAATGTGTTTATTGGCATCAAATTTAGAAGACCTGTAACATTTAAGAGGGAGATCTGTTTGGAAATGTGATATGAAATGCGGAATTGTCAGTTTTGCTGTCTTTGCAGAAGTTCTGGCAGTTTTACTGACCAGGTTTCTGTGCAGCAGATAGAATCTGAGCCCTGAAAAACTGAATGCATAATAAAATACCTATGGCATGCCATCATTTCTGGTTATGTTACTGTAACTAGGGTGTATATCTAAAGGCAATCATCACTGTAGAGGAGGGAGGAAAACAGAGAGCTTTAAATTTCATTAGACATCGAAACATCTGAAGGGGAGGAACTCTAATGGTTATATATAATAAACCTCTGCTTTTATCTTCCCATAAAATTGTATCTCTTTTCCTTTTTCCCCTCAAGTTGAGCTGCCTTGCAGTGTGCAGGGCTCTGAGATAAATCGATGATTAACTAAACAACAGGAATTCATAAACCTCCTTATTTTATAGCAGCATTTAAGGTAGCACACAGTGCATGCTCCCCGAGCTGATCTACACCCTCAGGTCCATTATCTGAGCTGGAGATAAATGAGGAGTTAGATCTGCTGGAGGTTATGCTCAGGTAGTTCCCACCCTGCTGCTGTAAATCCAGGGTTTATGGAAGGAGAAGAGCAATATTCTTTATAGGAACAAGGAAACGTGACCCAAGGCTGGAGATCTCAGGGGATGATGTTGCTCCTGCTGAGCTTTTCTCAGCACATCTTCAGGAAGTGCAAATAAGATTTCTTTTCCTGGACTCCCCTATTTCCATTCCAGCTAAGAGCAAGTCCTGGGGTGTTGGGGCTGGCTGCTTTTGTTGCTGGAAAGCATCACAAGAGGGGAGAAAGGAAAGCTGTGCTCTAAAGAACAACTCGATCGTTGTCAGGGAGAGTTTAGCTCCTGGCCAGTCATGGAGCAGACTGAAGAGTGTCTGATGCTGGCAGCTGAAAGGCATCAAAAGTCCAAATGCTCTTGGTGATCACCTGGCAGGGCTGTGGCTCTGAGGTGAGCAGGTTTCTCTGTTGGAATTGCTCCAGAGGTGGAAGGTTTGTGATGGCTGAGCCACGTTTGGTTCAGGGTCCTGCAGACCCCACAGATCTCCCTGCCCATGTCCCTCCTGTGCCTCCTCTGTCCTCTCCTCCATGGAGGTGTCACAGCTCCTGCAAACAGCACCTCTGACAGCAGAACCATCTAAACCAGGAGTGACAGGGCAAGCAAAGAGAGGCTTTTCCCTGGGCCCTGTGCTGGAAGCACAGAGGGGTTTGGAAACACTGAAGATGTTCCTTTACTCTGTGTGGGGACACTGTGTTGGCTGCTGCTCAAAGTTCATTTGTTCAACAAGTTCCTGGGTTAATTACAGGATGAAAAGCCCACTGAGGGCTATCAGATTTAGAGAGGGCTGCCTCTGAATGCCACCCCCATCTCTGCCCAAGGCTGGAGTGAGCTCTGGTGAGCTCTGGGATGGCAGGACCGTGTGTTCCTCCTCCTCACCAGGCACCAGCTCTTGGCTGCATCCAGCTCCACTTCCCTCTCAAAAGCCTAGGCTTGGATTTGGCTGAAGGAAAATTCAGAACTCCTGGATTTTGCCTCTGCTCTGTCTCTTCCACCCCTGTTTCACCCTCCTCTTGCTGAGCATGCAGCAGTGTGTTGGTTGTGCCTCTGCAATGCTCTGGGCTTCTTACTGAAGGGCCTGCCCCAAATCTCATGGAAAAATCCTGCACAATTCCTGTGCTTTATAAGAAAGTTGGACAAAGAGTGATTCCTCCTGCTGAAATCTCTCCTGCTCTGGGAGTTTGGCTGAAGGCCTGAGGGTGATCCAGCACTGGGGGTGGCTGAGGAGAAATGGATCTCGGTCCTTGTTTTCCCTCTGGGAATAAAAACGGGCCTGGGTGGCCTCAGGTCACATCTCCAGTACAGGACAGCTCCTGCCAGGCCAGAGAGCACAGGAGATGCACACAAGTTTACAGCAAGTGATTTCCAAGTGGTTTGTGCTCCCAGCTAAATCCTCAGACGGAGGGAAGTGCTTGGCAGTGGGAAGGATTTCTTCTGACAGAGCAAATCAGCTCAAAATCTCCTTGCAGGAGAGGTTAAGCACAGCAGCCCCAGATCTGTCAAAACTGCACTCATTTCATCATCAAGGCAGACAGTGTTCTCTGTTCTGCAGTGAGGAGTGTGCTATTTGTTAACCCTTTAGCCCCTTCCTTTCACAGTGCTGCCCTTTAATCAGCTTTTAATCAGATTAGCGGGCCTGACTCCCTCCTCCTTGCAGCCATCCCTGCCAGCCCAGCTGAGCTAGTTAAAAGGCAGGATTGACAGATGCTACAGATTTTTCTATTTGATTTTTTTCCCTTCTGTTGCTCCTGGTTTGCCCCTTCCTTTGTGGCTGTGTGGCAGAGCTGCTGGGAGCTGGGATGGGTTCATTTTGTGGGTGCTGTGAGGCAGCAGGGCCCTGCAGCGAGGCCAGTGCAGATCCATGGTTGGAGCTGGACATGGTTTGAGCTGGACATGGTTTGAGCTGGACAAACTGCTCCTCATGAACTGCTGGACAAACTGCTCCTCATGGTTTGAGCTGGACAAACTGCTCCTCATGGTTTGAGCTGGACAAACTGCTCCTCATGAGCTGCTGGACAAACTGCTCCTCATGGTCTGAGCTGGACAAACTGCTCCTCATGGTTTGAGCTGGACAAACTGCTCCTCATGAGCTGCTGGACAAACTGCTCCACATGGTTTGAGCTGGACAAACTGCTCCTCATGAGCTGCTGGACAAACTGCTCCTCATGAGCTGCTGGACAAACTGCTCCTCATGGTTTGAGCTGGACAAACTGCTCCACATGGTTTGAGCTGGACAAACTGCTCCTCATGGTTTGAGCTGGACAAACTGCTCCACATGAGCTGCTGGACAAACTGCTCCTCATGAACTGCTGGACAAACTGCTCCTCATGGTTTGAGCTGGACAAACTGCTCCTCATGAACTGCTGGACAAACTGCTCCTCATGAGCTGCTGGACAAACTGCTCCACATGGTTTGAGCTGGACAAACTGCTCCACATGAGCTGCTGGACAAACTGCTCCTCATGAACTGCTGGACAAACTGCTCCTCATGGTTTGAGCTGGACAAACTGCTCCTCATGAACTGCTGGACAAACTGCTCCTCATGAACTGCTGGACAAACTGCTCCTCATGGTTTGAGCTGGACAAACTGCTCCTCATGGTTTGAGCTGGACAAACTGCTCCTCATGGTTTGAGCTGGACAAACTGCTCCTCATGAACTGCTGGACAAACTGCTCCTCATGAACTGCTGGACAAACTGCTCCTCATGGTTTGAGCTGGACAAACTGCTCCTCATGAACTGCTGGACAAACTGCTCCTCATGAACTGCTGGACAAACTGCTCCTCATGGTTTGAGCTGCTGGACAAACTGCTCCTCATGGTTTGAGCTGGACAAACTGCTCCTCATGAACTGCTGGACAAACTGCTCCACATGAACTGCTGGACAAACTGCTCCTCATGGTTTGAGCTGGACAAACTGCTCCTCATGGTTTTAGCTGCTGGACAAACTGCTCCTCATGGTTTGAGCTGGACAAACTGCTCCTCATGAGCTGCTGGCCCAGCCTGGGACTGGCTGTGTCACCGAGGATGAGTTCTTGGCTGTGGGTCCCTGTCTGCCCACAAATACCAACCCCTTGTCCTTCCCCACCATGCCGGGGTCAGGCAGAGCCCAGAGCCCAGAGCCCAGAGAGAGCTGCTGCTGATTTCTGGGGGAATGAGAGCTTCCAGCATGCTGTGGAGATCAGATCTCCTGTTCAATTAATACACTGGGAACTCCAAATAATTACCTGAAGGGAAAAAGAGCTCCAGGTGATGGATTATGTCCACAGCTGAGTGTGTCCTGAATGAAGGAGTGTCAGGGCTGCTCCTCCCTTGAACAGAAAATTCCCTGGAAAAAGCCCATGCCTGGGTCTGTCTGTGCAAATCCAACTTCCTTCCCTTTTCCACTTGAATTATAAAATGTTTCTGTTTGTTTTATACAAGCATTCAATTGGCTTTGATAAGGAACACGATGTTATTTACTGTGCTTTAGCCTTGTACTTTAATCTGTGTTTTAGCAGCAGAACAAATTAACTGCTTTCTCCATCTCCAGGCAGAGCTCTCTGGTCCAGAGCCAGCTGAGCCTCCAAACAAAGGATGCTTTTAGTGCCTGCATCTTCCTGAGCTCCCATCTTTAGTGGATTATTTTATTATTCTGCCTCTGATTGGAGATCAGAAGTGGCTGTGTTTAAAGCTCTGTATTTACACTAAAGCAGCATAAGCCCCTGAGCTGCTGCAGCCTGGCTCTGCTCCATGCAGCCTGTGTTATTCCCAATCCTGCCCTTTGCCAGGCTCAGAGGGCTCTGACACGAGTGCTTTCCCACTTGCCTTGCTCAAATATAGATTGTGCCATGTGTAGAAATGCAGAATTATTTAAGGCTCAATAAAAAAAAAGGGACTCTAGAGCTCTTAGTTTTTCCAGGTATTTGTATCTTTGGGCTGAATTCAGGGGGAAACCACTGGCAGCAAAAGTCACATTTCCAGTCCAGAAGGATCATTTGGACCTTGCTGAAGCTTTCCAGAAGTCAGAATAAACAAAAGGATCATTTGGACCTTGCTGAAGCTTTCCAGAAGTCAGAATAAACATACTGCAAGTTCTTATCCCCATTTTAGTTCCCATCCTGCGTCTCAGTTGTGACACTTGGCAGACAGAAAATTCCTGAAGTAAGACCAGATGCTGCAGGAATTATGTGAAACTCTTTTACCCAGGAGAGAGTACACTTGGAACAGCAGTGGCAGTGGGGACCACAGTCCTCCCACTGGAATCAGGAATGCATTTCCAAGTCTGTGTTGAAGTCAGAATGAATGGAGAAAAGGACAACAAGACAAGCAGGACAGTAAAGAGGATTTGAATGGCTGAAGAGCAGGGGTTTAAAAAGCAAGGGAGCAAATTCCAGGCATCCCCTTCACAAAGAAGGGGTTTGTCCTCAAGGTTGTTGAGATAATCCCGTTTTTCCTCAGGGCCTCTGTAACCTCCCATCACTCTGCTCCCCACAGCCTTTCTGTTCCTCTCTGCTGTCACTTTGAAGCTTCCCCTGGTTTGAAAAGCAGCTCCAGCATTTCCTACCCTTGGTTCCCTCCCAGTGGCTCCGACACGGGCAGATTGACAGTGGCCTTTATCTGAAAGCAGAGTATGAATTTTAGTCAATAGAGAATGAGGGCTGCTCTCAGATTTCATTTTGTTTTCTCAGCCTGGTTAATTGTGCACAGGAATTGCCATGCCTGTCTGGGCACAGTGCTACAAGAAGCTGCTTTTCAGGGCTTTAATTGAATTCCTGTGTGCAGGGCACTGTTGGATGCAGATCCTGGTGGTGTCCCACAGGAGGGGCTGAGCAGCCCTGCACCAGCAGCATCACACATCAGTGCCTGTATATTGGGTAAAAATATTCTTACAGATACTACTGGATATATAAACCTCCTTGTAAAAGTCAGGGCTGCTTTGTTTGTGGGAGAGAGGAATCGTGGCAGCATTAACAACTGATTTAAATGCCGTGGATTTCTCTGAGGATGAAGATTCCATGGACCAAGCCTCGCACCAGCTGAAAATGCTGAAATTTGGGAGCCTGAAGGCAGAAGTGCTGAAGCAGCATAATGTATTGTTTCCCTGGTTCCCTCCTGTTCACAGCTGTGATAAATTCACAGGATGAATTGAACCCCAGCCTTTTCTCCTGCCTGATGAGATTCAGGTTTAACATCCTGGCCAGGTCCAGGCTTGCATTCATTCCAAGGATTTCATGAATTTCACCATCTTTGCTGCAAAGCACGGCCCAAAGCTGCAAAATTATTTTTCTGTGAAGTGAATGTTGTCAGTTTGAGTTTCCTGATTGGGAAAAAAGATCCATTTCCATGTCTCTTCTGAGGCTTTTGTAGGGAATTTGCCCATCTGGCTGTGGTTCTGTGCAGTCTCCTGGGTGTGAGCAGGCAGAGTCTTCAGCAGCACAGACTGGGGCTATAAATAAGCAAAGAGCAAGATTTTTTTCCTTTTTCCCCCCTGAATTCCTCTTGTCCTTACTTATTCTCTGCAGCAAATGTAATATTCACCCAATTCCTGGGCACTGGAAAGGTCAGGCCTTTGCACAAACCAGCTCTGGAGCTGTGGCCTGGCTGTTCCAGGTTCCTTCTGGAATTCTGAACAACTGATTTATACTTTGATTCCCTGTCTTTAAAATGGGAATAAGGAGACTTTTTCTGTGCCTTTTTTATGCAGCAGAGAATATATTTGGCCACAATGCTCTGCAAATCCAGCTCCCAGTAAATTGTCACTAATTCCAAGAATAAAAACCATATGTTACCCTGGATGGATAGTCACAGAACCTCAGAAAATCGTGATTTGGTGAGTTTAAGAGACAAAGGAACAGCTTATAATTCATGAGACCCATTTTCCTGGGTCTGAGCTTTGAGCTTTGTTGAAAATGAGGGTTTTTTGAAGGGCTCAGTAGCCAGTGCTGCACCAAAAGCCATCACAGCCCTGATGTGGGAGCAGCTTCTGGGGGTGTTCTCTCCTGTTTGCCATTTACTCTTCAATATTGATGCTGTTATCAAACTGATACTAAAGGAAACCATGGAATCTCCTTTCACAGAAACTTAGGATGACGTGTGCCCACAAAAGGAATTAAAAATTTAGCAAGCAGGAAGGTAAAATTGGCCTTTCCAGGGAAGACACTGGGGATGACTGGCAGCCCTCAGTGTGTACCTGTGCTGCATCTGGAAAATATTTTGACAGTTCAAGCTGAAAGCAGACTTTGGAGTTTGGATATTTGTTTTTTTTTTTGAAAGAACCATGGTGTGGAACACAGCTTTGATGCCTTAATGGAATCTAGAGAGCTCAATAATATGTTTCAGGTTTGGATAAAAGAGAGGTAAAATTGCTTCCAGCACTTTTTTGCTCAAAAAAAAAAACAAAGCCCAAATCATCTCTCTGTGATGTCTCATCTGTAGTGGTTTAGCAGTGTGATATCTGAGTGCAGCTTTGGTGGAGCTTGCTGGGACTTCTCAGCTCAGGGGGGAGATCCAAAGGGACTGGGACATGCTCTGGGTTACTTTACAGTGACTTTTCTTTGGCACAAAGAGCAGGAGCTGGAGCCAGCTGCAGGTGGATGGGTCGGTTTTCCAGGCTCACTCTGGGATGTGCAGGAGGTCGAGGAGAGGTGGCAGGAGGCTGTGCCAGGGGAGAGGGAGCTCCTGACAGAGTGAGAAAAAACATTCTGAAGGTGAAAGCAGAGTCAGATCCCTCAGGGAGAATCCAGACACGATCCAGGGGTGTGAGGGTGGGACTGGGAAAGGCAGAGCCCACCTGGACTTGAATCTGGTGGAAAAGCTGGAGGGCAGCCACAGGAGCTGCTGTGGGTCAGTGTGAGGTGGAGGAAGCCCAGGGAGAGCTTGGGCTGCTGGGGAAGGGTCAGGGTCAGATCCCCAGTGCTGCCTCTGGCTCTTCCCAGAGAACCCAACAGGGCTGGACATGGCCAAATGAGCATTTACAGGGAGCTGGGATTTAACCCCCAAAGCCCCTCTGCTGCTAATCCCATATTCCCACAGGATTCCCAGGAATTCAGGCTGTGCACAGCACCTTTGTAATCCCAGCTCCAGGAGTTCCTCCGTTCCCTCTCCTTTCTCCTCCTGTGCTGATTCTCACCAATAGCTCTGGAGATTTTGGGCTCTTTTTTTCAGCCTGCTGAGCTTTTCCCCCAACTCTTTATCTGCTTTTTACCTGTACATCGTTATCCTTCTTGTGGAGACAGCCTCATCTGCAGGGACCGTGCTGCAGATAAGGAGCAGCAGATCTGGGGGTTTAAGTTATTTGAAGATTAGGTGGGGATGGAAGCAGCCAGCTTAGTTTATCTGCTGCTGCTCCTTGTTAATTGTCACTGGAGAGAAAAAGGGTTTTATGTTTCCAGTGATGGAGAGCTGATAACTTTCTTAATTTTACAATCTCACTCGTTCCAGTCTCGTGACTCACATTGGAAAGGAAAAAATATTTGTCTGAAAGATGATGAGATAGCAGCAGAAGAGCTGCTTTCTTTGGGCCAGGCTTCTCCCCCTCATTCCCAGGGGAGTTCCCACCTGTGCCAGGGAAGGATTTCTCTCCAATATCTGATCCACTCCTCTGTCAGTTCAGCTGCTCTGGGCAGCTTTGGGATGTGTTGTACTCATTCAGACCTTTTCTGCTCTTTTTTTTGCTCCCCTTTCCCCTCAGCTTTGGAAGTGGACACGCTGCACCCGGATCTGTTCTCCTCCTTTTTTGGCTGCTGGTAAAAATTCTTGTTGGAAGGAGCTGAGGAATTTCTTCCTGCTCTTGTAGCCCTTTGCACTTAGTTATTTTTATGAAGGGGGAATAATGATTTGCAGATGGCAGAGCAGAGCCCTGTAAGAATGTGCCTTTCCTTGGAATGTTTCTTTTTATCGTGGGCTGAAGCCAACAGATTTAAGATTCAGAGTGAAATCACATGAAGCTGATCAGAGACTGCCAGATTTGATCTGCCCAGCTCTGGATTTTTGGTTCCTCCTTCACTTTGGTGGCTCTTGTCATGCAGAGTCTCAGAAGTGCCCAGTGCTCCCTGGACCTGCCCTTCCCAGGGGTGTCAGTGGGTGCTGCCTGAGGCAGCGTGTGAATCATGGATTCACAGCTCAACCTCTGAGATTTGGGGCTCATTATTCTGTTTTTTGAATCCTCTCAGCATCCCAGCTCTCACCAGCCCTTGAACTCCTCAAGTGAGTCACCATTTCAGTTTTCAAAGACGTTTTCTCCCTGTGTTTCCCTGTAGCTTTCCTGCTGTTTTATAGATTGGATTTGATGCTGTGGTGCAGATGAGCTCAGAAACCTGTGATTGTCTGGCCAGCAGTGGCTGTGGCAGTGTCACTGTCCCTGTGACTGTGGCAGTGTCACTGTCACTGTGACTGGGGCAGTGTCACTGTCACTGTGACTGTGGCAGTGTCACTGTGACTGGGGCAGTGTGACTGTGACTGGGGCAGTGTGACTGTCACTGTGACTGTGGCAGTGTGACTGTGGCAGTGTGACTGTCACTGGCAGTGTGACAGTGTGTGACAGTGTGGCTGTGGCAGTGTGACTGTCACTGTGATTGTGGCAGTGTGACTGTCACTGTGACTATGGCAGTGTGACTGTGGCAGTGTGACTGTGACTGTCACTGTGACAGTGTGTGACAGTGTGAGTGTCACTGTGACTGTGGCAGTGTGACTCTCACTGTGCAGTGTGACTGTCACTGTGACTGTCACTGTGACTATGGCAGTGTGGCTGTGGCAGTGTGACTGTCACTGGCAGTGTGACTGTCACTGTCACTGTGACTATGGCAGTGTGGCTGTGGCAGTGTGACTGTCACTGTGACTGTCACTGTGACTATGGCAGTGTGTGACAGTGTGGCTGTGGCAGTGTGACTCTCACTGTGACTGTGGCAGTGTGGCTGTGGCAGTGTGACTCTCACTGTGACTGTCAGTGTGGCAGTGTGAGTGTCACTGTGACTATGGCAGTGTGACTGTGGCAGTGTGGCTGTGGCAGTGTGACTGTCACTGTGACTGTGACAGTGTGGCTGTGGCAGTGTGACTGTCACTGTGCAGTGTGTGACATTGTGACTGTCACTGTGACTGTGGCAGTGTGGCTGTGGCAGTGTGACTGTCACTATGACTGTGACAGTGTGTGACAGTATGGCTGTGGCAGTGTGACTGTCACTGTCACTGTGACAGTGTGACACAGCTCAGTTCCAGGGTTTCTGGCAGGCAGAGTCTCTGCCCTGGCATCTGTTGGAGCACAGTTGTGTAGAAATTAGCTGGATATTCTTAATTAAGCTAATGAGTGGAGGAGGGAGCCGGGTGCTCCCTGGGTGCAGCTCCAGCCGTGCCCATCAGGGAGCAGGGGCCTTTCCTGTGCACAGCCAAGGACAAACAGCTGAGCCCAGCTCCAAACCTGTTCCAACAAACCCCAGCTTTTGGGGGAGTTTGGGTCTCCTGCTCCTCCTCCTCCTCCCTGCACAGGACAGGCCTCGGCCTCTCCCACTCTGGGGATGTGTCCAGACAGCAAACACAAAAGCTTTTTTTTTTTTTTCTTTTTTTAGGTTAATCTGTTTATTCTGTTTAATAAGGACTTAACTACAGCTTGAGCTTCTTGCTGGTGACAGAATATTTTAGTCCTTATTCAGTGTCTGGTGAGGTTTGTAGGAATTTTGTATTGATTTTGATAGGCCTGGAAAATGCTGCTCCCAGCAGGCACTCCCAGGAGCACCTCCAGAGATCCAGGAGTGTGGGGATGCCAAACCTGAGCTCTTCCTAAACAATCCCACGTGTGGATGAGCTCTGTAATATCCATCTCACCTCTCTGGAAATGTCTGTGTGTCTGTCCCACAGCTGGGCTGTCTGTAGGGGTGGGAGGGATACGAGTGGAGGGACAGGTTTGGGTTGGAAGCTCCTTAAATCCCATCCAGTGTCACCCCTACAACACCTTCCCCTGTCCCAGGAGCTCCAAACCCATCCAGCCTGGCCTTGGGCACTGCCAGGGATCCAGGGGCAGCCCCAGCTGCTCTGGGAATTCCATCCCAGCCCCTCATCATCCTCCCAGGGAACAATTCCTGCCCAATCCATCCCTGCCCTCTGGCTGTTTCTGTCCAAAGCAGGAAAGGAAAATGAGCAAAAGAATGGTTTTCAGCTTTCTTTTCCTTTTTTGGGGTGTGAAAAGTCTGAGGTTTGGTTTTCATTTAGAAAACACAGAAAAGGAAAACACTGGCAGTGTGAAAATGAAATACAACAATGGGGTTTGGGCAAAGCAAAGCACTTCTGAGAAAAACAGCAACTACATTTTCATTGTCCTGAGTAATTGTGGCTGCCTTTTGGAGGGAGTTGAACACCCTTTAATTGTGGATTGCAGCTGATGTGGGCTGTGACACCTGACAATGCAGAAATTAATGCCTGCCTTTGAATCCCACATTGGGCTAACAGCTGCTGTTAGTGAATTTGAAGGGATTTTACAGGTCTGGGACCAGGCCAAGTCCCTCTGCCACCACCACACGATGTCATCATCAGCAGCAGGGATGGCTGTGCAGGGCCCAGGGTGGGTTTAGGGCAGGTGCAGTGGAATCCTGGCTCTGTCCTGCAGCTGTGGAGCTGGGGAGAAGTTAAATGAGCTGGTGAGGGGCTGATTGCCACCACGGAGGGTTCATTGATGAGGAGCTTGTGTGGCTCTGGTGAGCACTGTTAAACCCCTGTGTGTCCTCCCAGTGCCTCCTGCACAATCCTGGGAGCTCCAGGAGAGCAGTGCCTGTGCCTCTTCTGCTCTGCTGCCTTGTCTGGGACTGGTGAGAACAAAAAGGAGTTTCCAGATTGTATTTTGATGGAAGTGGAGTTGCTGGTGCCTGGTGGGTTGGCTGGGCTGAGTCCTGTCCATGGGATTGCTGTTGGCCCCTCTGTGCCAGCCCCATTCTCTCTCTCCAGGCTGGCCTTGGACTCCTGGCCAGCAAAAAACCCAGGACAAGGCTGGGCTTTGGGCAGAGGATCACCCCCAAACACCCTCATGGATTTCTGGAGTCCTTTGGGTTTGAAGGGACCTTAAAGCTCACCCCATCCCACCCCAGCAGGGACAGGGACACCTTCCCCTGTCCCAGGTGCTCCAGTGCCAGGGATCCAGGGGCTGCTCTGGGCACCTGTGCCCTCCCAGGGAACAATTCCCTCCCCACATCCCACCTAACCCTGCCCTCTGGCAGCTGAAAGCACAAGGAGAAGCTTTTCCTGCTGTTTTTTTCTGGGGCACAGGGAGTGTGGGTCCCTGGGAAGCTGAGTCACGGCTCTGTGCAGGAGACATCTGTCTCAGCAGTAATTAGAGGAGATGAAACCCATCAGTGACAAGCTCTATCCCAGCAGTTGGAGCTCAGATTCTCATTTCATGCTGCAGAAGGATGAGTAATTCTAAATAGCTCTGAAGACGTTTAAAAGCACCCAAACCATGACAGACAGCAGAGAGCAAATGAGAACAAGGTGAGTTATTAAATGCCTGCTGAGCACACACAAAGCCCCATTATCACTGAACACTGATACAGAGCTGTGTGTGTTGTACCTGTGCTCTGCTCCCCCGGGCTGGGGCAGCTCTGGGGACACCACACCTGAGCCTTTCTCTTCCAGCAGCTCCGTGGGCTCTGGGCTGGGCTGGAAACAGGAGCTCAGTGCTCTGTCCTGGTGCTTTCAGCAGGAAACCCTCCACTGAAAACTCAGGGGAACCATGGGGTGGTGGAAGGAGGCTCTGCCCTCAGACAGAAGGTTTGGAACACCCCAGAATCCCAGGGAGGAGCAGGAGAAGCCCAGGCTGTCCTGTCTGAGCTGTCCGTGGCAGGGAGGAGGAAGATGAGCTCCAGGCAGGATTTATTCCTGCTGCAGCAGGATGTGGATCACTGTGCTTGGCAGAGCTCCTTCCCAGGGGAGCTCAGTCAGCAGCTCCCAGTTAAACCAGTAAAGAGCTGAGGGGGGTTCCCAGCCCCGGAGCCCCAGAGGAGCAGCTCCTTTTGCACCTGAATTTTTAATTAAACACCGAGTTTTGGCAGCATTTAGTGGCAGGGCTGGCAGCCCTGCTGGGGCTGCTGATGGCATTGGCTGAGCTCAGGGGCTGGGATTGTGCCCAGGGCTTCTGGAAGTGATTCCATTCTCCTCTGGGGACTTGGCTCACACTTTGCAAGTGTCATTTGAAGTGGAGCCAGAACGTGGCCCAGGTCTCATTTTAAAGGGAATTTGGTTGAAGGTTTTTCATTGCTTTACATCCTGCAGTGGCTTTAAGGCTGTCTGGTGACTCACAGGGAAAATAAAATCAAATAAATAAAATAACCTTAAGATGCTGGCATGACTTGCAAAATGTGAGCAGTGCTGGAGAAGTTCTTTTCCTGTGTGACTTTGCAGGAGCAAAGGGATGAACCAAAATCATCCCCAAGGCTGCAGGAATGAGCACCTTCTCCAGCAGAAAAATTTTGGGATAAATCTGAGAGCAATCAAAGTGGGATTTTCTGATTTTCTGCTTTGTTTCCATCTCTTTGGGTTTGTGTGTTCACAAGAAATTTCTATATTTGTTATTTTCCACTCGTGCCAAGCCCAGGGATGCTGATGAATTAGGGACTAATAACAATTAGTGTTGAAACCTAAACAAATGAGCAAGGATTGAGTCATAATTTTGGTGTGACCTGAGGACACAGCATTGCTCATTGTCCCTTTTTCCCTGTTCACTTCCTACATTCTGCTTTCCAAAACTCATCATTTCTATTTGGGTTTGCAGATGCATTTCAGAAAAATACCCTGAAAAGTTTCCAAAACTGAAGTTCAGAAATGTAGAGCTAATGAGGATGTTTGGTTGCACTAGATCTGAAATTTTGCTCCATTTCACTTTTATTATCAATTATTGAGAGTTCTGAACTTCATGCAAACCCAGAAATGCAGACACCCTCCATTCTGATGAACTCTAAATGAGGCTCCATCCATTCTGCTGAAATGCTCCATTTCCTTTTTGGCAGAATTTCACTGGAATCACCACATTCCAGATTTTTAGAGATAAAGTTTTCAGATGCTTTTGATTCATCTGTGTTTTTCAGACATGGGCAGACTGAATTCACAGCAAATCCCTGTCAGGGAAAAGAGTGAGAGCAGAGCAGGGATGCTCATGTCCTTTGGTTTCAGGGTGCAGTGGGGTCTCACAGATCAAGGCATAGGATCATGGAATCTCCTGGGTGGGAAAGGACCCCCAGGGATCATCCTGGCCCTGCACAGACCCCCCAACAATCCCTGCATGTCCAAACTCTCCTGCAGCTCCACAGCCTCACCTGGAACCATTCCCTGGGAGCCTGGGCAGTGCCAGCACCTCTGGGGAAAAACCTTCCCAAAACCCAACCTGAACCTCCCTGACCCAGCCCCAGCCCTTCCCTGGAGCTCTCGTGGCTGTAAATCTGTGCCTGAGGACGTGTCCTGTGCCTGCTCTGGCCTTTGGAGCCTTTGTCCTTCTTTGAAAGGAATCAAATGGAAGGAGCTGCTTCAGCAGACAAGTTATTAGTGCTGGGTGCCCTTGAATGGCAAAGCTTGGATTTGGAGGAAAAAGCTGAAATGAGACATTTTCCATTTTATGATTTTGTCTGTGGAGAAAGTCCTTTTAATCTCAATTTAATGAAAGTTGGCTCAAGACGTGTGAGTGGCTGGGAGTGCTTGGGAGAGACGGGAGCAAAGCTTGAGGGGAGCTCAGGGCAAGAGGAAATCCTCCCTGAGATGAGGCAGAGTCTGAAGGGGAGGAGTGACCTCCCAGCACCTTCCCATCAGGAATGGTGGGAATATCTGTAATTACAGATCCCAGAGCGCTGGGGATGTGCTGGAGTCACAAAGGCTGGAAGCAGATCCTGGAGCTGGGTACTGTCAGCTCAGGAGCTGCTCCATCCCTCAGCTGCCTCTCTCTGCATCAATAATTCTGTCTCAGAGCCGCCTCTCATGGTTCCAGTGCTCCTCCTGCCACTCCCCACATGGAATCCAGTTAGGCTGCAGAACCAGCTGTGGATCATTTCCTCCAAAGGCTTTTTGTGCATGAAAAATAGATCAAAATCCTGGGGAGCTATTTATGCTGGCTTATTTTTACAGCTCTGACAGAAATGGTAATAGGAAAATGAGATCAAGATGCTTTTGGTACATTACTGGCAATAAAATAATAAAAAAAGAGCAACCTGCAAGCAGATGAGGGTCAGATCCTGCAGGTAATTTCTGTGCTAGGAATGCACAAAGCCCAGCATGTTCAGCTCCTTCTGCAGGGCCTCCAGGTATTGTGGATGCTGTTTTTGAGGCACTTGTCTTTTATGAGTCTGTAATAATCTTTGCATTATGCTATTACAACATAATCAGGTCCTTGTCACGCTGCCAAGGCTGAGCAGATAGCATCAGAGCACTGAGGAATTTCAGCTCTAAACTCATTAGGAAGACCCAGATTTGTTCCACGATAGTTCCAAACCTCTCTGGAGCTCCGTGCTCTGCAGGGATGTGCTCTCAGCCAGATGCTGGCTCAGGAGGCAGATTTGGGCTCCAGCTCCAGCAGAGCCTGGGACTTCAGCTGGGAGAGCGTCTCTCCAAGATGGGATTTAAAAATACTCTGCTCCTCTTTTTTTAAAAAAATTAACTTCTGGGAGCACTAAAATGACAAAGCTGCAGTGGCTGTGGGTGCTGTGGTTCCATGTTGCAGAAATTCAGGTGTCACTCCTGGTGCCCTGGGAGGTGAAATGCAGTTTTCCAGCAGTTTTCCCAAGGCAGGGGGATGTGGACATTCCAGAGGATCCTCCCCATGCTGGGCTTTGGGATTGGGATGCTGAAATGCATCTTCCCACCAAGCTTCTGATGGATCTGACCAGGTGATAAGGTCAGATCAATCCCCTGAATCCTCAGGACAGTCACATTTTCCTTGGCAAAGAGTTCCAAGTGTATTCCCCAGCAGCTTTCTACAAAACACAGCAAAGGTCTTTGGGTGATGAATTTGTTTTCTGTTTGTTTCTCTGGGATTCCTTCACTAGAGTTTGGTGTTAACTGGTTATTTATAAACCCCAGCATTTCCCAGGCATTGGATTCCTCCTCTGTGTGGATTGATGGGGATGTTTTTGACTCACCCTCATTTTCTGAGGGGATTGGGTCTATTTTTAGTTCTGTGTCACTTTATGGGTGAGTGAGTGGCAATTTAATTGTTGTGTGGGAATGGGAATGTCAGAGAACAGGGAAAACTGGAGACTTGCTCATCATATTTAACCTGCTGAGTTACTGTACCCTGAGCATGGCTTTGTGTGAGAGGGACAGGGGACAAGGGATGGAGGGACAGGACACAGGGAATGGCTCCCAGTGCCACAGGGCAGGGCTGGATGGGATTTTGGGCAGGAATTGTTCCCTGGCAGGGTGGGCAGGGGCTGGGATGGAGTTCCCAGAGCAGCCCCTGGATCCCTGGCAGTGCCCAAGGCCAGGCTGGATGGGGTTTGGAGCTCCTGGGACAGGGGAAGGTGTCCCCTCTGTGCTGTCACCTGCTGTCCCCACCCTGCAGGGGCCACAGGGGACAGCAGGCACCGCTCCAGCCTGGGGGCTGCTGCTGCTGCTGCTGGAACAGGGGATGGAGCAGGGCCCGTGAAAACGAGGGCCCACAGATGGGAGGAGAGGAGTGAGGCTGGAAGGGGTCCCAGGAGCGCTGGGTGTTGCAGTAATTGCAGGATGATAACGCAGAGCAGCCTCAGGCTGGCTGGGAACGGCTGCCTGCAGTCCTGGCCCAGGGTAAAGAACCTCCTGCTGATGGCAAACAGGCAGGGGAGAAGCCAGGCATGGAGAGTCTTCCTGCAAACCCCGTGTGTGAGATCAAGAGAGGATCTTACAAGGTTTTATTAACTTGTAGACTGTGATTTAAGGGAATTTGAAGCAGCACGTGGAAGAACAATAATGAACAAATGTTTTCAAGTGGGAGAAATCTGTCCCTGCCATATGTTTCACTGACTCATCCCTTCTGCAGGAGGGGATCTTGGAATTGTTTGAATTATTCCAGTCACTAATGCTTTTTATTTGGGAGGAAACGAGGCCCTGGATCCTTCACTGGGTGAGGAAGAGACCCGACCCCTCTAAAGCTTTGGGCTCAGCTTAATCCAAGAGCGGTTTGGGTTGGAAGGGACATCAGATGCTGCAGTTGCAACCCCAAAGGTGCTCCCTGTGTGTCTCGGTGTTGGTTTGAGATGCGACACTGGGCTCACCGGGGTAATGCTGAATCCTCCTCCTCCTCCTCCTCCTCCTCGTGTTGCAGGTGTGGCTGTGTGGGGGCAGCATGGAGGTGCTGCCCTGCTCCAGGGTGGCCCACATCGAGCGCAAGAAGAAGCCCTACAACAACAACATCGGCTTCTACACCAAGCGCAACGCGCTGCGCGTGGCCGAGGTGTGGATGGACGACTACAAGTGGCACGTGTACATCGCCTGGAACCTGCCCCTGGAGGTACAGCCTGGCCTGGGGGGTCACTGAGGCTTCAGAGCTGAGTTATGGAGCGTTACACCCCTGAGCACAGCCTGAACCCCCGGGCCTGGGCCCAGCAGAGCTCCCTCAGCTTTCGGGGAGAGGCTCCAGAAGCTGCAGCCTTTGGAGGGACTCCTGCTGTTCCCACAAAAAGCCTTTTTAGCGTGGTTCTGAGAGTTAAACCTGGTGTTTATCTGCCCCCCAGGGTTCAGGCAGCGTGAGGGGATGTCCTGGCACTGCTGTGCAGATGGAGAGTGTCTGCAGGCTGCTTTGCTGGCAATGACCCATGGCAGTCAGCATCGTTAGTGCCTGGGGTTAATTCTGTGTGCAGCCCGGGTTTATTCCCAGCTCATGGACACTGAGCTCCCGAGGGATGGTGGCCCAGGGTTAATTCCATGTGCAGCCCGGGTTTATTCCCAGCTCATGGACACTGAGCCCTCACACAGCTCCTGAGGGATGATGGCCCAGGGTTAATTCCGTGTCCAGCCCAGGTTTATTCCCAGCTCATGGACACTGAGCTCCCGAGGGATGGTGGCCCAGGGGCTGCACTGTTGCTTTTCCCAGTGCTGGGAAGTTTAAAGGTAAGGGTTTGGAGGTTGGTGGCTCACAGAAGGGGATCCCCTTCCTCTTAAACCTCCTCCTTAAAGAGCTTTGCTGGTCCCTTTGATTTCTGCCCAGCAAGGGTCAGGGTTTTTTTGGATCTGGCACATTAATTTTGGTGGAAATCCTGCCATGTCACAGCTTGGGGAATCTTTGGAAGACCACGAGGTGCCACCAGCAGGTGCAGGTGAGAATGTCCAGGGACACATCCTGCACAGGGATCACTCCCTGCCTCTTTCCCTCACCTCTGGGAGAGCTCCAGAGGCTCCAGGAAGGAGGAGCAGGGAGGTGGCCATGGCTGGGAGGAGAAGGTGAATGAGCACTGGGGGCTGCCCAGTTTCACTGTGAGCTCAGACTGGTGCCACAAGTGTCCAGCCCTCCTGGGTGCTGTTTAAAACTAAACACAAAATATTCCTGCTTGGCCAAGGCTCAAAGAGCTGCTGAGGGAGCATCCCCAGCTGCTGTCTGCTCTGGAAAAACAGGAAAACACAACAATCTGAGCTGCTGCAGTGTTCTGAGGAAAGGTCATGTCTGGGGAGAGCTGCTGGCATTTGGAGGCACGGCAGTCACAGCCTGGGAAGGGCCAGGAGCTGCAGGTTTGAGATCCTGGGGCCAGGTGGTACAAAAATACCAGGAAATAAAGGAATAGAGATGGCAAGAAAAGCTGCTTTCCCTGGGAGCTGCAGGAGGGCTCTGGCTGTGACAGGAACCACTCCAGGGGCTGGCAGAGGGGGAGATGCCTCCAGGGCTGAGGGAATTTGGGGATCTTAAAAAGAGGCTTCAAGATCCAAATGCTCGTGGGCAGGGATCAGAAATGCTGATCTTTGGGCTGATTGCTTTTTAGAGGTGAGGCACCATCCTCCTGCTCAGGAACAGCTTTGGAGCATTGCAGGAAGGATTAAAATCCTTGGAAAAGGCAGCGTCACATGGATCAGCACTGGGGGTGGGAACAGGCCTGGGTCACCCAAAATCAACTTGAGATTTTTATATACAAATCTTCCCAATAGGTCTGGGCTCCCCAGAATCCATTTTTTGAGTTCTTTAAACAGGTTTTTTTCCCAATCAAATAAAGATTGAATTTGAGGGAAGCCTTATTGGATGGGGGAGGTTTTATGGATGTGCACTGGATTATTTTGTGATGCCAAGGCAAAGCCCTGCCCTGCCCATCCCAGGTTCTCCCTGACTGCTCTGAGCCCCAGCTCAGCCTGTCCTGCCTGTCTCCACAGAATCATCTTTATTTTTACCTCTCAGTTACCAGGGGCACATTGAGACGGTGTCTCCTCTAAAACAGAGTGAATAATTCATTAGGAGATCATTACAAGCCTTGTAATGGAAAATTGCTTTCCCAGTTGTGTTTAATGATCGCTGGGAAAGGCAAGAGCAGGAGCCCAGAGTGGAGGAGCTGCTGTGTGCCTGCCTTGGGCTGCCCTGCTCCCCAAATCCAGGGTGGAATAGAGGGGAGCAGCTCTGCAGCCCTGCTCCAGCCCTGCTCCTGCTCCTGCTCCTGCTCCTGTTCCTGTCCCTGCTCCTGTTCTGTTTCTGCTCCTGCTCCTGCTCCTGCTCCTGTTTCTGCTCCTGTTCCTGCTCCTGTTCCTGCTCCTGTCCCTGCTCCTGTCCCTGCTCCTGTCCCTGCTCCTGTCCCTGCTCCTGTTCCTGCTCCTGTCCCTGCTCCTGCTCCTGCTCCTGCTCCTGCTCCTGCTCCTGCTCCTGCTCCTGTCCCTGCTCCTGCTCCTGCTCCTGCTCCTGCTCCTGCTCCTGCTCCTGCTCCTGTCCCTGCTCCTCTCCCTGCTCCAGCCCTGCTCCTGCTCCTGTCCCTGCTCCTGTTCCTGTCCCTGCTCCTGCTCCTGCTCCTGTCCCTGCTCCTGCTCCTGCTCCTGTCCCTGCTCCTCTCCCTGTTCCTGCTCCTGCTCCTGCTCCTGTCCCTGCTCCTGTCCCTGCTCCTGCTCCTGCTCCTGTCCCTGCTCCTGTCCCTGCTCCTGTCCCTGCTCCTGCTCCTGCTCCTGTCCCTGCTCCTGCTCCTGTCCCTGCTCCTGCTCCTGTCCCTGCTCCTGCTCCTGCTCCTGCTCCTGCTCCTGCTCCTGCTCCTGCTCCTGCTCCTGTCCCTGCTCCTCTCCCTGCTCCAGCCCTGCTCCTGCTCCTGCTCCTGCTCCTGCTCCTGCTCCTGCTCCTGCTCCTGTCCCTGCTCCTGCTCCTGTCCCTGCTCCTGTCCCTGCTCCTGTCCCTGTTCCTGCTCCTGTCCCTGCTCCTGCTCCTGCTCCTGTCCCTGCTCCTGCTCCTGCTCCTGCTCCTGCTCCTGCTCCTGCTCCTGCTCCTGCTCCTGCTCCTGCTCCTGTTCCTGCTCCTGCTCCTGCTCCTGCTCCTGTCCCTGTCCCTGCTCCTGCTCCTGTCCCTGCTCCTGCTCCTGTCCCTGCTCCTGCTCCTGTCCCTGCTCCTGTCCCTGCTCCTGTCCCTGCTCCTGTCCCTGCTCCTGTCCCTGCTCCTGCTCCTGCTCCTGCTCCTGCTCCTGCTCCTGTCCCTGCTCCTGCTCCTGCTCCTGCTCCTGCTCCTGCTCCTGCTCCTGCTCCTGCTCCTGTCCCTGCTCCTGCTCCTGCTCCTGTTCCTGCTCCTGCTCCTGCTCCTGTTCCTGCAGGGCTTTTCCTTGGGGACAGCTTTGTCTGCAGGAGCAGTGGGGTTCTGCTGTGTCTCCAAGGAGACCATTCCACCCTGGAATTGCCCAAATTGCCAAGATGTTTTGCTGAGGTTCAGCCTCAACTTTTCTTCTCATGCAATTTTTATCCTTTATTCTCAGCTGTCTGCCTCTGCTTTATTTGAATCTTAAACCTTCCTCTCTTCCCTTCATTCTTTTCCCATTTATTTTGCACCTTTCACCCCTTCCTTTCTCTGGGTTGTGTCTCAGTGGGGTCAGGGAAGGGTTTGGTGCTCAGTGCCCAGCCAGGCTTTGCATTTCCATCTTTTAAATTCCGATATCTTCTTGCTGCTAAACTCTCCTGGAAGTCCCATGCCTCAGAACCCAAACAGGAGGAGAAATCTTTTAGAAATACCTTGTTTAAAAATACAGACCAGTCTTTGTCCCACAGATCCAAACCCAGGAGAATGGGGAGGAGACTCCCCACTGTTTCACTGCACTTCCCAACTTTCCTCCAAACCTTTTCTTCTCCCTTTGGCTCCTCTTGTAAATTATCCCCGAGGACATCAGCCCGTGGCCCTCAAAGGGGGCCCTCAAAACCCAGCAAGAAGTTGGTGTCCCCCTCTTGCCATGGCTCTGGAACCCACATCTTCCTTCTGATGATTTCACATGGACACACATCCCAGAATTCCTGGAATCACTCAACCACTCAAGGATCTCAGAGCTCAGTGAAATACTTTCATTTTTTACCTTTTTTTTGGAAGTGTGAGCATTCCTGTTGTTGTCTTTCAGAACCCAGGGATTGACATTGGGGATGTTTCTGAGAGGAAAGCCTTGAGGAAGAGCCTGAAGTGTAAAAATTTCCAGTGGTACCTGGACCATGTTTATCCAGAAATGAGGAGATACAACAACACCATTGCTTATGGAGAGGTAATTTAGTCCCTTAGCTCAGCCTGCTAATATTTACAGTCCCTGATGAGAAACAGCCTCAAAGGAGAGAAGTCTGGATCAAAACTGACTTTTTCTGTGTAATTATCTAAATTTGTATAAATCTGCTCCCAGTTTCTTGTAAAAACCAGTTTGGGGATTTGTTGCTGATCTTGAAGACTGTATGAAGTAAAAATGTTAATACATCATTTAGTGAATTGACAGAAATTACCCATATTTCCTATGACTCCATGGATTAAGCAGCTGTATTCGTGTTTTTAATACACAGGCATCTTCTAAAACCCTGTGACTCAAACTCTGCCTAATTCCTGACAAGGTCTCTGGAGGATTCAGTGCCTTGTCACAACAGCTTAAGGACAAGATAAAATAAGGGGACTTAATTCAATCTCTGCTGCCTTTGAAACCATTCTGGGAATATAGAAAGAGTAATTTATGGGAACTAATAACAAATACTCTGCTGCAATGGACTTGATGGAGCAGTGGCACTTGGAGGAGGCTCCTTGAAGCCTGGGCACCCTGGATGGGTTGTTCATTTTAGGAAGGGTTTGTTATCAAAGTTACTAAAGGCCTTCAAGCTAAAACCTCCCAAAAAATTCTATTTTCATTAGAAAATAAAATTTCAGAATGGTTTGAGTTGGGAAAAAGCCCAGCTGGAACAAGGATGTGATGATTGCAAGGTGTTCGAGTTGGGCTTTTTTCCCTGCCTTGTTTAGCACTTTGAGATTTCACTGAAATCTGAGGGGTTCTGCATTGATTTTGGGGTTCTGCATTGATTTTGGGGTTCTGGAAGCCTAAAGCTGGGTTTGTCCCCAGCACCCCTGAGCAAACACAGAGCCAGCCGTGTCCAGGGACGCTGCTCCTTGGAATGGGGATTAGGACATTAAACAGCCCTCATTAGGCCTGGCTTTAATGAGTTTAGTGCTCTGTAAGTGTTCTTCACCTGATTGTTCCTGGTGATGGAGCAGTGAGAGTTAAAGAGGGTCAAGAGGGCTGAGCATCACTTTCTTGCTTATCTCTGATAAGAGAGGGCCATAACTCTGTTCCCTTTGTGCCATAACTCTGTTCCCTTTGTGCCATAACTCTGTTCCCTTTGTGCCATAACTCTGTTCCCTTTGTGCCATAACTCTGTTCCCTTTGTGCCATAACTCTGTTCCCTTTGTGCCATAACTCTGTTCCCTTTGTGCCATAACTCTGTTCCTTTTGTGCCATAACTCTGTTCCCTTTGTGCCATAACTCTGCTCCTTTTTATGCCATAACTCTGCCCCTTTTTATGCCATAACTCTGCCCCTTTTTGTGCCATAACTCTGCCCCTTTTGTGCCATAACTCTGTTCCCTTTGTGCCATAACTCTGTTCCCTTTGTGCCATAACTCTATTCCCTTTGTGCCATAACTCTGTTCCCTTTGTGCCATAACTCTCTTCCCTTTGTGCCATAACTCTCTTCCCTTTGTGCCATAACTCTGTTCCTTTTATGCCATAACTCTGTTCCTTTTTGTGCCATAACTCTGTTCCCTTTGTGCCATAATTCTGCTCCTTTTGTGCCATAACTCTGCCCCTTTTTATGCCATAACTCTGACCCTTTTATGCCATAACTCTGCCTCTTTTGTCCCTTAACTCTGCTCCTTTTATGCCATAACTCTGCCCTTTTTTATGCCATAACTCTGTTCCCTTTGTGCCATAACTCTGCCCTTTTTTATGCCATAACTCTGCCCCTTTTTGTGCCATAACTCTGCTCCTTTTTGTGCCATAACTCTGCCCCTTTTATGCCATAACTCTGCCCTTTTTTATGCCATAACTCTGCCCCTTTTTGTGCCATAACTCTGCCCCTTTTATGCCATAACTCTGTTCCCTTTGTGCCATAACTCTGTTCCTTTTATGCCATAACTCTGTTCCTTTTATGCCATAACTCTGTTCCTTTTATGCCATAACTCTGTTCCCTTTGTGCCATAACTCTGTTCCCTTTGTGCCATAACTCTGCCCCTTTTATGCCATAACTCTGTTCCTTTTATGCCATAACTCTGTTCCTTTTATGCCATAACTCTGTTCCCTTTGTGCCATAACTCTGCCCTTTTTATGCCATAACTCTGCTCCTTTTGTGCCATAACTCTGCCCTTTTTATGCCATAACTCTGCCCCTTTTTGTGCCATATCTCTGCTCCTTTTTGTGCCATAACTCTGCCCTTTTTATGCCATAACTCTGCCCCTTTTATCCCTTAACTCTGCCCCTTTTTTCCCCTAACTCTGCCTTTTTCCCCTGGCAGCTGAGGAACAACAAGGCCAAGGACGTGTGTCTGGACCAGGGCCCGCAGGAGAACCACACAGCAATCCTGTACCCGTGCCATGGCTGGGGCCCACAGGTGAGGCTGGCACTGCCACCGCCAGGTGCCACCCCAGGGGACAGCCTGGGGCTGTGGCCTTGGCTCTCCAGTGATAAAAACACCTCGGGTATCACAGGGAGTGTTCCCAGCTGCATCCCCATCATCCTGCCAGAGCTGCCAGGAAAAGCCTTGAAAGGAATTGGAAATCTTTGTAAATTGAAAATGCTGAAAAGTTGAATTTTTTGCAATTTGAAACAACAAAAAAAAAAAAAAAGTGAAATTTGTAATTTAAAATAAAATCTTCCAGACAAAGGTAAATAACAACCATGGACACAATCTGAGTATTTCCTTCCCAAGGCCAGGTTGGATGGGAGTTGGAGCACCTGGGGTAGTGGAGGGTTGGAATAATATTGATCATAATAATGATCTTTATGATCTGTTCTAACCCAACCCATTGTGGGATTATTTCTCTTCCAGCCAGCAGAATAAACCCAGACTAATGGGGTAAAGAAAACAATTAGTGCTGTGGTAATGAGCCATTTCAGCTTGGCTGGAATTCGCTTTCCAGCACTCCTTTTGCCTCTCCAAAAGTTTTGGAGCATCTGGGGCCCAGCAGGCTCAAGGAGGTTCATTTTCTGCTGAAAAAATGTACAGTTCAAGGAGTGGGAAAGCATAAAAATCCTGTTCTCACTCCACAGTCACCCTGGGCTAAGATGCCAGAGTTGATCTGAGCCTGAGCTGGGAGCCTGAGGAGCTGGGAACCATCTGGGGGTGGAGAGAGTCCCACTCTGGGTTACCCTAAACAAAGACCAGTCCCAGGGGCTGATGGAGCCCCTGCTAAGCAGAATCTGCTCTTGCTCAAACTCCCCATTCTTCTCTTCAATGGCACCAACTGCCTTTTGCCCTTTGTGGCTGGAAATGTGCACCTGGAGGTGCAATATTGTGTGAGAAACCAGCTTGGGCTGCCACTGCCTGCTGGCCCTGGGCTCCAGGCTGGATGGCTGGGAATGAGTTATTTATTTTTATTTATTTTCCCCTCAGTGTTACTGGGATTAAACCCAACCATGTTTTCTTTCCCTACCTGAAGTTCTGAAGTCAGATTTTGCTGGCTGCCTGCAGCTTGCCCTTTTCATCCTTCCTGCTCTTCCCTCTCCACATTGTCCCTTCCCTCTTCAGCTGAGAGCCAGTTCTTGGCAGTTCCTGTGTTTTAAGGTACATCCAATTAGTGAAACCCCTGGAAAATGCTGGTTTTAAGCAGCTATCAGCCAGTGCAGAAGCTTTGAAATGGCCTTTGTGGCACCACGAAGGAAATTGGACTTCCCCTACAACTGTTTAATTAATGGGCTGCAGGTTGTAATTTATGGCTGGGAATGGAATTAGAAGTAATGGAAACTCTGGTTTGTGTGTGTGTATATATAAATATATATAATTTTTACTTATTTGCATGTGTATGAAACCCCACAAGGGGTTGTTGAGCTCCTTTGGAGTTGCTCACATCCCAAAGCACACACTGTGCCCTAAAATCCCCCTTCTCTCCTTCCTCCTGGGGCCCATCCCAGACATTTCACATCCCAGACATTCCTTATTTCAGAATAAAGCAATGATTTCCCTGGCAGCAGTGAGAGGGGGAAGCTGTGGGCTCCCTGCTGGCACTGTCACACCCCCAGGGGCTGTGGCTCCTGTTCCCTGCCACACCAGGAGTGCTGGGATTTTCCTGTCCCCTGTCCCTGTTCCCTGTTCCTGTCCCAGTCCCTGTTCCTGTCCCCTGTCCCCATCCCTGTCCCCATCCCTGTCCCCATCTGTGTCTGTCCCTGTCACTGTTCCTGTCCCTGTCCCCTGTTCCTGCCCCCTGTCCCTCTCCCTACCATGTCCCTGTCCCCTGTCCCAGTCCCTGTCCCCTGTCCCCATCCCTGTCCCCATCCCTGTCCCCATCCCTGTCCCAGTCCCCATCCCTGTCCCCATCCCTGTCCCCATCCCTGTCCCCATCCCTGTCCCCGTCCCTGTCCCTGTCCCCATCCCTGTCCCCTGTCCCCATCCCCATCCCTGTCCCCATCCCTGTCCCCATCCCTGTCCCCATCCCTGTCCCTGTCCCCATCCCTGTCCCCATCCCTGTCCCTGTCCCCATCCCTGTCCCTGTCCCCATCCCTGTCCCCATCCCTGTCCCCTGTCCCTGTCCCCATCCCTGTCCCCATCCCTGTCCCCTGTCCCCATCCCTGTCCCCATCCCTGTCCCTGTCTCCATCTCCATCCCTGTCCCCATCCCTGTCCCCATCCCTGTCCCTGTCCCCATCCCTGTCCCCATCCCTGTCCCCATCCCTGTCCCTGTCCCCATCCCTGTCCCCATCCCTGTCCCTGTCCCCATCCCTGTCCCTGTCCCCATCCCTGTCCCTGTCCCTGTCCCCATCCCTGTCCCTGTCCCCATCCCTGTCCCCATCCCTGTCCCTGTCCCCATCCCTGTCCCCTGTCCCTGTCCCACCCGTGTCTGTGCCCATGGAGCCCCAGCCCAGGTGGCACAGAGGGGCTGTTGGCTGTGCCAGGAGGGATTGCTGCTGTTCATTTGTGTCCTGTCCCCAGTTTCTGCTCTCTGCTGTGGCTGCCCATGGATTTAAGCTCAGCCTGGACGCAGCTCAGGGTGGTGGCTCTGAATTCAATCTCACCTTTACTCACCCAGCCCTCAATGAGTAAAATTCTGGCGATTTTTCTCTTATTTTCCCTTCAGCTTTCCATTCTCCCTGCCTCCATTCACTTCCAGGTCAAATCATTATGAGATTCCATCATCATCCTTTTATCCTGTAATTATATTGAGGCCGCTGATGGATTTTTTTCCTGCTTGATGGCTTCATCTTTGAGACAATCCCTGATGGAAGCACCTTGCTGTAATGATGTATTACACTAATAATGCAGCCATAGCTCATTGCAGTGACACAGCTATGGTGATATATTAAGGTGATAGAAAGCACTATAATGCTATAAAACTTAAGATAATGTTCACCCAGCAGAGCATTTCATTTAATTATAGGATAAAATATGTTTTGCCCATTTAAGCAGCAGAAGTTGAGGACAAAGCCATCAATATTGAGCTCATGGGGGACACGGCAGGAGCAGGGGTGATGAAACAGCACCCTTTAATCAGATTAAATTGTGGTAAAAGGCAAATCCTGAACATTTTACTGATGGCTGCTAATTGATGGTCTGCTCAGAGCAGAAGGGAAGCTAAACAACTCAAAATTATTTTCCAATAGAGTCAATGAAGGTCATCAAGGCTCTTATTTCCCAGGTACTGGGATGTCTAATTAACTTTCTGCCATCCCTGAGATGCAGCCAGCCAGAAATCACAATCACAGGAGATGGATTGGAGGTGCAGCTTTGCCAGGGGGATCAGCCCCAGCCCCAGGAGGGGCTGAGGGAGCTGGGAAGGGGCTGGAGAATCCCTGAGGGAGCTGGGAAGGGGCTGGAGAATTCCTGAGGGAGCTGGGAAGGGGCTGGAGAATCCCTGAGGGAGCTGGGAAGGGACTGGAGAATTCCTGAGGGAGCTGGGAAGGGGCTGGAGAATTCCTGAGGGAGCTGGGAAGGGGCTGGAGAATTCCTGAGGGAGCTGGGAAGGGGCTGGAGAATTCCTGAGGGAGCTGGGAAGGGGCTCAGGCTGGAGAAAAGGAGCTCAGGGGGAATTTCTGGCTCTGCACAAGTCCCTGGCAGGAGGGGACAGCCGGGGGGGATTTGGGATTTTATCCCAGGGAACAGGGACAGGAGGAGAGGGAACGGCCTCAGGCTGGGCCAGGGGAGCTCAGGGGGGACAGAGCAGGAATTTCCCCATGGAAAGGGAGCTCAGGAACTGGAAGTGCCCAGGGAGGTTTGGGATCCCATCCCTGGAGGTGGCACTGAGTGCTCTGGGCTGGGGACAGGGTGGGGATGGGGACAGGGTGGGGATGGGGACAGGGTGGGGATCAGGGACAGGGTGGGGATGGGGTCAGGGTGGGTTCCATGATCCTGGAGGGATTTTCCAACCCCAGTGATCCTGGGATTCCCCCCAGGGACAGCTGAAGTTGGGAACATGGCCAGGGGCAGTTTCCTGGATGAGGTTTTGTGGGCACAGAGCAGCCCCTGGATCCCTGGCAGTGCCCAAGGCCAGGCTGGATGGGTTTGGAGCTCCTGGGACAGTGGGAGGTGTCCCTGCCATGGCAGGGGTGGCACTGGAGGGGTTTAATGTCCCTTCCAGCCCAAACCATTCCACAATTCTGTGATCAAGGTTTGGGCTGCTCCTGACCCCTCCTGTGGGGAACACCCAGTGAGTGAACACTGGGGAGATGTGAGGAGCTCAGGACCTGCTCTGATACACAACATTTTCACTCCAGGTGGAGCTCCAGCAGCACCTGGGAGCAGGGCCAGGCCCACCCTGGGGTTATGAGCTCAGTCTGACCCTGTTACATTGCTTTAACTTGATTTCCAGTGTTTAATTATTACAGCCCAGATAACCCAAACTCCCAGTGGGATTTTCTGCCTCTTCTCTGGCATCTGGGTCACAGATATGCTCAGTTAATTAATGTGCTGAATCCTCCTTATTTGTCTGCTGGATAATGGCCTGATTCATAATTTAAATAAGCAGCTGTGGAGATCTTTCCCTTGAACTATAAAAGGCAGGACACTGGTGTTTCTTTCTCCTCACTCCAGAATTTAAATTCGTTTAGGGAAATACTTTGGTGGCATTCCTTGACATTCCTTTGTGTGCTGGAATTCCCAAGGGCATCATCCCAGCCTTTGTGTCCTGGGCAGCCCCTGGCAGCTGGATCCTGTGGGAATGGCTGCAGTCCTGAGCCCAGGGGCTGAGCCATGGGGCAGATCCAGGCTCCTGTCCCGCTCCTGGTCCCTCTGGCTGCTGCTGCTGCCTGGTTGGAGCCCTGGAGCTGTTCCAGGCACCCAGAGGCAGCAGCTGGGCCAGCTGGAATCCAGAGAAAACATCCACTGGCCCATCCCACAGCGCTCCAGGAGGCTCCAGGAGCGGGTTGAGAGTTGGAATTATTCCTACCCCTTCCTGTGTCTCAGTTCCTCACCCGCACCTGAAAAGAAACCAGACCCAAAGAGGGATAAAAGGTTGGAGGAAGTGGGAATTTATTCCTTCTGGCTCTGCTTTCCCCGTGCATCCCCACGGAATTTCTCCAGGGGCTCTGTGCTGTGCTGTCCCCGCTGGCTGTGCCGATGCTGTGAGGTGCTGAGGGTGTCCCCGCTGTCCCCCTGTCCCCAGCTGGCTCGCTACACCAGGGAGGGTTTCCTGCACCTGGGGGCCCTGGGCACCACCACGCTGCTGCCCGACACGCGCTGCCTGGTGGACACCGGCAAGAGCCGCTTCCCGCAGCTGCTGGACTGTGACAAGGTCAAGAGCAGCCTCCACAAGCGCTGGAGCTTCATCCAGGTGAGCCTGGGGCTGCCCTGGGGCTCCTCTGCTCCCCAGAGCCTGGGTGGGACACGGCCCATGGGCTGGGACAAAGGGGGAACGGTGCCACAGTGAATTCCAGCTCCTGGGGCAGAGGGAGGAGGTTAAGAGGGATCAGGGCAGCGCTTCATGACAATTTCTAAACAAAGTTTTCCTTTCTGGTAGCAGAGAGGTGGATCTGGTTATGTCTGGTCTGCCAATGGCTTCCAGATTCCTTTGTTTTTCATGGATGAAGAGTGAAATTCATTGTCCCAGAGCAGTTTAAGGAACACAGCTTTCACAGTGTCCCACTCCCCAGCAGCTGTGGGAATTAGAGGATACAGGTGGCCCTTGGCTGCTGCCAGGGACAATGGATGCTCATTCCATTTATTTGGGGAATTATTTTATTGTTTAAATTGCATTCCCACCCAGCCGAGTGCTCCTTCCAGCAGTGCTGGTCCTGGTTTGCTTCTCAGGCAATTGATATTTTCATTTTTCCCTCTTTTCCCACCCCCTCTGGTGCAGAACGGAGCCATCCTGAACAAGGGCACGGGCCGGTGCCTGGAGGTGGAGAACAGGGGCATGGCTGGCATTGACCTGATCCTTCGCAGCTGCACAGGACAGAGGTGGACAATTAAAAACTTCATCAAGTAGAGGCTGAAAGAGTCAGGGGAGTCTGACTCGAGCCACGGCCGACAGGGGCTGACACGCCTGGACTCCTTTGGGAAGGATGGAAAAGCAAGCAGAGCTTTATTGGTGTTCCTAGGAGAGGACCTGGGGGAGATGGGCATCTGTGGCTTTATTTTCACCAGCTGTGGGTCTCCCCCAGCTGATCCCAGCTCTGGAGCTGGCTCAGAACTGCTGCTCCCCCTGGCCAGCCCTCCAAGAGCTGCCACATTCCCTGCTGGAGCCTCTCTCGTGGGCTGGGGCAGTCTGGGAGCGTTGACTGACAGGGAATTTCTGCTTTCCCACACAACCCCGAGCTCTCCCAAAGGGCTGGGGAGGTTTGCACCGTGAGCCTGGACGCTCCTGCCTGGTGAGTGTGGGAACTGAGGAGCTTGGGAGAGGAAAAGGTTCCCAAGCCCCAAAGGAGCCGAGTTTGAAGGATTTGTTTTGCTGGGTCCTTGTTCCCTTTTCCCTTTCCTACCCCTGCATCCAGCAGCCCTTTCCCTGAGTTCTGGAGAAGCAAAACACACCCCAGCAGCTCCCAGGGATCTTTCCAGCCCTTAATCACAGAAGTTACCCAAACAAATGCAGTGGAATAAACCCCCTGACCTCCCCTTGCCCCCCTCTCCATCAGCCAGACGCTGCTGCCCAAAGCAGCACCTCCCTCCATGGAGACCCCAAAGGGACCCCATGGAGACCTGGGACGTCTGCCTGCCCTTCTGGGTGACTGCAGGAATGTTCTCTGGGGCTTGAGCCCCCTGTCCTGCCTGCTCAGGCCTGGCCAAGGACCCCCAGAGTCACTGCAGCCCCTCCTGAGCTGTGGCAGGGACAGGGAGGGAGGCCAAGGCACCAGCTGAAATTCTGCCCTGAAGTCACTTCAGGCTTGTTACTCCAGGGGAGGGATCCCAGCTGATTTATTTTTGGCTCACAGTAATCCTGGCTACCAAATCCCAGCTACCAAATCCACCTGGGAGAGCTCTGCTGGGGTCCTGGTGTGTGTCTGCCTGGAGAGGGGAAACTGGATCCCACAGAGCTGCTGTGTGTGGATGGCCACGGGCTTTGCTCAGCAGGGAGGAGAAACCAGCCCATCTCCTGTCCTTCTCCCAGAATAATCCTCTTTGTGGCTGCCCTCTGGCTAGGGTGCACTAAAATAGATTAATATATGAGATGTATGTGTAAATATGTTTCCCAAGCTGGGATGTGCACAGATCCTTTGCTGCAGAGCACTCATGCCTGTCTTCCATTTGCATCAGGATGAAGCTCCCTGGATGTTTAACGAGCTGAACTTCCAATGCCATGCAGCAGGTTTCTAACTGATGTTTTAGTAATTTATTGAAGAGAAGCAGATCTATTTCATTGTTCCTTCTACAGCAGCGAGCATCACCTAGGACTGATTGTTCATTTAGGCTTTACGAGGCTCCCTCACCCACTGGGGCTGTCTCTGATTTTTCCCCTGCCTTCCTTCATGAAGTAAAACCTCTTAGTTGTCCTGACTTGCAGAGTAGAGAGTCAGTGTAGGATTTTGCTCTCTTTTTCGCTGTTGCATCATCTCTTGTGTAATAAATCTGAGCACTTCCAAAGCCGGTATGACCCCGGGTGTGTGGATGCATGAGCCAGCTCCCCTCGCCTCTGCTGCTGCTGCCTCAGAGAGAAGCAAATTCCTGGGGACTCCAGGAGACCCCGAGGGCTCTGAGACCCCAGAGCTCTGCTCCAACTGGGAAATGCCCTAAACTGAGCAAATATTGGAGGGGAGAGCCTGTGTGGGTCAGGATGAGCAGCCAGACAGCCCCTGGATGCTGTCTGTGCTGTAATCCAGCCCAGCTCGGGCCCTGCCAGTGCCCAGGGGGGCAGCAGATGGCTTTTGTCACATGTCACAGTGCTGGGGTGAGGTGTCCCAGCACTGGATGGGACGTGTGGCTGTCCCTGCCTCTGTCCCAGTCCCAGTCCCTGCCTCTGTCCCAGTCCCCAGCTCTGTCCCAGTCCCTGTCCCTCTGGGCTGGCCGTGTGGCCCCGGTGTCACCGCTGTCCCTGTGCCAGGTGGCTCAGGGTGCCCAGGGCACGAGGATGATGCTGCTGCTGAGCTCTGGGATGCTCTGGAGTGTTCAGGCTCAGAGCTGCCTTTCCTTCGTGCTCCAGGAGGAAAAGCAGCCCCAGCCTCAGCACCAGGTGGAGGTGAGCCCTGGGCTGGGGGACCCTCAGAGCCCCCGGGGAGGTGCTGGGAGGTGTTGGCCCCGTCTCCCTGAATCAGGCTGAAAAGTGGGAATTTGCTGTTCTGTCCTGGCACCGTGTGTGACTGCAGGGTGCCCCCGGGCTGCACTCCCACCCCCGAGAACTCTGGCTGAGATCTGGGTCTCTTGTTGCATCTCGCTTATCTCTAATCATCTGTTAATTGCTTTAAGAAGTGATCTCTAAGTGATTCTTATTAAAGATCTGATTTGAGCCTCGCCTCTTGAGTGATTTTCAAAAGATTCTCTGCTGCTGAGATACAGAGGCAGTCAGTCCTCTCCCTTACTCATTTAATAGAAAAGTGCTGCTGTTTTAATGAAACCTCCATTTCTAAAAGGAATGGAAATGAAGGAGAGATCAAGAGAGATGGTGAACAGATTAATTCCATCCCATCCATCCCTGCTGCTGCCACTCACCAGGGTAAGTTACACCCACCAGCCGGAGGGAGATGTAAGGTGGGCAGTGAAGCATCCCCTGCATTCCTGAGCCAGGCTGGGTGTCCCTGAATGTTCCTCAGTGTCACCTGGAGCTCGGGGAGCCTTGAACCCATTCCTTCCATCCTGAGCAGCGGGTTGGTGCTGAAGGGTGGGAGGGAAGGGTCTCTGTGTGAGCACAGGGGCTGGGGCACAATCCCAGTCCCTTTCCTGCTGCCCAGGCTGGGATCAGCCCAGGGCTGGGGGTTCAGGGCTGGGCCATGTCCAGTGTCACCCACAGGAACCCTGGGACCTTCTCCAAGGGCTGCTGCAGCTGCTGATCCCAGCCTGGGCTGCTGATCCCAGCCCGGACTGATCCCAGCCTGGGCTGATCCCAGCCCGGACTGATCCCAGCCTGGACTGATCCCACCCTGGACTGATCCCAGCCCGGACTGATCCAGCTGCTGATCCCAGCCTGGGCTGATCCCAGCCCGGACTGATCCCAGCCTGGGCGGCTGATCCCAGCCTGGGCTGCTGATCCCAGCCTGGGCTGCTGATCCCAGCCTGGGCTGATCCAGCTGCTGATCCCAGCCTGGGCTGATCCCAGCCTGGGCTGATCCAGCTGCTGATCCCACCCTGGACTGATCCCAGCCCGGACTGATCCCAGCCCGGACTGATCCCAGCCCGGACTGATCCCAGCCCGGGCTGATCCCAGCCTGGGCTGATCCAGCTGCTGATCCCAGCCTGGGCTGATCCCAGCCTGGGCTGATCCCAGCCTGGGCTGATCCAGCTGCTGATCCCAGCCCGGACTGATCCCAGCCTGGGCTGCTGATCCCAGCTTGAACTCGCCCTTGTTGGTGCAGAGGCTTCACCCACCCCAAATCCTGGCTGGGGAGGGACAGAAGGGCTCATCCAGCTGCTGAGGGTGTGCTCCAGGGGCCTGACAAGGGCAGGGCCCCATAGAAATGGTAAATGATAAATGATAAATGATAAATGATTGAATTGTGCTCTCCCGCTCACTGCCCCACTCAGATCATTCCTCTGACCTCCCGTGTTTCAGTGCAGCGGCTCCTGCCGAGCTGCTTTGTTGCAGTTGATAGCGAGATAATTATAATGCCATCAGTGGTTAAACAGTTTCAATAGCAGCAGCCCCTCTCCTCGGGCCTTTGATGGATATCTAACAGATTAATCAGCTGCTGGGAGCACAGGGAGCGCTGACAATGTGATTTTCCTGAGATGCACGTTCCAAAAACAGCCTGTGAGGAGCTGGGGGGATGTCCAGGCTGAGAGGAGAGGATGTCCAGGCTGTGAGGAGCTGGGAGGATGTCCAGGCTGTGAGGAGAGGATGTCCAGGCTGTGAGGAGCTGGGGGGATGTCCAGGCTGTGAGGAGCTGGGAGGATGTCCAGGCTGTGAGGAGAGGATGTCCAGGCTGTGAGGAGCTGGGGGGATGTCCAGGCTGAGAGGAGAGGATGTCCAGGCTGAGAGGAGAGGATGTCCAGGCTGTGAGGAGCTGGGGGGATGTCCAGGCTGAGAGGAGAGGATGTCCAGGCTGAGAGGAGAGGATGTCCAGGCTGTGAGGAGAGGATGTCCAGGCTGTGAGGAGCTGGGGGGATGTCCAGGCTGAGAGGAGAGGATGTCCAGGCTGAGAGGAGAGGATGTCCAGGCTGTGAGGAGAGGATGTCCAGGCTGAGAGGAGCTGGGAGGATGTCCAGGCTGTGAGGAGCTGGGAGGATGTCCAGGCTGAGAGGAGAGGATGTCCAGGCTGAGAGGAGAGGATGTCCAGGCTGTGAGGAGCTGGGGGGATATCCAGGCTGAGAGGAGAGGTTGTCCAGGCTGAGAGGAGCTGGGATGCTGCATCCTGCTCCAGGATGCTCGGTGGTCCTGCCAGCGAGCACCTCAGAGCTGGGAATGCAGCCTGAACCTTCTCCCAACCCTCAGCAGTTTCCTTTGCCAGGGGTGCCAGGGAGGCAGAGAAGGAGGATTCACTTCTCAGTCTGAGGAGGGGAAAACGCTGCTTAAAATGGTCCCTAATGTTTGATGGCCGATGGAATGAGAGGTAAAACATATTTATTATGTCAACCTTAAAACCTTGGGCTCAACCAGCTGCTTTTCATGTTTTAAGGAGGGATTTCCCCCCACCCCACAGGTTTGTGTGGGAAATGATGGAAATGAATCCACTGCCCCGTTTCTCTGTGATTTTGCTGCTGAGCTGCACTGGGACACAGCCAGTCAAAAACTCTGCTCCTGTTCCTTGAGGGGACCCAGCCACGCTCAAGGCTCTGGAGCCAGAATTCCTCCTGCTCCCATCCTGTGCAAGAGGGATGAAGTTTTCCTGGAATCACAGAATATCCTGGAAGGGACCCCCAGGGATCACCCAGCCCAGCCCCTGGCCCTGCAGACCCCCCAACAATCCCACCCTGGGCATCCCTGGCAGCTCCTGCAGCTCCTGCAGCCTCGGGACCATTCCCAGGGGAGCCGTTCCTTGGAGAAGTGGGATCTTAACCTGTGTCACTGCACCCTAGAACGTCTCACTCAATGCCTGACTCGTGTGAGACTCTGAACAGCACGGAAAAGGCGTGATTGTTTTCCAGAGGGTTTTATTTCTGTGGTTTTGATGTGGTGGGAGCACCCGTGGTTTTGTTGGGTTTGGTTTAATTATTGTTATTTTTGTGTAAACACACCGAGAGCTTGTTGGAACCACTGGGCTGGAAAACTGCCTGGGAGGCTCCTGCTCTGCTGTGGAGTGTTTAAAATGGTTCATGGCTGTTATTTCCCAGCTTCCCTGCCTGCCTCAGCTCCCTGTGTTCATCAGGACAGATCCCTCGTGCCGGGCAGGTGCTCCTGGGCTGGGAGTGATGGAGCTGAGGGCAGGGCAGGGGCTTGGGAATGGTCCTGGGCTGGGAGTGATGGAGCTGAGGGCTGGGCAGGGGGCTTGGGAATGGTCCTGGGCTGGGAGTGATGGAGCTGAGGGCTGGGCAGGGGCTTGGGAATGGTCCTGGGCTGGGAGTGATGGAGCTGAGGGCAGGGCAGGGGCTTGGGAATGGTCCTGGGGCAGGGAAGAGCTGGTCCTGCTCTGAGGAGATGCCTGTGTGCAACGTGTTCACCTCTGCCCCCTCCCATCCTGGAGCCCCTGCAGAGCCAGGGAGGAAGGTGGGTGCTTTGTTCCTTGATGGATTTGGGGTTTTGAGCCACGGGGATCTCTAAATACCGGTTGTGCTTCATATTCCCACTGCAGCCCTCACCTGTGCCAAACACTGTGTCTGTCACCACCCAGCCCTGTCCCCTGAGTGTCCCCATCCCTGCCCACTGTCCTGAGTGCCCAGAGCTCTGGGGACAGCCAAGGGGGGCCTTTCCCTCGTGTCCCAGGACATGCTCAGGATCTCCCTTAGAGGGAAACACAGAGCTGCTGCCAGGTAGAAAATAAATCAGTTTAAAAGAACAAAACCTCTCCCAAATCAGTCAGAAAGAGCAGGAGTGGCCTGGAGGAGGATGGGTGACCCTGCTGGGGACCAGAGCAGAGGAGGAGGAGGGCAGAGGGGTCACCATGGTGGGGGTGCCCCATGCCCTGGGAGAGCTCAGGGGAGCAGGGAAATGGGGAAAGGGCTGGGGTGGGGGTTTGGGCACTGGCAGGACAGGTCTGGCTGGAGCCACGGCCCTCTGTGGGGTGATGCTCTCCAGAGCAGGAGCTGAGCCCAGGGGATCCCAGGATGAACCACAGCTGAACCTGCAGGGATCTGGGATTTAGGGATGGGGGGCACAGGGGCCTGCCCAGGCTGGGCCAGGAATGAGGGAAAGGGAAAGGGAAAGGGAAAAAGGGAAAGGGAAAAAGGGAAAGGGAAAGGGAAAAAGGGAAAGGGAAAGGGAAAAAGGGAAAGGGAAAAAGGGAAAGGGAGAGGGAAAGGGAAAAAGGGAAAGGGAAAGGGAAAAAGGGAAAGGGAGAGGGAAAGGGAAAGGGAGAGGGAGAGGGAGAGGGAAAGGGAAAGGGAGAGGGAAAAAGGGAAAGGGAAAAAGGGAAAGGGAAAAAGGGGAAGGGAAAGGGGAAGGGGAAGGGAAAGGGAAAGGGAAAGGGAAAGGGAAAGGGAAAGGGAAAGGGAAAGGGAAAGGGAAAGGGAAAGGGAAAGGGAAAGGGAAAGGGAGAGGGAGAGGGAAAGGGAAAGGGAAAAAGGGGAAGGGAAAGGGAAAGGGAAAGGGAAAGGGAAAGGGAAAGGGAAAGGGAAAGGGAAAGGGAAAGGGAAAGGGAAAGGGAAAGGGAAAGGAAAAGGGAAAGGGAAAGGAAAGGGAAGGGAAAGCTGCTCCCCTAGTGCCACCTTGTGCCTGCAAAGCAAGCAGCCTGGCGGCTCTGCAGGGCTGTCACAGGGGGTACCGAGCTCCAGGCTGTCCCTGTGGGGCTGGCAAATCCCAAATGGGGCCAAATTTTGGATGAGGCTGTGAAAGGCTCCCCCACAGCAGCCCCTGCTGAGAGCGTGGCTTTAGGTGAAGCTTTACCTGGGGAGCTGAGCCCGGCTTTCCCTAAAGGTTTAAAAATGCTTTCCATTCTCCAGCTGGAGAGGGGCACAGGGCAGCTACCCCTGCCAGGGCCTTCCCTGCCTCACAGGGAACAATTCCTTCCCAAAATCGAATTTAAATCTCTCATTATTTTTAGTTGAAATCTGTTCCACTCTGTCCTGTCAGTATCTGCTCCTCCAGGGAGGCTCCTGCAAGGAAACACCGTCAGAATCAATGCCAGGGTTTGATGGTGAGCTGCCAGGATGGCACAGCTGGCCTGGCACAGCTTCCAGGGCTGGGTGTTTGTGCTGCAGGAGTCACCCACTGCATCCCCTGGAGCCTGCAGGGAGCTGGCCTGGCACAGGAGGGTGTTTGCAGCTTCCCGAGGGGAATAATCTTCTCTCCCAGCTCCTCATCCCAGACTTGCTTTAGAGCAGCCGTTCACCCAGCCGGGACCGCTCCTGCCCTTCCCAAATAAACCCGGTTTTGTTTCTCACCACGAGAGGTCCCCAGGAACCGCAGGAAAAAAATTCCAGTTGGAAAATGCATCCAGAAGCGAGGCTGGATCAGGCGGTGCTGGAGCTGGGGAGGAAAGGTCCCATCCTCTGACAGAGACTCCCAGCACATCTCTGGCTGCTTGGGCTGGGATTCTTGGGGTGAGGTCCCCGATTTTCCCAGCAGGTGTGGGAGAGCTGAGGTGCTCCCAGCTCAGGTGCCCGGAGCAGCCGGGGCTGTCCCTGCATCCCTGGGATGTCCAAAGCCAGGCTGGACACTGGGACTGGGAACACCTGGGACAGGGGAAGGTGGGATGGGATCCTTGTGGTCCCTTCCACCCCAAACCAATCCTCAATTCCTTGCCAGCCCCTTCTGAGGGACTCTGGCAGGGGATGAGGCTCTGGGGCCCTGGGGCAGAGCCCTTTCCAAGGATCCTGCAGGGCTGAGGCAGCTGTTCCATGGAGAGCAGCACGGTGTGACCCAGGAAAGCTGAGGGAGATGCCCAGAAGGAATCCCAGGAGCTGGCTGTTGGCTGGGGAGGGTGGGAATGAAGGGCACAGAGAGGATGGTTCTGCCCAGAAGGAATCCCAGGAGCTGGCTGTTGGCTGGGGAGGGTGGGAATGAAGGGCACAGAGAGGATGGTTCTGCCCAGAGGTGCTGTCTCTTCCTGCTGCAGAGAGGAGCACAGCTCCTGTGTGCTCTGGGGTGTCCCGCAGCCTCTGGGGGTGCCCCAATCCTTTTCCAGTGATCCCGCTGACCTCAGCCCTCCTGGGGCTCCTTTCCCACTGTGCCTGAGCATTGGCAGAGCAGGGAAGGATGCAGGCAGCGATCATTCCTGAGACAGCTCCAGGGGCTGGGAGAGGAGCTGGCAGCTCTGTGCTGCTGCTCTCCCTGCCCAGCCTGGAATGGAATCACTCAGCCACTGCATGGAAAGGCCTGGCTTTGACAGCCCTGCCCAGAAAGGCTCCACTTTGCACAGATTATTGTCAGGAGGGCGCTGGGAGTGCACTGAACCTGCTCTGGAATCAGCCCTGACTGGCACAGCCAGAGCTCCACACAGGGGGCACCTCCTCTCACCACCAGATGTCATAAACCGGTTTTTCCTCATTTTCAGAACCTGCTCTCAGCTGCTCCATCACTTGATGAAGGCAGTCACGTTGATAATCCCTGAATAAACTCCTCTTCTTTGGATTTTGGGCATTTTTTCCCTCTAAGTCATGCTTAGCTTCACGCTTTTTTCCCCACCTCGCACACACGTGCCAGCACATTCTCGCTGCCCTGCTGCAAATGCCACACTGTGGCACGTCTGCTGCAAGCTCAGAGCTCATTTGGGCTTTAATTTGCATTTTTAACTTTCAGCTGCTCCAGCACCTTCCCTGGAAGTGGTAGTGGCATTCCTGTTCTGTTGCTGAGCAGAATAAATGGAGAGGTTTGGCTTTTCCCAGCAAAGTCCAGCTCAGAGCTCGCTGTGTGCCTGCTCTGTGCTGAGCTTGGGAAGGTAAAACCAAACCCAGCCCAACCCTCCCAGGCTGCATTTTGTGCAGAGGTGATCACAGGGAATGGCTCCCAGTGGCAGAGGGCAGGGCTGGATGGGATTTTGGGCAGGAATTGTTCCCTGGCAGGGTGGGCAGGGGCTGGGATGGAATTCCCAGAGCAGCCCCTGGATCCCTGGCAGTGCCCAAGGCCAGGCTGGATGGGTTTGGAGCTCCTGGGACAGTGGGAGGTGTCCCTGGGGTGGCACTGGATGGGCTTTGAGGTCCCTGCAATCCAAACCATTCCAGGATTCTCCAAGTGTCCCAGCTTTTTCAGAGCTGGAGCAGCTGTGCTGACCAAGCAGGACAAATCATCAGTTCCAGTTCACCCTGGTTTAATCTGAGGACAGGCACTGTAAAACCCCTCCCTGTCAGGCCTAAGGGATAGACAAGACTCCACCTGGCTGGTGCCAGAGCCCTGGATTGTCTCTGGGAGATCTCCAGGTCCCTGATGGAAAAGCACATATTTGGATGTGAGCTGTGGGAGCTGTTGGCCCTGCACACCTGGGAGAGATCAGACATTCCTGAAGGCCCAATTACAGATCCAAGACAAATGCTGAGCTAAAAAAATAAGGGCCAGAAAAGCTCCCCCTGCTCTTTCATCTGTGGTGCTTCCTCAGAGCTGTTCAGTTTCCCTAAGGAGGAAGAACTGGGGAATGGAACAGGAGGGAAAGGCAAATGGAGTCGTGCTGTTCTTCAGAGCAAACAGGCTGCGAGGATCTGAAATGCAACCTTTGTTCTCCCCCAGTTCCCATCCTGGGAAGCTTCAGGAACGCCTGACAGCCCACACAGGTTCCTCTTCATCCCACCCAGTTTCAGGGAGAGCCTGGGGATGTGGCTGTCCAGGCTTTCTGGGAGAGCACACTGACACTGCCTCAGAAAATCATGGAACCAGCAAGGATGGAAAAGACCTGAGAGTCCCTCGAGGAGAGATGGAAACAGCTCTGAGGGATCTGTGCCCTGCAGCAGCTCCAGGGGCTGGGCACAGCCCGGCCCCACATGTGGGGTTTTAGTTTTGGAGTGGTAATGAAGAAGGAAATGTCACTTTAGGGAGTCAGTTCTGAAATGGATGGAGATGAATGAACCGAGGAGCTGAAGGTTGCTCTGGATGTTGCTCTGATGTTTCTGTGGATGGATGGGGACAGGAGGGAAGGAAATGTCTCCACTAAAGCCCAGAGGGACCTCCAGGAGATGTGGGGCAGGGCTGCTGCTTCCACCTGGCTGCCAAGTCCATGAGCAGCCTCACCCTGGGAGGCAGCTGAAGGAGGCAGGGCTGGTGCTCATGGAGGGGATGCAGTTCCTGGAGTTAATTTCCAGAGTTAAACACAATTATCAGAACTGTTCATTACACATGAATTATCTCCATGGAGCGTGGCTCCCCGGGATGGAAGATCTGCTCTGTCAGAAGTTTCAGAAATATCAAAATAAACCAAACAAACCCACAAACTCACAACAAGGGAAGCAAACCTGCCATAATTAGGTCCCAAGGGATGTTTATTCCCAGCTCGATGGAGAAATTAAGTCAATACAATGGAATGGTTAAATATTGACTGAGCTGTAATATTTAATCAAGAAGGATTCATACTACTCCTCTTTCAAAAGAGCTTGAGCTGCTTGTTTTATTGGCTTTTTAATCAATGCTTTAATTATATCGGTGCTCTAATTTCATAATAAGCTTACATTAATTAAGGCAGCTCTTCTATATGCAGAGAGTAATAGGAAAACCAAACCAAATAAGAGGAATGTGATGTTCTCCTGCTCCAGAAGAGATGGAGACTGTGCTGTTTACACTCATTAACTCTTGCAAAGGGAAATGATACCAGGAATTCTTTATTTATGCTTAGGTCAGCTCTGCCTCTGGTTCAGTGAAAGAATTTTGGAGATAAGAACTTGGCTCAACATGGTTTGTACCAGGTTGTGCATCAGACTTCTGGGGGAAAAAGCATTTGGGTAAAATGGAAGATAAATGGAGATGCCCCCCAAAATGGGCCTGGGAATGTCCTGGTGGATGTCAGCTCTCCCAGGGGGATGAGGATGAGTGGAGAGGACCGAGCTGTTGGTCAAACAGGGACATTTCTCTGGTGCCTGGGACACCCTCAGCTCCACACAGCCTGGCAAGGATCATTAAAACTGTCCCAGCATTTTTCCTGCAGATGGGGAGGAGTGGGTGGCTGCGGTTTGGATGCTTCACCTGAGCTTGTTACCCTGGATCAGAGAGTGTGGGGCAGCAACTCGTTAAACTGCTGATTAGCACTGCTGATTAGCACTGCTGATTAGCACTGCTGATTAGCACTGCCTGTGTCTCACTGCCACTGTCAAAACCCAGTGGCTGCCCCAGGGGAAGCGTGGCTGGGATAAAAGCTGGAAGGAAAGATGTTCAGGGCTGTGGGTGGAATAAACCAGGGGCTGTCTCAGGTCTCTGCCCAGCTCAGTGGCACTGGGGACACCGCAGGGCCTGTGAGGTGCTGCTGGCTGAACACTTTCCTGCAGCCTAATTCTAATTCCTGCTGCAAGTGCCAAAGGAAAAGCAATTCCTCATCAGTTTTTCCAGAGGCAGGAGGCAGGCAGGTTCCTCCTGCTGGGCAGTGGCTCGGGAAGGCAGCAGAGAGCTCCTGCTTTGGATTAGGACAGGGAGGATCAGCCAGCCCCGCTCCTGAGCCCACCTCAGCCTGCCAGGGAAGGAGCAATTCCCTGGGATAGGGAGAGCAGCAGTGTCTCAGCCAGAGGCATTAAAAGCTTGTGGTGAGATCATGTCTTGGAGCAGGCTGTGTTTGGAATGCCAGGAGATGCTGTTATCCCAGGATTTCTGTGCCTTTGCCCTTTGGGTACAAAGCATTTTCATTAATGAGGTCACTGTGGCTGGAAGGGCTCCTCTGGCCCTGGGGTCACACTGACTTTAAAAATTATTTCCCTAAAAATGCATTATTTCCCACTTAGACATGATGCAGACAGAAGGGGATTTGTGTAGCCACTGAGATAAGGTGTCCCAAAAGCATTAAGAAATGTCTGTGACTGTATAAATAAGTTAAGGGAACTGGAAGGGGATGTGGCAGCTTTTTGGAGCTGCCCTCAGCTGATGTTGGCACATCTGGTGATTGTCATCTCCCATCAGCGTGAGGAGGCTGGGAGCTGGAAAGGGAAGCTGCCTTCTGAGGATGCTTCATTGATTGTTATTAATGCTGGGTTTAGCTCTACCTGCTGCTGGGAGCTCAGCTCAGCCAGGGACATTCTCCAACAATTCCATCCCAAATTTTCCTGCTCAAACCCAGTGAAAGAGGTAAGAGCATGAACAGCACTGAGCTCCCTCTGCCAGGGTGTGCAGGATGTCTCTGTCAGTTCCTGTGAGGAGATCAGGATCTCAGTGTCTCCTAAGAAAAGATTAAAAAGAATTAAATGTTAGTGCTCCTTTGGAAGGGTGGTGTGGACATTGACTCTGACTCGTTTGAAAGTGCTGAAATAATTGAAATTATGAACTGAACTCCAGCTTCCCACTGACATATCCTGAATGGTTTGAGCAGTTTATCATGGCAGCACTGAACCCAAGAAATGCCAATGCTTTGTAGCCCCCCTCATGCATGACACCTTTCTCTGAGCCTATTAGTGAAATGGAATATTAGAAATGAGAACTATTCCAAGCAGAATGTTGTAGATCTTCAGGATTAAAGTATGGGTTATGCACTTTCAAATACATTTAATTTTGGCAGGTCTGCATTGACAGGTCCCAAGCTGGAACCTGTTCCTGGTACTTGGAGATTTCTCTCACCATAAGAAGCAATCCCCATTTTCAGTATTTTCCAGGCTTTTAGGCTGTCTCTGGTTCAAAGTGAGAGAAGACACTAAAATTGGCACCAGCACAGTGGGAGCTCACACAATGTGGCAGGAAACATCATCTCCTCTCCCTCAGATCCCAGGGCTTTGGTCACTGGGTTCTTCACGAGTCTTCCTGGATCCGTCTGTTCACAGCACTGCAGGCTCTGCTTCTGCTCAAAAAGGCTCCCTTGGAAATGGGGAGGGAAAAATGCTGTGCCCTGGGCTCTGTGATGGTGATGGTGCTGTGTCCTGGGGTCTGATGGTGATGGTGCTGTGTTCTGGAGTCTGATGGTGATGGTGCTGTACCCTGGGGTGTGATGATGATGGTGCTGTGCCCTGGGCTCTGTGATGGTGATGGTGCTGTGTTCTGGGCTCTGTGATGATGATGGTGCTGTGCCCTGGGCTCTGTGATGATGATGGTGCTGTGCCCTGGGGGCTGTGATGATGATGGTGCTGTGCCCTGGGGTCTGATGATGATGGTGCTGTACCCTGGGGTCTGATGGTGATGGTGCTGTACCCTGGGGTGTGATGATGATGGTGCTGTGCCCTGGGCTCTGTGATGATGATGGTGCTGTGCCCTGGGCTCTGTGATGGTGATGGTGCTGTACCCTGGGGTCTGATGGTGATGGTGCTGTGTCCTGGGGTGTGATGATGATGGTGCTGTGCCCTGGGGTGTGATGGTGCTGTACCCCGGGGTCTGTGATAAATGCTGTGCCCTGGGCTCTGTGATGATGGTGCTGTGCCCTGGGCTCTGTGATGATGATGGTGCTGTGCCCTGGGCTCTGTGATGATGATGGTGCTGTGTTCTGGGGTCTGTGATGGTGATGGTGCTGTGTCCTGGGGGCTGTGATGGTGCTGTGATCTGGGGTCTGTGATGGTGCTGTGTTCTGGGCTCTGTGATAAATGCTGTGCCCTGGGCTCTGTGATGGTGATGGTGCTGTGCCCTGGGCTCTGTGATGATGATGGTGCTGTGTCCTGGGGTGTGATGATGATGGTGCTGTGTTCTGGGCTCTGTGATGATGATGGTGCTGTACCCTGGGCTCTGTGATAAATGCTGTGCCCTGGGCTCTGTGATGGTGATGGTGCTGTGCCCTGGGGTGTGATGATGATGGTGCTGTGTTCTGGGGTCTGATGATGGTGCTGTGTCCTGGGGTGTGATGATGATGGTGCTGTGTTCTGGGCTCTGTGATGATGATGGTCCTGTACCCTGGAGTCTGATGGTGATGGTGCTGTCCCCTGGCACCCTGATAATGAAATACTCTGGGGTCTGTGATAAATGCTGTACCCTGGGCTCTGTGATAATGATAATGCTGTACCCTGGGCTCTGTGATGATGATGATGCTGTGTTCTGGGGTCTGATGGTGATGGTGCTGTCCCCTGGCATCCTGATAATGAAATACCCTGCTGTCTGTGATGGTGATGGTGCTGTGTTCTGGGGTCTGTGATAAATGCTGTACCCTGGGCTCTGTGATAATGATAATGCTGTACCCTGGGCTCTGTGATGATGATGGTCCTGTACCCTGGAGTCTGATGGTGATGGTGCTGTCCCCTGGCACCCTGATAATGAAATACCCTGCTGTCTGTGATTGCCATTCCTCACCACGAGTTCAGGAGAGCGATTGTCCCTCCCCAGAGCCAGGCTTGGCTCAGCCCAAGCTCAGCAGAGCCATCCTGAGCGAGGCAGGAGAAGCCCCCAGGTTTTCCAGGCACCTCCCACGCACAGGATGCTCCGAGCTGCTCCATCCCTTCTGCACCAGGAGGTCCCTGCTGCTCACAGACGGTGACAGGGACCTGCTGCCAGCCCAGGGGGCTCTGGATGATAATTCAGATTTAGAAATGAGCCTCTGGCCCCTCATATGAGGGTGGAGAAGATGAAGAAATCTCTTCTCAATGAGAGCCGGGGTGCTTGGAGAATTCATCACTCGTGGTCTGTCTGATAACTTCATGGCAAGGGCTCGTGGAGGCCTCAGGAACCTGAGGAAGTTTTCTGTACCAGAAGGGTGCCAGACACCAGGACAGGCGATCCTGATCTCCTCAGAGACCTGCAGGATGCCCCAAGCCGGTCAATGTTTAGCAAGAGTTTGGAATTTGCCCATGAAAACCTGCTGTAACTTTTGGTCAGCTGTTGAGTGGTCAGAGCTGGGCTGATCATCATCATTTCATTTCATCACTGCAGGTCATTTCAGCTGAAATAAACTGTTCTGTTCTGTGCCATGGGGCACAGGATGAGCAGCAGGAACTGGAACATGGCAAACAGGGAGCTGTGTCCTCCCTACCAGCAACCTGAGGCTGATGAATTCCTTGTTCATTCTCTATCTGAAACCACCTCTCTGGAAGTTTAACCTCAGCAATCTGCAGATTCCAAAGCTGCTGGTGCCAGTCTGGAAGCTGCACAGCTCGAGTGGGACATGCCAGGCCAGGGATGAGCTCCCCAAAGGCCAGTGGGAAGGATGCTCTTGCTATTCCATTCACATTTCTTACTGAACATGCAGATGAGTTTAATTTCTATTTAATCAGCCTCTGCAAACAGCAATCACTTGAGATTTTTCCTGCCTCACATGCAGTGATTACCCTTCTTACACCAGCACTGCTCGTACCAGCCTGGGGGCTCTCAGCCCCTCCAGGTGACATCGTTCACTTCCAGGAGGTTCTGGTGCTTTGCTGTGAAACCCTGAGAGCTGGAACTCGTTGGATCTGGAGGTGGCTTGGTGGCATCGTGTTCTCCTTGGCCCTGAGCACTCTGAGGATGCTGCAAATTTGCTTTCCTGGGCCACCAGCACTGTGCTGCAGGCTGTGGCCATGTGCTGCCACCTGCATTTAATTCCTGTCTGCAGTGACACTCCCGAGATCAGCTCGGCTGTCAGGTGTGGGCAGCGATTCCTGACATCCCAAAGCAGGTCATTATGGGCAAGGGGAAACTGAGGCAGTAATTGGGGTTAAAAGAGATTTATTGCAGTGTGTCAGGCATGGCACTTGGAGTCCTCAGCCTGATACTGCCCCTTCCAGTGGATTTATCATCTTCCCTTTCGGGGAGGTGATGGTGGAGCAGGGCTTTTCTGCCTAGGAACGGTATTAGAGTAAAATCAAACATCTGTCAGCCATCCCTTGCTGTCCTGTGCCCAAATCTCTGTATCCCTGGCAGTTCCTTAATTGTATTTCTTTTCTTCTCCCCTCCAAATTTCCCTGAGCCTCAGCAGCTGGCTGAGAGTTGGAATGAAATTCTCCCCTACACAGACACTCTCGTTTCTGAGGGAAGACCAAGGATGGAAATTTCTGCTTCACAAAGCTGCAAAAAAGTAGAAGTGAGGGGACTGATGTGCAGCATTCAGCAAGCCTGGTGCCACAGCAGAGATCAACATCTGCTGTAATTACTTTCTTTAGAACTTCCCAATTGTCCTGATAATTTTGGTAGGAAGAAGAACAAACGGGGAAAGATCCAGAAGATAGTCTTGGTGAATTTTTTAATTAAAATGTTTTTGATTTGTTGAGGAAGACTGAAAGAAGCAATTAAAACAAGATGATATTGGTCTATACTTACAAGGGAGAGCCTTGCCAGGATTAACTGGCTCGGCCCAAATAAATGAGTGCCTCTGGATTTGCATTAGCAAACACTTCCTAGAGATGTTAATCGGGAAAGAGTGAGAATGGGGTGGGTGAGATCATGGCAACAAAGGCAGCCTGCAGGGTCCCAGAGTCCCAGGAGGGTTTGGGGTGAGAGGGACCTTAAAGCCCCTCTCATGATCTCATTCCATGGGCAGGGACACCTTCCCCAGCCCAGGCTGCTCCTGCTGCTCTGCCTGGCCCCAGCTGGGGGATTTGCCCTTCTCAAACTGAATTTAGGCAGCAGTGGCAGGGTGGGGGTCAGTCAGGAGCCTCCCTGTCCCTTCTCCAGCAGGACGTGCTGGGCTGGCTCCTGTGCAGGAAAAGCTGCAGGGAAATGAAGAGCTGAGGGCAGTTCATCCTCCCAGAGGCAGCAGCAGAGTCAGGACTAAAGCTGTGCTCAGCATCCTCCTCCCAGCAGAGTCAGGACTAAAGCTGTGCTCAGCATCCTCCTCCCAGCAGAGTCAGGATTAAAGCTGTGCTCAGCATCCTCCTCCCAGCAGAGCCAGGACTAAAGCTGTGCTCAGCATCCTCCTCCCAGCAGAGCCAGGACTAAAGCTGTGCTCAGCATCCTCCTCCCAGCAGAGCCAGGACTAAAGCTGTGCTCAGCATCCTCCTCCCAGCAGAGTCAGGACTAAAGCTGTGCTCAGCATCCTCCTCCCAGCAGAGTCAGGACTAAAGCTGTGCTCAGCATCCTCCTCCCAGCAGTGCCAGCGCCCCAAGCCCACCTGAGCTCAGGGATCAGCCTCTGGCTCTGTGGGAAATATCAAAAAGGGCTTTTTGAGCAAGTGCTGACCTTTCCCTCTGAGATCTGACCACTTGTGCCTTTGCCTTCCAGAGGAGAAGTCCGGTCCCTCCCTCTGCCTTCCTGTGCACCTGGAATTGCTGATCCCATTTCTGCAGCCAGGAGCTAATTCTGTAGTAACAGGCTTTTAAATATGTAAATCTATTTTCAAAGCAAAATAACCCCCCCCAATGTTCATTTATCTCTCAGAAGGAATAAAAGGTCTCTGTCCTAATATTTTATGCAAATCTTGCTTTTGCTCTTGTACTTGGGTATGAATAAATATCACTGCTTCAAAGGAGGAGAAAAAGCTTCATCAAAAGAAAAAAAAAACTTTATTTCTATTGCATAAATAATGGTAAAATTAAAATTTTTTTATACAGATTATATATTTACAGTAGAGTTTGGTTAGAGGGAACAGCTGATACATATGGCATTCAGTTTTCCTTTATACACTCCTTTATACACTCAGATAACTTGCAATAACATAGGATTTATTTCAGTTGCATGCCCAGTTAATTTATATTAATATTTACAGTATTTTGTACAAAGGTTTTTTGTTTGATTTTTTTTTTTTACTATTATGCTGCTGACTTTGTGAATTTTTGTCTTTAATTAAAAAGCCATGTCTTTTATTAACGAGCCAAAAAAAACCCCAGTGAGTTTACAAACGAAGAGGAAATGGCTGGGAAACATTAGATGGTGAGAAAAGGGAGACACAGGGATTAGCAGAGAACTTCCTAGAGAAGAACCAGGAGGTGCTGAGTCCTTCCACCCTGCTGTGGATTCAATGGCAACAGGCTGGGGCCTGGGCTTCCTCCAACTGAAGCCAATTAACTCTAATGAGTTATTTCTAATTGACCTCGGTTCCCAGCTGTGAGCTGCCCAGGGATGAGAGCCCATCCTGGGGGTGCTGCAGTGGAACAGAGGTAGGAATGGGGGGATTGGTGTTGACAGCACCACCTGCACCCTTGGGACTTGTCCCCAGGAGGGACAGGACGTGCCCAGGAGGGACAGGACGTGCCCAGGAGGGACAGGATGTGCCCAGGAGGGACAGGATGTCCCCAGGAGGGTCAGGATGTGCCCAGGAGGGACAGGACGTGCCCAGGAGGGACAGGATGTCCCCAGGAGGGACAGGATGTGCCCAGGAGGGACAGGATGTCCCCAGGAGGGACAGGACGTGCCCAGGAGGGACAGGACGTGCCCAGGAGGGACAGGACGTGCCCAGGGGCTGCTGGCACCAGGAGGGACAGGATGTGCCCAGGAGGGACAGGACGTGCCCAGGAGGGACCGGATGTGCCCAGGAGGGACAGGATGTGCCCAGGAGGGACAGGATGTGCCCAGGACGGACAGGATGTGCCCAGGAGGGACAGGATGTGCCCAGGAGGGACAGGATGTGCCCAGGGGCTGCTGGCACCAGGAGGGACAGGATGTCCCCAGGAGGGACAGGATGTGCCCAGGGGCTGCTGGCACCAGGCAGGGGCTCCTGGAGCCACCTCAGAGCTTGCCAAGGTCTCCTGGGTGGCTGATGGAGACACAGGAGCAGCTGGGAAAGGAAAGCTGGACCATGGATCTCCCCTAGAGTGGGGCAGATCCAGCTTTGGGATGCTGGCACAGACAGGAGCAGCTGGGGAAATAACGGGGTGGGAAATAACAATTTCATTTGGCAACGGTTTTCAAGGCTACAAAATATTTTGGTCTGTCTTGACAGAAAATTTAAAAAAACCCTGTGGTACTTTCATCATCAAATTGTTGAGTATTGAGCTCTAGATCCAGAGGATTTCTTTTTTCTCCTTTCTCCCTCTTCTGTGGCTGCAATTATTTCATAGTGAAGATGCCAAATTACAGCAGTTTTCCAGCAGAAAGGTGTAAGTGGAGCACACTTCCAATTAAAATGGTGTTAGATTTTCTACCTGCCTTGCTCTTGGTGAAGCTTCTGCACTTTCTAGAGCTGACTAAAATGTCCTTCTTGAACTGGAGAAATGCAGACCCCATCCTGAGAACAGCCAACAACACCCAGAGATGGAAATGTTGTGAAACTTTTCTTTTTCTGCATTAAATTCCTGGGAAAGGAACAGGTTTTAAGTGCTGCCAGGGAAATGTAATTGTACTGTCAGAGCAAAGGAGGGTAAAATAATAGATTGAAACCCAGCAAGTTCTGTACATCTTCATCAGTGGAATGGAAGCGTGATTCAGAGCCAAGAAAAAAAGACACTTCATCAGATTCTCATTTTAGAAGAGTTGGTTTTTCTTCTTTCAAACGCTCATCCATAAAGCAGGAACTAAATCATGGATTACAGGGGTGGGTAAAATAAGGGACTTCATTCTTAGGGATTCTAATGGAATTCCTCCCACTGCTTCTCCCCTCGCTGATCCAGGGCTGACAGGGGCTGTGCTCCTGTCACCTCGGGCTGGTGACAGCCCTGGCAGCTCCCAGCACGTGCAGGGAATGAGTTTTCCATGGGAAAAGCTGAGAATCCCTGCTGGGTTTCAGGGCCCTCACTGAGAATGGAGCCCCTCCCTGGAGATGTCTCCCTGTCCTGTGACAGGCAGGAGGGTGCAGAGTGGGGTTTGGGGACAAAATATTCCTGTGGTTGAATGGAAGAAAGGAGCAGTGGGAACTCAGCTCATCCAAACAGGTTTAAGCCACCCAGAGTGGCAGCCTTGGGAATGTTTTCTACCTCAGCTTGCTTTGCTTGCTTCCTACCCTAGTTCTGGATTTAAAACCCCTCTTTACTTGGCCCAGCTTAAAGAGTATCCAAGATGCTGGAATTAAAGCAGCCAACATCCAGCCCTCCCAGTGCACATGTCCAGCAGGTGAAACCTCTGGATAACCAGGATGGAATCTCTCAAATGAACTGGATTACACCCAGATATTCAGCTTAGGCTCACGGGGGAGCAGGGACAGGAGCTGGGGATCCTCCTCCCTCCCACCCTCCTGCTCACCCTGGACCTGGGCTCTGTGATCACTGTCCCAGGTGCTGACAGTGACTGGGGGAGAGGGGGGTGCCCATCGAGCAGGAAGAATTATTCTGTGAACTCTCTTTAATTCTCTATCATCTCCCACAGCGTGAGGATCACAGTCCTAACAAAGCCAAGCTTTCCTAATTCTCAGTTATGTTGCCACTGCTTCTGATCAGAAACTCCTCCTCAGTGGTGCACCCATGGGTGGCCCTGGAGGTGCCAGCCCTGGAGGAGCCCAACCCCTGGCTGTGAGCAGGGTCTGGCTCTCCAGGGCAAGCAGCAGCACCATCACGGGATATCCTGAGCTGGAAAGGAGCCACAAGGAGCTGTGTCCATCTCCTGGCTGTGAACAGGACAAAGGCAGTGCCCCTGTCCTGCCTGGACACTCCTCAGCTGCGGTTTCCTCACGGCTGCCCCGAGGGAACGGCCCTGGCTCTGCCACACTGCAATGACAGAAGTGATTCCTGTCACCCTGACAGGTGAGCAGTGTTCCTTCCTTAGCAGCTTTTGTTGGAATTCACCTCCCCACGGCCTCCACGCTCTCTCAGCATTGCTGAGTGTTGTGGTTTTAACTAACCCATGACACTGAGGCTGCTGTTGCTTCTGCTGCCTCCTCCAGGAGCAGGAATCCCAGCGCTGCTAAAGCCAGGCTTGAAGCCAAGGTGATCAGGGGTGCAGCCTTGCAGGAGCAGGAACCCAAATCCTTCCCAGCAGAGCTCGAGCCCCACCTGGAGAACCTTCCCAAAGTGACCTCAGCAAGCCCAGGACAGAAAGTGCCCAGGCTGAGTGGATCTCAGTCCCTCCTGAACGGAACCAAAGCCTCTCTCGGGCTGAAATCATCACGTCCCTCTCGAAGCCTTCCCTGCACCTCAATCCCTTCATTGCACACGGTTTTCTGTGGCCAAGCCAACAGAGCTGCTCACGAATTCCTAATAATTTCCTAATGCATGAAAAGCCCCTGTCCCACTGCTGGGAGCTGTTTGCCCATCCCTGGAAGTCTGGGATGGCGTGTGCTCTGTCACGGTGGCACCCATGTCACGAACAGCCGGGGTTGCCATGGCAATCTCCTGTTCCTCCAGAACTGCAGGGCTGAAAAGACACTTCAATCCTCCTGGAACTGGCAAGAGCAGAAGTTTAGAGCTTTTTCTGACAGCTCTGCTGCAGTCTGGGTATTTTTTAAAGTATGTTAATTAGCACTTAAATAGGGTTTTTTTTTCCTTAAAGTATGGGATGTGGGGTTTTTATTTTTATGTCTTTGATTCTTCTGCTTTCTCCCCCCTCAGCTTTTGCCATCAGGTTCCAATCAGAATTTTACTGCTCTATTTTTACCTCCTGTCTGTAAAAGCAGCAAAAAGCCCTATTTTTCCCCTCTTGTGTCGAAGAGAAAAAAAAAAGGAGATAAATGGTTATTACATAAATGGAGCCAGGGAGGGAGGTAGGAGACATCCAATGCTGCTGGATGGGAAGGTTGTGGGGAAGGAAAGGATGGAATAACTTGGCCTCATCCATCCTGCATTGCCAGAAGTCACTGACTAAAGATGCCTGGAGATGGAGGAAGGGAAAGGAGACCTCTGGCAAGACATGACCCTGATTCGTGATGGAAAAGTGAGGTTCCCTACAGAAAAATCACACCCCAAAGCCCCCAAAATCCTGTACCCAGTAAAATCAGTGGGGAGTTGTGCAATGAACTCTACTGACACCAGGCTATGGCTTTTACCAATATATTCATTATAGGTTTGGTCTTACAAATGGAGCTGCAAAGGGAAGGGTTGGGCTGGAGAACGGCTGTATTTACAAGGGTTGATGGAGCATGCAGAAAGGAACTCTGGAACCTTCCAGAAAGCTCCAGGGAATGCAGACAATCATTGTCCATGAGGTGCTTCTGGGCCTGCAGTCTGCTGGGGGTTTTTGGGTGAGGAGATGTGGGGAAATGCCTGGTTTGGGGTTGTGGGTTTGGCTCAGTGCAGGCACAACTCTTCCCTCTTCTCCCCCCATCCCTCCCCTCCACCTGCCCATGCTCACTCCAGCATCATCCCAGGGACAAAATGAGTATTCCTCTGTGGCAAGGAACATTCCCACAGCTGCCACCTTTCCACAGACCCCTGAGACCTAAAAATGGGGATGAGTTTCCTTAAAATGATCTCCAAGCTCATTATCTGTAATGCCCAGCACAGAAAACGTGTCTGGGCTCTCCAGCACCGAGAATCCCACACCAGAATATCCCACAGATATTCTGCTGCTGCCCTGGAGCAAATGGAAATCTCTCCATCTTCTGGGAGACAAAATCTTTTTTTTTTTTTTATGAAAAAAAAGCAGTTCACCTCTATTGGTCACAGTAGAACAGAAATGCAGGAGTTGTGTGTTTGGGAAAGGCAGAACAAACCAACTCAGCTGTTGAGGAAAAGGTGTTGTCTTTGGGATGGAGGGGACACCAGGAAAACGGCAGGACAAGGGAGACTGAGACACCTAAAAGTGACTTGAGTTTAAAGGCGTGGTGGGAGACAGGACAAAGAGCAGCAGACTTTTAAATAAGGCTGCCAAAAACGCAGGTAAATGTCGATACTCAGGTGGAAAAGCAAGAGCTGGGATGGTGCTGGGGATGGATCCAGTGGAAGCCAATGGCTGCAGTGTGGGACTGTGCAGCCCCCAGGGGAGCCACCCTGTGCTCTGTGGCACAGGGGACAGTCACCTCCACTGCCAGGAGCGACACCTCAGGGCTCCTGGGTGTGCCTGGAGCTCTCCCAGCACAGCCACCCCACTCCAACACCCGAGTGCCTCCGTGGAACTCCCTTGGAGCACTCCATGATCACCAGCTGGGAGAGCCCTCCCAGGAGGGCAGGAGATCACCTCTGTCCTGGTGTGGCACCCAGGGGCACAGTTCATCCAAAGGGAAATGCATGGATTTGTATCAAGTTTTAAAGGAAAATCACATTCCCAAGCAATCCCGGCTCCTCGCACTTCCCGTGTGGTGTCCCTGCTCTGCATCATTCCATCTTCTCCTTGCTGCTCCTTGAGAGGTATTCCAGGAAAAGCACCCAGCGCTCCCGGATCTGGAAGTCTGACACACTTCAAACACACGGGAGTGGGCTCAGCTCTGGTTCCTTCTCCTGCTGCACTCGGCTTTTCCCCCTTTGGAGCCTGCCCATGGGATGGGGGTGGTGGGATGGATCCTGGGAGGGAACGGAGAACTTGTCTGGTCAAATCCACGCTTTACCACGCGGGTGAAAATAAAACCTCCCCCACAGGATGATGTCTGCCATGGAGGTTTCACTGCAGATCATGAGCAGGCCACACGAAATGGAATCAATTAAATTTGTGCAAGCAAGGAGAGGGGAGGAAAGCTCGAGAAGAGCCTCCCTCAGGATTTTCACCTGGGAAAAAATTCTTGAAGACCAATGAAGAAGAAGGGTAAAAGTGCTGGAGAGGAAATGTTGAATATGCAGAAAAGCCCGAGGAGAGGGAAGTTTAGCTGGCGCTGGTGGTGGCAGAGTCCCTTGGAAGACTTTGCACAAGTTCAGCAATGCCCAGGTGGTGCTCCTCAAGCCCTGATTCACAGTCAGAAAAAAATGGCCAACAGACTCCTGCTACCCCACAGTCTCATGTCAAAGGTGGACTTGATGAAGCAAAAAATAGACATTTTGTATGGTGCTGGCAAATTCTCCCCTTTTTCATCAGAAAATACTGTACAAGGATGCTCTAGCTCCCCTCTAATGCCGTAAATTCCATGGCATGGTCATAAGGGAAAAGGAAAGTGAAGCTGGAACACGTGGAACAAAAGGAACTCGCTTGTGGCAATGCTACGATCACTTCCTGCGAGCGTGGGAGCTCCGGGGGACAGTCAGGGGGCCCTGGGGAAAGGACGAGCCCCGAGGCTGGGCCTCCTTCAACCCGCAGAGCGCCGGAGCCCGGCCTCCTCCGCGCTGCCATTGCTGCTTCGAAGCAATAATACGGGACTCCTGGATATGGGATTATTGCATTAGGAAACAAAACCTTTAAAGCATTAGAACAGCCCTTTGATGTCCCTGCCAAAAGGATGTGGTTGGTTCACAGGACACGCTGCTGGCTCAGGCTCCTGCCGCAGGCGCCGGCGGTGCCCGCGTGTCGGTGCCGTGGGATCGGGGCGGGAGCTCTCCCGGGTGCGCATGCATGGCTGCCATCCCGTGCCAGGACCACTCCAGCCGTGCCAGCACTACTCCATGCCGCTGCGCAGGATCTGGTTGGCCGCGATCAGCATCACGCTGATGATGAAGGCCATGGCGAAGGCGCAGATGAGGCTCTTGCGCACGCACGTCTGGCGGTTCTGCTTCTGGGCGTGCACTGCGGGACAAGAGGGGCGGTCAGACGGGGCACGGGCTCTGTTCCCTCTGT